>NC_133569.1:6969696-7272727 GCF_048773025.1 Camelus bactrianus
CCCTGCAAACCGTTCCCTTTGTGCTAGATGAACGAACGTCTCTCCACATGCTCAGTTCTGAGAGATAAGTGTGTGTGAATGCCGTCCTTCACCTAGCTTGTTGGGAACACAAAGTTTCTCTTCAGTTGCAAACTCCACTCCATACATATATATGGGGAGGTACTAGCCCCAACACGGTTTTACAGTGAAAACTGCAGGAAATTCTAAACGGCACTAGGAAACAGACTGAAAACCCAGAGTAAAAGTTTCTCCTGCAACCAGTTCCCTTTGTGCTAGATGAACGAACGTCTCTCCACATGCTCAGTTCTGAGAGATTAGTGTGTGTGAAAGCCGTACTTCACCTAGCTTTTTGGGAACACAAAGTTTCTCTTCAGTTGCACACTCCACTCCATACATATATATGGGGAGGTACTAGCTCCAACTCGGTTTTGCAGTGAAAACTGCAGGAACTTCAAACCGGCACTAGGAAACAGACTGAGAAACCAGAGTAAAAGTTTCACCTGCAACCCGTTCCCTTTGTGCTAGATGAACGAACGTCTCTCCACATGCTCAGTTCTGAGAGATAAGTGTGTGTGAAAGCCGTCCTTCACCTAGATTGTTGGGAACACAAAGTTTCTCTTCAGTTGCAAACTCCACTCCATACATATATATGGGGTGGTACTAGCTCCAACTCGGTTTTACAGTGAAAACTGCAGGAACTTCAAACCGGCACTAGGAAACAGACTGAGAATCCAGAGTTAAAGTTTCTCCAGCAACCGGTTCCTTTTGTGCTAGAAGAATGAACGTCTCTCCACATGCTCAGTTCTGAGAGATAAGTGAGTGTGAAAGCCGTCCTTCACCTAGCTTGTTGGGAACACAAAGTTTCTCTTCAGTTGCAAACTCCACTCCATACATATATATGGGGAGGTACTAGCTCCAACTCGGTTTTACAGTAAAAACTGCAGGAACTTCAAACCGGCACTAGGAATCAGACTGAGAAACCAGAGTAAAAGTTTCTCCTGCAACCCGTTCCCTTTGTGCTAAATGAACGAACGTCTCTCCACATGCTCAGTTCTGAGAGATAAGTGTGTGTGAAAGCCGTACTTCACCTAGCTTTTTGGGAACACAAAGTTTCTCTTCAGTTGCACACTCTACTCCATACATATATATGGGGAGGTACTAGCTCCAAATCGGTTTTACAGTGAAAACTGCAGGAACTTCAAACCGGCACTAGGAAAGACACCGAGAAACCAGAGGAAAAGTTTCTCCTGCAAACCGTTCCCTTTGTGCTACATGAACGAACGTCTCTCCACATTCGCAGTTCTGAGAGATAAGTGTGTGTGAAAGCTGTCCTTCACCTGCTTGTTGGGAACACAAAGATTCTCTTCAGTTGCAAACTCCACTCCATACATATATATGGGGTGGTACTAGCTCCAACTCGGTTTTACAGTGAAAACTGCAGGAACTTCAAACCGGCACTAGGAAACAAACTGAGAAACCAGAGTAAAAGTTTTTCCTGCAACCCGTTCCCTTTGTGCTAGATGAACGAACGTCTCTCCACATGCTCAGTTCTGAGAGATAAGTGTATGTGAAAGCCGTCCTTCACCTAGCTTGTTGGGAACACAAAGTTTCTCTTCAGTTGCAAACTCCACTCGATACATATATATGGGGAGGTACTAGCTCCAACTCGGTTTTACAGTGAAAAGTGCAGGAAATTCAAACCGGCACTAGGAAACAGACTGAGAAACCAGAGTAAAAGTTTCTCCTGCAACCCGTTCCCTTTGTGCTAGATGAACGAACGTCTCTCCACATGCTCAGTTCTGAGAGATAAGTGTGTGTGAAAGCCGTCCTTCACCTAGCTTGTTGAGAACACAAAGTTTCTCTTCAGTTGCAAATTCCACTCCATACATATATATGGGGAGGTACGAACTCCAACTCGGTTTTACAGTGAAAACTGCAGGAACTTCAAACCGGCACTAGGAAACAGACTGAGAAACCAGAGTAAAAGTTTCTCCTGCAACCCGTTCCCTTTGTGCTAGATGAACGAACGTCTCCCCACATGCTCAGTTCTGAGAGATAAGTGTGTGTGAAAGCCGTCCTTCACCTAGCTTGTTGGGAACACAAAGTTTCTCTTCAGTTGCAAACTCCACTCCATACATATATATGGGGAGGTACTAGATCCAACTCGGTTTTACAGTGAATTCTGCAGGAACTTCAAACCGGCACTAGGAAACAGACTGAGAAACCAGTGTAATTGTTTCTCCTGCAAACAATTAACTTTGTGCTAGATGAAGAACGTCTCTCCACATGCTCAGTTCAGAGAGATAAGTGTGTTAAAGCCGTCCTTCATATAGCTTGTTGGAAACACAAAGTTTCTCTTCAGTTGCAAACTCCACTCGATACATATATATGGGGAGGTACTAGCTCCAACTCGGTTTTGCAGTGAAAACTGCAGGTACTTCAAAACGGCACTAGGAAACAGACTGAGAAACCAGAGTAAAAGTTTCTCCTGCAACCCGTTCCCTTTGTGCAAGATGAAAGAACGTCTCTCCACATGCTCAGTTCTGAAGAGATAAGTGTGTGTAAAGTCGTCCTTCACCTGGCTTGTTAGGAATACAAAGTTTCTCTTCAGTTGCAAACTCCACTCCATACATATACATGCGGAGGTACTAGGTCTAACTCGGTTTTACAGTGAAAACTGCAAGAACTTCCAACGGGCACTAGGAAACACACTGAGAAACCAGAGTAAAAGTTTCTCCTGCAAACCGTTCCCTTTGTGCTAGATGAATGAACGTCTCTCCACATGCTCAGTTCTGAGAGATATGTGTGTGTGAATGCCGTACTTCACCTAGCTTGTTGGGAACACAAAGTTTCTCTTCAGTTGCAAACTCCACTCCAAACATATATATGGGGAGGAACTAGCTCCAACTCGGTTTTACAGTGAAAACTGCAGGAAATTCAAACCGGCACTAGGAAACAGACTGAGAAACCAGAGTAAAAGTTTCTCCTGCAACCAGTTCCCTTTGTGCTACATGAACGAACGTCTCTCCACATGCTCAGTTCTGAGAGATAATTGTGTGTGAAAGCCGTACTTCACCTAGCTTGTTAGGAAAGCAAAGTTTCTCTTCAGTTGCAAACTCCACTCCATACATATATATGGGGTGGTACTAGCTCCAACTCGGTTTTACAGTGAAAACTGCAGGAACTTCAAACCGGCACTAGGAAACAAACTGAGAAACCAGAGTAAAAGTTTTTCCTGCAACCCGTTCCCTTTGTGCTAGATGAACGAACGTCTCTCCACATGCTCAGTTCTGAGAGATAAGTGTATGTGAAAGCCGTCCTTCACTTAGCTTGTTGGGAACACAAAGTTTCTCTTCAGTTGCAAACTCCACTCTATACATATATATGGGGAGGTACTAGCTCCAACTCGGTTTTACAGTGAAAAGTGCAGGAACTTCAAACCGGCACTAGGAAACAGACTTAGAAACCAGAGTAAAAGTTTCTCCTGCAAAACGTTCCCTTTCTGCTAGATGAACGAACGTCTCTCCACATGCTCAGTTCTGAGATATAAGTGTGTGTGAAAGCCGTCCTTCACCTAGCTTGTTGAGAACACAAAGTTTCTCTTCAGTTGCAAATTCCACTCCATACATATATATGGGGAGGTACGAACTCCAACTCGGTTTTACAGTGAAAACTGCAGGAACTTCAAACCGGCACTAGGAAACAGACTGAGAAACCAGAGTAAAAGTTTCTCCTGCAACCCGTTCCCTTTGTGCTAGATGAACGAACGTCTCCCCACATGCTCAGTTCTGAGAGATAAGTGTGTGTGAAAGCCGTCCTTCACCTGGCTTGTTAGGAATACAAAGTTTCTCTTCAGTTGCAAATTCCACTCCATACATATATATGCGGAGGTACTAGCCCCAACTCGGTTTTACAGTGAAAACAGCAGGAACTTCAAACCGGCACTAGGAAACAGACTGAGAAACCAGAGTAAAAGTTTCTCCTGCAAACCGTTCCCTTTGTACTAGATGAACGAACGTCTCTCCACATGCTCAGTTCTGAGAGATAAGTGTGTGTGAAAGCCGAACTTCACCTAGCTTGTTGTGAACAAAAGTTTCTCTTCATTTGTAAACCCCACTCCATACATGCATATGGGGAGGAACTAGCTCCAACTCGGTTTTACAGTGAAAACTGCAGGAACTTCAAACCGGCACTAGGAAACAGACTGAGAAACCAGAGTTAAAGTTTCTCCTGCAAACCGTTCCATTTTTGTGCTAGATGAACGAACGTCTCTCCACATGCTCAGTTCTGAGAGATAAGTGTATGTGAAAGCCGTCCTTCACCTAGCTTGTTGGGAACACAAAGTTTCTCTTCAGTTGCAAACTCCACTCGATACATATATATGGGGAGGTACTAGCTCCATCTCGGTTTTACAGTGAAAAGTGCAGGAACTTCAAACCGGCACTAGGAAACAGACTGAGAAACTAGAGTAAAAGTTTCTCCTGCAAACCGTTCCCTTTGTGCTAGATGAACGAACGTCTCTCCACATGCTCAGTTCTGAGAGATAAGTGTGTGTGAAAGCCGTCCTTCACCTAGCTTGTTGAGAACACAAAGTTTCTCTTCAGTTGCAAATTCCACTCCATACATATATATGGGGAGGTACGAACTCCAACTCGGTTTTACAGTGAAAACTGCAGGAACTTCAAACCGGCACTAGGAAACAGACTGAGAAACCAGAGTAAAACTTTCTCCTGCAACCCGTTCCCTTTGTGCTAGATGAACGAACGTCTCCCCACATGCTCAGTTCTGAGAGATATGTGTGTGTGAAAGCCGTCCTTCACCTGGCTTGTTAGGAATACAAAGTTTCGATTCAGTTGCAAATTCCACTCCATACATATATATGCGGAGGTTCTAGCCCCAACTCGGTTTTACAGTGAAAACAGCAGGAACTTCAAACCGGCACTAGGAAACAGACTGAGAAACCAGAGTTAAAGTTTCTCCTGCAAACCGTTCCCTTTGTGCTAGATGAACGAACGTCTCTCCACATGCTCAGTTCTGAGAGATAAGTGTGTGTGAAAGCCGAACTTCACCTAGCTTGTTGTGAACAAAAGTTTCTCTTCATTTGCAAACCCCACTCCATACATGCATATGGGGAGGAACTAGCTCCAACTCGGTTTTACAGTGAAAAGTGCAGGAACTTCAAACCGGCACTAGGAAACAGACTGAGAAACCAGAGTAAAAGTTTTTACTGCAACCCGTTCCCTTTGTGCTAGATGAACGAACGTCTCTCCACATGCTCAGTTCTGAGAGATAAGTGTGTGTGAAAGCCTTCCTTCACCTTGCTTGTTGGGAACACAAAGTTTCTCTTCAGTTGCAAACTCCATTCCATAAATATATATGGGGAGGTACAAGCTCCAACTCGGTTTTACAGTGAAAACTGCAGGAACTTCAAACCGGCACTAGGAAACAGACTGAGAAACCAGAGTTAAAGTTTCTCCTGCAACCCGTTCCCTTTGTGCTACATGAACGAACGTCTCTCTACATGCTCAGTTCTGAGAGATAATTGTGTGTGAAAGCCGTCCTTCACCTAGCTTGTTGGGAACACAAAGTTTCTCTTCAGTTGCAAACTCCAATCCATACATATATATGGGGAGGTACTAGCCCCAACTCGGTTTTACAGTGAAAACTGCAGGATCTTCAAACCGGCACTAGGAATCAGACTGAGAGTCCAGAGTAAAAGTTTCTCCTGCAAACCGTTCCCTTTGTGCTAAATGAACGAACGTCTCTCAACGTGCTCAGTTCTGAGAGATAAGTGTGTGTGAAAGCCGTCCTTCACCTAGCTTGTTTGGAACACAAAGTTTCTCTTCAGTTGCAAACTCCACTCCATACATATATATGGGGAGGTACTAGATCCAACTCGGTTTTACAGTGAATTCTGCAGGAACTTCAAACCGGCACTAGGAAACAGAATGAGAAACCACTGTAATTGTTTCTCCTGCAAACAATTCCCTTTGTGCTAGATGAAAGAACGTCTCTCCACATGCTCAGTTCAGAGAGATAAGTGTGTTAAAGCCGTCCTTCACCTAGCTTGTTGGAAACACAAAGTTTCTCTTCAGTTGCAAACTCCACTCGATACATATATATGGGGAGGTACTAGCTCCAACTCGGTTTTGCTGTGAAAACTGCAGGAACTTCAAACCGGCACTAGGAAACAGACTGAGAAACCAGAGTAAAAGTTTCTCCTGCAACCCTTTCACTTTGTGCAAGATGAAAGAACGTCTCTCCACATGCTCAGTTCTGAAGAGATAAGTGTGTGTAAAGTCTTCCTTCACCTGGCTTGTTAGGAATACAAAGTTTCTCTTCAGTTGCAAACTCCACTCCATACATATACATGCGGAGGTACTAGGTCCAACTCGGTTTTACAGTGAAAACTGCAAGAACTTCCAACGGGCACTAGGAAACACACTGAGAAACCAGAGTAAAAGTTTCTCCTGCAAACCGTTCCCTTTGTGCTAGATGAATGAACGTCTCTCCACATGCTCAGTTCTGAGAGAGAAGTGTGTGTGAATGCCGTACTTCACCTAGCTTGTTGGGAACACAAAGTTTCTCTTCAGTTGCAAACTCCACTCCAAACATATATATGGGGAGGAACTAGCTCCAACTCGGTTTTACAGTGAAAACTGCAGGAACTTCAAACCGGCACTAGGAAACAGACTGAGAAACCAGAGTAAAAGTTTCTCCTGCAACCCGTTCCCTTTGTGCTAGATGAACGAACGTCTCTCCACATGCTCAGTTCTGAGAGATAATTGTGTGTGAAAGCCGAACTTTACCAAGCTTGTTGGGAACAAAAAGATTCTCTTCAGTTGCAAACACCACTCCATACATACATATGGGGAGGAACTAGCTCCAACTCGGTTTTACAGTGAAAACTGCAGGAACTTCAAACAGGCACTAGGAATCAGACTGAGAAACCAGAGTAAATGTTTCTCCTGCAACCCGTTCCCTTTGTGCTAGATGAACGAACGTCTCTCCACTTGCTCAGTTCTGAGAGATAAGTGTGTGTGAATGCCGTCCTGCACCTAGCTTGTTGGGAACACAAAGATTCTCTTCAGTTGCAAACTCCACTCCATACATATATATGGGGAGGTACTAGCTCCAACTCGGTTTTACAGTGAAAACTGCAGGAAATTCTAAACGGCACTAGGAAACAGACTGAAAACCCAGAGTAAAAGTTTCTCCTGCAACCAGTTCCCTTTGAGCTAGATGAACGAACATCTCTCCACATGCTCAGTTCTGAGAGATAACTGTGTGTGAAAGCCGTCCTTCACCTAGCTTGTTGGGACCACAAAGTTTCTCTTCAGTTGCAAACTCCACTCCATACATATATATGGGGTGGTACTAGCTCCAACTCGGTTTTGCAGTGAAAACTGCAGGAACTTCAAACCTGCACTAGGAAACAGACTGAGAAACCAGAGTTAAAGTTTCTCCTGCAAACCGTTCCCTTTGTGCTAGATGAACGAACGTCTCTCCACATGCTCAGTTCTGAGAGATAAGTGTGTGTGAAAGCCGTCCTTCACCTAGATTGTTGGGAACACAAAGTTTCTATTCAGTTGCAAACTCCACTCCATACATATATATGGGGTGGTACTAGCTCCAACTCGGTTTTACAGTGAAAACTGCAGGAACTTCAAACCGGCACTAGGAAAGAGACTGAAAATCCAGAGTTAAAGTTTCTCCTGCAACCCGTTCCCTTTGTGCTAAATGAATGAACGTCTCTCCACATGCTCAGTTCTGAGAGATAAGTGAGTGTGAAAGCCGTCCTTCACATAGCTTGTTGGGAACACAAAGTTTCTCTTCAGTTGCAAACTCCACTCCATACATATATATGGGGAGGTAATAGCTCCAACTCGGTTTTACAGTAAAAACTGCAGGAACTTCAAACCGGCACTAGGAATCAGACTGAGAAACCAGAGTAAAAGTTTCACCTGCAACCCGTTCCCTTTGTGCTAGATGAACGAACGTCTCTCCACATACTCAGTTCTGAGAGATAAGTGTGTGTGAAAGCCGTACTTCACCTAGCTTTTTGGAAACACAAAGTTTCTCTTCAGTTGCACACTCCACTCCATACATATATATGGGGAGGTACTAACTCCAACTCGGTTTTACAGTGAAAACTGCAGGAACTTCAAACCGGCACTAGGAAAGAGACCGAGAAACCAGAGGAAATGTTTCTCCTGCAAACCGTTCCCTTTGTGCTAGATGAACAAACGTGTCTCCACATCGCAGTTCTGAAAGATAAGTGTGTGTGAAAGCCGACCTTCACCTGCTTGTTGGGAACACAAAGTTTCTCTTCAGTTGCAAACTCCACTCCATACATATATATGGGGATGTACTAGCTCCAACTCGGTTTTACAGTGAAAACTGCAGGAACTTCAAACCGGCACTAGGAAACAGACTGAGAAACCAGAGAAAAGTTTCTCCTGCAACCCGTTCCCTTTGTGCTAGATGAACGAACGTCTCTCCACATGCTCAGTTCTGAGAGATAAGTGTGTGTGAAACCCGTCCTTCACCTAGCTTGTTGGGAACAAAAAGATTCTCTTCAGTAGCAAACTCCACTCCATACATATATATAGGGAGGAATTAGCTCCAACTCGGTTTTACACTGAAAACTGCAGGAACTTCAAACCGGCACTAGGAAACAGACTGAGAAACCAGAGTAAAAGTTTCTCCTGCAACCCGTTCCATTTGTGCTAGATGAACGAACGTCTCTCCACATGCTCAGTTCTGAGAAATAAGTGAGTGTGAAAGCCTTCCTTCGCCTAGCTTGTTGGGAACACAAAGTTTCTCTTCAGGTGCAAACTCCAATCCATACATATATATGGGGAGGTACTAGCTCCAACACGGTTTTACAGTGAAAACTGCAGGAACTTCAAACCGGCACAAGGAAACAGACAGAGAAACCAGAGGTAAAGTTCCTCCTGCAACCCGTTCCCTTTGTGCTACATGAACGAACGTCTCTCCACATGCTCAGTTCTGAGAGATAAGTGTGTGTGAAAGCCGTCCTTCACCTAGCTTGTTGGGAACACAAAGTTTCTCTTCAGTTGCAAACTCCACTCCATACATATATATGGGGAGGTACTAGCTCCAACTCGGTTTTACAGTGAAAACTGCAGGAACTTCAAACAGGCACTAGGAATCAGACTGAGAAACCAGAGTAAATGTTTCTCCTGCAACCCGTTCTCTTTGTGCTAGATGAACGAACGTCTCTCCACTTGCTCAGTTCTGAGAGATAAGTGTGTGTGAATGCCGTCCTGCACCTAGCTTGTTGGGAACACAAAGATTCTCTTCAGTTGCAAACTCCACTCCATACATATATATGGGGAGGTACTAGCTCCAACTCGGTTTTACAGTGAAAACTGCAGGAAATTCTAAACGGCACTAGGAAACAGACTGAAAACGCAGAGTAAAAGTTTCTCCTGCAACCAGTTCCCTTTGAGCTAGATGAACGAACATCTATCCACATGCTCAGTTCTGAGAGATAACTGTGTGTGAAAGCCGTCCTTCACCTAGCTTGTTGGGACCACAAAGTTTCTCTTCAGTTGCAAACTCCACTCCATAAATATATATGGGGTGGTACTAGCTCCAACTCGGTTTTGCAGTGAAAACTGCAGGAACTTCAAACCTGCACTAGGAAACAGACTGAGAAACCAGAGTTAAAGTTTCTCCTGCAAACCGTTCCCTTTGTGCTAGATGAACGAACGTCTCTCCACATGCTCTGTTCTGAGAGATAAGTGTGTGTGAAAGCCGTCCTTCACCTAGATTGTTGGGAACACAAAGTTTCTATTCAGTTGCAAACTCCACTCCATACATATATATGGGTTGGTACTAGCTCCAACTCGGTTTTACAGTGAAAACTGCAGGAACTTCAAACCGGCACTAGGAAAGAGACTGAAAATCCAGAGTTAAAGTTTCTCCTGCAACCCGTTCCCTTTGTGCTAAATGAATGAACGTCTCTCCACATGCTCAGTTCTGAGAGATAAGTGAGTGTGAAAGCCGTCCTTCACATAGCTTGTTGAGAACACAAAGTTTCTCTTCAGTTGCAAACTCCACTCCATACATATATATGGGGAGGTAATAGCTCCAACTCGGTTTTACAGTAAAAACTGCAGGAACTTCAAACCGGCACTAGGAATCAGACTGAGAAACCAGAGTAAAAGTTTCACCTGCAACCCGTTCCCTTTGTGCTAGATGAACGAACGTCTCTCCACATACTCAGTTCTGAGAGATAAGTGTGTGTGAAAGCCGTACTTCACCTAGCTTTTTGGAAACACAAAGTTTCTCTTCAGTTGCACACTCCACTCCATACATATATATGGGGAGGTACTAGCTCCAACTCGGTTTTACAGTGAAAACTGCAGGAACTTCAAACCGGCACTAGGAAAGAGACCGAGAAACCAGAGGAAATGTTTCTCCTGCAAACCGTTCCCTTTGTGCTAGATGAACAAACGTGTCTCCACATTCGCAGTTCTGAAAGATAAGTGTGTGTGAAAGCCGACCTTCACCTGCTTGTTGGGAACACAAAGTTTCTCTTCAGTTGCAAACTCCACTCCATACATATATATGGGGATGTACTAGCTCCAACTCGGTTTTACAGTGAAAACTGCAGGAACTTCAAACCGGCACTAGGAAACAGACTGAGAAACCAGAGAAAAGTTTCTCCTGCAACCCGTTCCATTTGTGCTAGATGAACGAACGTCTCTCCACATGCTCAGTTCTGAGAGATAAGTGTGTGTGAAACCCGTCCTTCACCTAGCTTGTTGGGAACAAAAAGATTCTCTTCAGTAGCAAACTCCACTTAATACATATATATGGGGAGGAATTAGCTCCAACTCGGTTTTACACTGAAAACTGCAGGAACTTCAAACCGGCACTAGGAAACAGACTGAGAAACCAGAGTAAAAGTTTTTCCTGCAACCCGTTCCATTTGTGCTAGATGAACGAACGTCTCTCCACATGCTCAGTTCTGAGAGATAAGTGAGTGTGAAAGCCTTCCTTCGCCTAGCTTGTTGGGAACACAAAGTTTCTCTTCAGTTGCAAACTCCAATCCATACATATATATGGGGAGGTACTAGCTCCAACACGGTTTTACAGTGAAATCTGCAGGAACTTCAAACCGGCACAAGGAAACAGACAGAGAAACCAGAGGTAAAGTTCCTCCTGCAACCCGTTCCCTTTGTACTACATGAACGAACGTCTCTCCACATGCTCAGTTCTGAGAGATAAGTGTGTGTGAAAGCCGTCCTTCACCTAGCTTGTTGGGAACACAAAGTTTCTCTTCAGTTGCAAACTCCACTCCATACATATATATGGGGAGGTACTAGCTGCAACTCGGTTTTACAGTGAAAACTGCAGGAACTTCAACCCGGCACTAGGAATCAGAATGAGAAACCAGAGTAAAAGTTTCCCCCGCAACCCGTTCCCTTTGTGCTAGATGAACGAACGTCTCTCCACATGCTCAGTTCTGAGAGATAAGTGTGTGTGAAAGTCGTCCTTCACCTAGCTTGTTGGGAACACAAAGTTTCTCTTCAGTTGCAAAATCCACTCCATACATATATATGGAAAAGTACTAGCTCCAACTCGGTTTTACAGTGAAAACTGCAGGAAATTCAAACCGGCACTAGGAAAGAGACCGAGAAACCAGAGTAAAAGTTTCTCCTGCAACCCGTTCCCTTTGTGCTAGATGAACGAAAGTCTCTCCACATGCGCAGTTCTGAGAGATAAATGTGTGTGAAAGCCGTCCTTCACCTAGCTTGTTGGGAACACAAAGTTTCTCTTCAGTTGCAAACTCCACTCCATACATATATATGGGGAGGTACTAGATCCAACTCGGTTTTACAGTGAATTCTGCAGGAACTTCAAACCGGCACTAGGAAACAGACAGAGAAACCAGAGTAATAGTTTTACCTGCAAACCGTTCCCTTTGTGCTAGATGAACGAAAGTCTCTCCACGTGCTCAGTTCTGAGAGATAAGTGTGTGTGAAAGCCATCCTTCAGCTAGCTTGTTGGGAACACAAAGTTTCTCTTCAGTTGCAAACTTCACTCCAAACATATATATGGGGAGGAACTAGCTCCAACTCGGTTTTACAGTGAAAACTGCAGGAACTTCAAACAGTCATTAGGAATCAGACTGAGAAACCAGAGTAAAAATTTCCCTGCAAACCGTTCCCTTTCTGCTAGATGAACGAACGTCTTTCCACATGCTCACTTCTGAGAGATAAGTGTGCGTGAATGTCGTCCTGCACCAAGCTTGTTGGGAACACAAAGTTTCTCTTAATTTGCAAACTCCACTCCATACATATATATGGGGAGGTACTAGCTCCAACTCGGTTTTACATTGAAAACTGCAGGAAATTCTAAACGGCACTAGGAAACAGACTGAAAACCCAGAGTAAAAGTTTCTCCTGCAACCCGTTCCGTTTGTGCTAGATGAAGGAACGTCTCTCCACATGCTCAGTTCTGAGAGAAAAGTGTGTGTGAAAGCCTTCCTTCACCTAGCTTGTTGGGAACACAAAGTTTCTCTTCATTTGCAAACTCCACTCCATACATATATATGGGGAGGTACTAGCTCCAACTCGGTTTTACAGTGAAAACTGCAGGAAATTCTAAACGGCACTAGGAAACAGACTGAAAACCCAGAGTAAAAGTTTCTCCTGCAACCAGTTCCCTTTGTGCTAGATGAAGGAACGTCTCTCCACATGCTCAGTTCTGAGAGATAACTGTGTGTGAAAGCCGTCCTTCACCAAGCTTGATGGGACCACAAAGTTTCTCTTAGGTTGCAAACTCCACTCCATACATATATATGGGGAGGTACTAGCTCCAACTCGGTTTTGCAGTGAAAACTGCAGGAACTTCAAACCTGCACTAGGAAACAGACTGAGAAACCAGAGTTAAAGTTTCTCCTGCAACCCGTTCCCTTTGTGCTAGATGAACGAACGTCTCTCCACATGCTCAGTTCTGAGAGATAAGTGTGTGTGAAAGCCGTCCTTCACCTAGATTGTTGGGAACACAAAGTTTCTCTTCAGCTGCAAACTCCACTCCATACATATATATGGGGTTGTACTAGCTCCAAATCGGTTTTACAGTGAAAACTGCAGGAACTTCAAACCGGCACTAGGAAAGAGACTGAGAATCCACAGTTAAAGTTTCTCCTGCAACCCGTTCCCTTTGTGCTAGATGAATGAACGTCTCTCCACATGCTCAGTTCTGAGAGATAAGTGAGTGTGAAAGCCGTCCTTCACCTAGCCTGTAGGGAAGACAAAGTTTCTCTTCAGTTGCAAACTCCACTCCATACATATATATGGGGAGGTACTAGCTCCAACTCGGTTTTACAGTAAAAACTGCAGGAACTTCAAACCGGCACTAGGAATCAGACTGAGAAACCAGGGTAATTGTTTCACCTGCAACCCGTTCCATTTGTGCTAGATGAACGAACGTCTCTCCACATACTCAGTTCTTAGAGATAAGTGTGTGTGAAAGCCGTACTTCACCTAGCTTTTTGGAAACACAAAGTTTCTCTTCAGTTGCACACTCCACTCCATACATATATATGGGGAGGTACTAGCTCCAACTCGGTTTTACAGTGAAAACTGCAGGAACTTCAAACCGGCACTAGGAAAGAGACCGAGAAACCAGAGTAAAAGTTTCTCCTGCAACCCGTTCCCTTTGTGCTAGATGAACGAAAGTCTCTCCACATGCGCAGTTCTGAGAGATAAGTGTGTGTGAAAGCCGTCCTTCACCTAGCTTGTTAGGAATACAAAGTTTCTCTTCAGTTGCAAACTCCACTCCATAAATATGTATGCGGAGGTACTAGCTCGAACTCGGTTTTACAGTGAAAACTGCAGGAACTTCAAACCGGCACTAGGAAACAGACTGAGAAACCAGAGTAAAAGTTTCTCCTGCAACCCGTTCCATTTGTGCTAGATGAACGAACGTCTCTCCACATGCTCAGTTCTGAGAGATATGTGAGTGTGAAAGCCTTCCTTCGCCTAGCTTGTTGGGAACACAAAGTTTCTCTTCAGTTGCAAACTCCAATCCATACATATATATGGGGAGGTACTAGCTCCAACACGGTTTTACAGTGAAAACTGCAGGAACTTCAAACCGGCACAAGGAAACAGACAGAGAAACCAGAGCTAAAGTTCCTCCTGCAACCCGTTCCCTTTGTGCTACATGAACGAACGTCTCTCCACATGCTCAGTTGTGAGAGATAAGTGTGTGTGAAAGCCGTCCTTCACCTATCTTTTTGGGAACACAAAGTTTCTCTTCAGTTGCAAACTCCACTCCATACATATATATGGGGAGGTACTAGCTGCAACTCGGTTTTACAGTGAAAACTGCAGGAACTTCAAACCGGCACTAGGAATCAGAATGAGAAACCAGAGTAAAAGTTTCTCCTGCAACCCGTTCCCTTTGTGCTAGATGAACGAACGTCTCTCCACATGCTCAGTTCTGAGAGATAAGTTTGTGTGAAAGCCGTCCTTCACCTAGCTTGTTGGGAACACAAAGTTTCTCTTCAGTTGCAAACTCCACTCCATACATATATATGGGGAGGTACTAGCTGCAACTCGGTTTTACAGTGAAAACTGCAGGAACTTCAAACCGGCACTAGGAAAGAGACCGAGAAACCAGAGTAAAAGTTTCCCTGCAACCCATTCCCTTTGTGCTAGATGAACGAAAGTCTCTCCACATGCGCAGTTCTGAGAGATAAGTGTGTGTGAAAGCCGTCCTTCACCTAGCTTGTTAGGAATACAAAGTTTCTCTTCAGTTGCAAACTCCACTCCATACATATGTATGCGGAGGTACTAGCTCGAACTCGGTTTTACAGTGAAAACTGCAGGAACTTCAAACCGGCACTAGGAAACAGACTGAGAAACCAGAGTAAAAGTTTTTCCTGCAACCCGTTCCCTTTGTGCTAGATGAACGAACGTCTCTCCACGTGCTCAGTTCTGAGAGATAAGTGTGTGTGAAAGCCGTTCTTCACCTAGCTTGTTGGGAACACAAAGTTTCTCTTCAGTTGCAAACTCCACTCCATACATATATATGGGGAAGTACTAGCTCCAACTCGGTTTTACAGTGAAAAGTGCAGGAACTTCAAACCGGCACTAGGAAACAGACTGAGAAACCAGAGTAAAAGTTTCTCCTGAAACCCGTTCCCTTTGTGCTAGATGAACGAACGTCTCTCCACATGCTCAGTTCTGAGAGATAAGTGTGTGTGAAAGCCGACATTTACTAGCTTGTTGGGAACACAAAGTTTCACTTCAGTTGCAAACTCCACTCCATACATATATATGGGGAGGTACTAGCTCCAACTCGGTTTTACAGTGAAAACTGCGGGAAATTCTAAACGGCACTAGGAAACAGACTGAAAACCCAGAGTAAAAGTTTCTCCTGCAACCAGTTCCTTTTGAGCTACATGAACGAACATCTCTCCACATGCTCAGTTCTGAGAGATAACTGTGTGTGAAAGCCGTCCTTCACCTAGCTTGTTGGGACCACAAAGTTTCTCTTCAGTTGCAAACTCCACTCCATACATATATATGGGGAGGTACTAGCTCCAACTCGGTTTTACAGTGAAAACTGCAGGAACTTCAAACCGGCACTAGGAAAGAGACTTAGAATCCAGAGTTAAAGTTTCTCCTGCAACCCGTTCCCTTTGTGCTAGATGAATGAACGTCTCTCCACATGCTCAGTTCTGAGAGATAAGTGAGTGTGAAAGCCGTCCTTCACCTAGCTTGTTGGGAACACAAAGTTTCTCTTCAGTTGCAAACTCCACTCCATACATATATATGGGTAGGTACTAGCTCCAACTCGGTTTTACAGTAAAAACTGCAGGAACTTCAAACCGGCACTAGGAATCAGACTGAGAAACCAGAGTAAAAGTTTCACCTGCAACCCGTTCCATTTGTGCTAGATGAACGAACGTCTCTCCACATACTCAGTTCTGAGAGATAAGTGTGTGTGAAAGCCGTACTTCACCTAGCTTTTTGGAAACACAAAGTTTCTCTTCAGTTGCACACTCCACTCCATACACATATATGGGGAGGTACTAGCTCCAACTCAGTTTTACAGTGAAAACTGCAGGAACTTCAAACCGGCACTAGGAAAGAGACCGAGAAACCAGAGGAAAAGTTTCTCCTGCAACCCGTTCCCTTTGTGCTAGATGAACAAACGTGTCTCCACATTCGAAGTTCTGAGAGATAAGTGTGTGTGAAAGCCGACATTCACCTGCTTGTTGGGAACACAAAGTTTCTCTTCAGTTGCAAACTCCACTCCATACATATATATGGGGATGTACTAGCTCCAACTCGGTTTTACAGTGAAAACTGCAGGAACATCAAACCGGCACTAGGAAACAGACTGAGAACCAGAGAAAAGTTTCTCCTGCAAACCGTTCCCTTTGTGCTAGATGAACGAACGTCTCTCCACATGCTCAGTTCTGAGAGATAATTGTGTGTGAAAGCCGTCCTTCACCTATCTTGTTGGGAACAAAAAGTTTCTCTTCAGTAGCAAACTCCACTCCATACATATATATGGGGAGGTACTAGCTCCAACACGGTTTTACAGTGAAAACTGAAGGAACTTCAAACCGGCACAAGGAAACAGACAGAGAAACCAGAGGTAAAGTTCCTCCTGCAACCCGTTCCCTTTGTGCTACATGAACGAACGTCTCTCCACATGCTCAGTTCTGAGAGATAATTGTGTGTGAAAGCCGTCCTTCACCTAGCTTGTTGGGAACACAAAGTTTCTCTTCAGTTGCAAACTCCACTCCATACATATATATGGAAAGGTACTAGCTCCAACTCGGTTTTACAGTGAAAACTGCAGGAACTTCAAACCGACACTAGGAAAGAGAACGAGAATCCAGAGTAAAAGTTTCTCCTGCAAACCGTTCCCTTTGTGCTAGATGAACGAAAGTCTCTCCACATGCGCAGTTCTGAGAGATAAGTGTGTGTGAAAGCCGTACTTCAACTAGCTTGGTAGGAATACAAAGTTTCTCTTCAGTTGCAAACTCCACTCCATACATATGTATGCGGAGGTACTAGCTCGAACTCGGTTTTACAGTGAAAACTGCAGGAACTTCAAACCGACACTAGGAAAGAGACCGAGAAACCAGAGTAAAAGTTTCTCCTGCAACCCGTTCCCTTTGTGCTAGATGAACGAAAGTCTCTCCACATGCGCAGTTCTGAGAGATAAGTGAGTGTGAAAGCCTTCCTTCGCCTAGCTTGTTGGGAACACAAAGTTTCTCTTCAGTTGCAAATTCCACTCCATACATATATATGGGGAGGTACTAGCTCCAACACGGTTTTACAGTGAAAACTGAAGGAACTTCAAACCGGCACAAGGAAACAGACAGAGAAACCAGAGGTAAAGTTCCTCCTGCAACCCGTTCCCTTTGTGCTACATGAACGAACGTCTCTCCACATGCTCAGTTCTGAGAGATAAGTGTGTGTGAAAGCCGTCCTTCACCTAGCTTGTTGGGAACACAAAGTTTCTCTTCAGTTGCAAACTCCACTCCATACATATATATGGGGAGGTACTAGCTCCAACTCGGTTTTACAGTGAAAACTGCAGGAACTTCAAACCGGCACTAGGAATCAGAATGAGAAACCAGAGTAAAAGTTTCTCCTGCAACCCGTTCCCTTTGTGCTAGATGAACGAACGTCTCTCCACATGCTCAGTTCTGAGAGATAAGTGTGTGTGAAAGCCGTCCTTCACCTAGCTTGTTGGGAACACAAAGTTTCTCTTCAGTTGCAAACTCCACTCCATACATATATATGGAAAGGTACTAGCTCCAACTCGGTATTACAGTGAAAACTGCAGGAACTTCAAACCGACACTAGGAAAGAGACCGAGAAACCAGAGTAAAAGTTTCTCCTGCAACCCGTTCCCTTTGTGCTAGATGAACGAAAGTATCTCCACATGCGCAGTTCTGAGAGATAAGTGTGTGTGAAAGCCGTCCTTCACCTAGCTTGTTAGGAATACAAAGTTTCTCTTCAGTTGCAAACTCCACTCCATACATATGTATGCGGAGGTACTAGCTCGAACTCGGTTTTACAGTGAAAACTGCAGGAACTTCAAACCGGCACTAGGAAACAGACCGAGAAACCACAGTGAAAGTTTCTCCTGCAACCCGTTCCCTTTGTGCTAAATGAATGAACGTCTCTCCACATGCTCAGTTCTGAGAGATAATTATGTGTGAAAGCCGTCCTTCACCTAGCTTGTTGGGAACACAAAGTTTCTCTTCAGTTGCAAACTCCACTCCATACATACTTATGGGGGGGAACTAGCTCCAACTCGGTTTTACAGTGAAAACTGCAGGAAATTCAAACCGGCACTAGGAAACAGACGGAGAAACCAGAGTAAAAGTTTTTCCTGCAACCAGTTCCCTTTGTGCTAGATGAACGAACGTCTCTCCACGTGCTCAGTTCTGAGAGATAAGTGTGTGTGAAAGCCGTCCTTCACCTAGCTTGTTGGGAACACAAAGTTTCTCTTCAGTTGCAAACTCCACTCCAAACATATATATGGGGAGGAACTAGCTCCAACTCGGTTTTACAGTGAAAAGTGCAGGAACTTCAAACCGGCACTAGGAAACAGACTGAGAAACCAGAGTAAAAGTTTCTCCTGCAACCCGTTCCCTTTGTGCTAGTTGAACGAACGTCTCTCCACATGCTCAGTTCTGAGAGATAATTGTGTGTGAAAGCCGTCCTTCACCTAGCTTGTTAGGAATGCAAAGTTTCTCTTCAGTTGCAAACTCCACTCCATACATATATATGGGGAGGTACTAGCTCCAACTCGGTTTTACAGTGAAAACTGCAGGAACTTCAAACAGGCAGTAGGAATCAGACTGAGAAACCAGAGTAAAAATTTCCCTGCAAACCGTTCCCTTTGTGCTAGATGAACGAACGTCTCTCCACATGCTCAGTTCTGAGAGATAAGTGTGTGTGAATGCCGTCGTGCAACAAGCTTGTTGGGAACACAAAGTTTCTCTTAATTTGCAAACTCCACTCCATACATATATATGGGGAGGTACTAGCTCCAACTCGGTTTTACAGTGAAAACTTCAGGAACTTCAAACCGGCACTAGGAAACAGACTGAGAAACCAGAGTCAAAGTTTCTCCTGCAACCCGTTCCCTTTGTGCTACATGAACGTACGTCACTCTACATGCTCAGTTCTGAGAGATAAGTGTATGTGAAAGCCGTCCTTCACCTAGCTTGTTGGGAACACAAAGTTTCTATTCAGTTGCAAACTCCACTCCATACATATATATGGGGAGGTACTAGCTCCAACTCGGTTTTACAGTGAAAACTGCAGGAACTTCAAACCGGCACTAGGAATCAGACTGAGAAACCAGAGTAAAAGTTTTTCCTGCAACCCGTTCCCATTGTGCTAGATGAACGAACGTCTCTCCACATGCTCAGTTCTGAGAGATAAGTGTGTGTGAAAGCCGTCCTTCACCTGGCTTGTTAGGAATACAAAGTTTCTCTTAAGTTGCAAACTCCACTCCATACATATATATGGGGAGGTACTAGATCCAACTCGCTTTTACAGTGAAAACTGCAGGAACTTCAAACCGGCACTAGGAAACAGACTGAGAAACCAGAGTCAAAGTTTCTCCTGGAAACAATTCCCTTTGTGCTAGATGAAAGAACCTCTCTCCACATGCTCAGTTCTGAGAGATAAGTGTGTGTTAAAGCCGTCCTTCACCTAGCTTGTTGGAAATACAAAGTTTCTCTTCAGTTGCAAAGTCCACTCCATACATATATATGGGGAGGAACTAGTTCCAACTCGGTTTTACAGTGAAAACTGCAGGAAGTTCAAACAGGCACTAGGAATCAGACTGAGAATCCAGAGTAAAAGTTTCTCCTGCAACCCGTTCCCATTGTGCTAGATGAACGAACGTCTCTCCACATGCTCAGTTCTGAGAGATAAGTGTGTGTGAAAGCTGTCCTTCACCTAGCTTGTTGGGAACACAAAGTTTCTCTTCAGTGGCAAACTCCACTCGATACATATATATGGGGAGGTACTAGCTCCAACTCGGTTTTACAGTGAAAACTTCAGGAACTTCAACCGTCACTAGGAAACAGACTGAGAAACCAGAGTAAAAGTTTCTCCTGCAACCCGTTCCCTTTGTGCTAGATGAACGAACGTCTCTCCACATGCTCAGTTCTGAGAGATAAGTGTGTGTGAATGCCGTCCTTCACCTAACTTGTTGGGAACACAAAGTTTCTCTTCAGTTGCAAACTCCAATCCATACATATATATGGGGAGGAACTAGCTCCAACTCGGTTTTACAGTGAAAACTGCAGGAACTTCAAACCGGCACTAGGAAACAGACTGAGAAACCAGAGTAAAAGGTTGTACTGCATCCCGTTCCTTTTGTGCTAGATGAACAAACGTCTGTCCACATGCTCAGTTCTGAGAGATAAGTGTGTGTGAATGCCGTCCTGCACCTAGCTTGTTGGGAACACAAAGTTTCTCTTCAGTGGCAAACTCCACTCCATACATATATATGGGGAGGTACTAGCTCCAACTAGTTTTTACAGTGAAAACTGCAGGAAATTCTAAACGGCACTAGGAAACAGACTGAGAAACCAGAGTAAAAGTTTCTCCTGCAACCAGTTCCCTTTGTGCTAGATGAACGAACGTCTATCCACATGCTCAGTTCTGAGAGATAAGTGTGTGTGAAAGCCGTCCTTCACCTAGCTTTTTGGGAACACAAAGTTTCTCTTCAGTTGCAAACTCCACTCCATACATATATATGGGGAGGTACTAGCTCCAACTCGGTTTTGCAGTGAAAACTGCAGGAACTTCAAACCGACACTAGGAAACAGACTGAGAAACCAGAGTAACAGTTTCTCCTGCAACCCGTTCAATTTGTGCTAGATGAACGAACGTCTCTCCACATGCTCAGTTCTGAGAGATAAGTGTGTGTGAATCCGTCCTTCACCTAGCTTGTTGGGAACACAAAGTTTCTCTTCAGTTGCAAATACCACTCCATACATATATATGGGGAGGAACTAGCTCCAACTCGGTTTTACAGTGAAAAGTGCAGGAACTTCAAACCGGCACTAGGAAACAGACTGAGAAACCAGAGTAAAAGTTTCTCCTGCAACCCGTTCCCTTTGTGCTAGATGAACGAACGTCTCTCCACAAGCTCATTTCTGAGAGATAATTTTGTGTGAAAGCCGTCCTTCACCTAGCTTTTTGGGAACACAAAGATTCTCTTCAGTTGCAAACTCCACTCCATACATATAAATGGGGAGGTACTAGCTCCAACTCGGTTTTGCAGTGAAAACTGCAGGAACTTCAAAACGGCACTAGGAAACAGACTGAGAAACCAGAGTAAAAGTTTCTCCTGCAACCCGTTCCCTTTGTGCTAGATGAACGAACGTCTCTCCACATGCTCAGTTCTGAGAGATAAGTGTGTGTGAAAGCCGTCCTTCAGCTAGCTTGTTGGGAACACAACGTTTCTCTTCAGTGGCAAACTCCACTCGATACATATATATGGGGAGGTACTAGCTCCAACTCGGTTTTACAGTGAAAACTGCAGGAACTTCAAACCGGCACTAGGAAACAGACTGAGAAACCACAGTAAAAGTTTCTCCTGCAACCCGTTCCCTTTGTGCTAGATGAACGAACGTCTTTCCACATGCTCAGTTCTGAGAGATAAGTGTGTGTGAAAGCCGTACTTCACCAAGCTTGTTGGGAATACAAAGTTTCTCTTCAGTTGCAAACTCCAATACATACATATACATGAGGAGGTACTAGCTCCAACTCGGTTTTACAGTGAAAACTGCAGGAACTTCCAACCGGCACTAGGAAACAGACTGAGAAACCAGAGTAAAAGTTTCTACTGCAACCCGTTCCTTTTGTGCTAGATGAACGAACGTCTCTCCACATGCTCAGTTCTGAGAGATAAGTGTGTGTGAAAGCCGTCCTTCACCTAGCTTGTTAGGAATACAAAGTTTCTCTTCAGTTGCAAACTCCACTCCATACATATATATGCGGAGGTACTAGCTCCAAATCGGTTTTACATTGAAAACTGCAGGAACTTCAAACCGGCACTAGGAAACAGACTGAGAAACCAGAGTAAAAGTTTCTCCTGCAACCCGTTCCCTTTGTGCTAGATGAACGAACGTCTCTCCACATGCTCAGTTCTGCGAGATAATTGTGTGTGAAAGCCGTCCTTCACCTAGCTTGTTAGGAATACAAAGTTTCTCTTCAGTTGCAAACTCCACTCCATACATATATATGCGGAGGTACTAGCTCCAAATCGGTTTTACAGTGAAAACTGCAGGAACTTCAAACCGGTACTAGGAAACAGACTGAGAAACCAGAGTAAAAGTTTCTCCTGCAACCCGTTCCCTTTGTGCTAGATGAACGAACGTCTCTCCACATGCTCAGTTCTGAGAGATAGGTGTGTGTGAATGCCGTCCTTCACCTAGCTTGTTGGGAACACAACGTTTCTCTTCAGTGGCAAACTCCACTCGATACATATATATGGGGATGTACTAGCTCCAACTCGGTTTTACAGTGAAAACTGCAGGAACTTCAAACCGGCACTAGGAAACAGACTGAGAAACCAGAGTAAAAGTTTCTCCTGCAACCCGTTCCCTTTGTGCTAGATGAACGAACGTCTCTCCACATGCTCAGTTCTGAGAGATAAGTGTGTGTGAAAGCCGTCCTTCACCAAGCTTGTTCGGAATACAAAGTTTCTCTTCAGTTGCAAACTCCAATACATACATATATATGAGGAGGTACTAGCTCCAACTCGGTTTTACAGTGAAAACTGCAGTAACTTCCAACCGGCACTAGGAAACAGACTGATAAACCAGAGTAAATGTTTCTACTGCAACCCGTTCCTTTTGTGCTAGATGAACGAACGTCTCTCCACATGCTCAGTTCTGAGAGATAAGTGTGTGTGAAAGCCGTCCTTCACCTAGCTTGTTAGGAATACAAAGTTTCTCTTCAGTAGCAAACTCCACTCCATACATATATATGCGGAGGTACTAGCTCCAAATCGGTTTTACAGTGAAAACTGCAGGAACTTCAAACCGGCACTAGGAAACAGACTGAGAAACCAGAGTAAAAGTTTCTCCTGCAACCCGTTCCCTTTGTGCTAGATGAACGAACGTCTCTCCACATGCTCAGTTCTGAGAGATAAGTGTGTGTGAATGCCGTCCTTCACCTAGCTTGTTGGGAACACAAAGTTTCTCTTCAGTTGCAAACACCACTCCATACATATATATGGGGAGGAACAAGCTCCAACTCGGTTTTACAGTGAAAACTGCTGGAACTTCAAACCGGCACTAGGAAACAGACTGAGAAACCAGAGTAAAAGGTTCTCCTGCAACCCGTTCCTTTTGTGCTAGATGACGAACGTCTCTCCACATGCTTAGTTCTGAGAGATAAGTGTGTGTGAAAGCCGTCCTTCACCTAGCTTGTTGGGAACACAAAGTTTCTCTTCAGTTGAAAACTCCACTCCATACATATATATGGGGAGGTACTAGCTCAAACTCGGTTTTGCAGTGAAAACTGCAGGAACTTCAAACCGGCACTAGGAAACAGACTGAGAAACCAGAGTAAAAGTTTCTCCTGCAACCCGTTCCCTTTGTGCTAGATGAACGAACGTCTCTCCACATGCTCAGTTCTGAGAGATAGGTGTGTGTGAATGCCGTCCTTCACCTAGCTTGTTGGGAACACAACGTTTCTCTTCAGTGGCAAACTCCACTCGATACATATATATGGGGAGGTACTAGCTCCAACTCGGTTTTACAGTGAAAACTGCAGGAACTTCAAACCGGCACTAGGAAACAGACTGAGAAACCAGAGTAAAAGTTTCTCCTGCAACCCGTTCCCTTTGTGCTAGATGAACGAACGTCTCTCCACATGCTCAGTTCTGAGAGATAAGTGTGTGTGAAAGCCGTCCTTCACCAAGCTTGTTCGGAATACAAAGTTTCTCTTCAGTTGCAAACTCCAATACATACATATATATGAGGAGGTACTAGCTCCAACTCGGTTTTACAGTGAAAACTGCAGTAACTTCCAACCGGCACTAGGAAACAGACTGATAAACCAGAGTAAAAGTTTCTACTGCAACCCGTTCCTTTTGTGCTAGATGAACGAACGTCTCTCCACATGCTCAGTTCTGAGAGATAAGTGTGTGTGAAAGCCGTCCTTCACCTAGCTTGTTAGGAATACAAAGTTTCTCTTCAGTAGCAAACTCCACTCCATACATATATATGCGGAGGTACTAGCTCCAAATCGGTTTTACAGTGAAAACTGCAGGAACTTCAAACCGGCACTAGGAAACAGACTGAGAAACCAGAGTAAAAGTTTCTCCTGCAACCCGTTCCCTTTGTGCTAGATGAACGAACGTCTCTCCACATGCTCAGTTCTGAGAGATAAGTGTGTGTGAATGCCGTCCTTCACCTAGCTTGTTGGGAACACAAAGTTTCTCTTCAGTTGCAAACACCACTCCATACATATATATGGGGAGGAACAAGCTCCAACTCGGTTTTACAGTGAAAACTGCTGGAACTTCAAACCGGCACTAGGAAACAGACTGAGAAACCAGAGTAAAAGGTTCTCCTGCAACCCGTTCCTTTTGTGCTAGATGACGAACGTCTCTCCACATGCTCAGTTCTGAGAGATAAGTGTGTGTGAAAGCCGTCCTTCACCTAGCTTGTTGGGAACACAAAGTTTCTCTTCAGTTGAAAACCCCACTCCATACATATATATGGGGAGGTACTAGCTCAAACTCGGTTTTGCAGTGAAAACTGTAGGAACTTCAAACCGGCACTAGGAAACAGACTGAGAAACCAGAGTTAAAGGTTCTCCTGCAAACCGTTCCCTTTGTGCTAGATGAACGAACGTCTCTCCTCATGCTCAGTTCTGAGAGATAATTGTGTGTGAATGCCGTCCTTCAACTACCTTGTTGGGAACACAAAGTTTCTCTTCAGTTGCAAACACCACTCCATACATATATATGGGGAGGAACTAGCTCCAACTCGGTTTTACAGTGAAAAGTGCAGGAAATTCAAACCGGCACTAGGAAACAGACTGAGAAACCAGAGTAAAATTTTTTCCTGCAACCCGTTCCCTTTATGCTAGATGAACGAACGTCTCTCCACAAGCTCAGTTCTGAGAGATAATTTTGTGTGAAAGCCGTCCTTCAACTAGCTTGTTGGGAACACAAAGATTCTCTTCAGTTGCAAACTCCATTCCATACATATATATGGGGAAGTACTAGCTCAAACTCGGTTTTACAGTGAAAAATGCAGGAACTTCAAACCGGCACTAGGAAACAGACTGAGAAACCAGAGTAAAAGTTCCTCCTGCAACCCGTTCCCTTTGTGCTAGATGAACGAACGTCTCTCCACATGCTCAGTTCTGAGAGATAAGTGTGTGTGAAAGCCGTCCTTCACCTAGCTTCTTGGGAACACAAAGTTTCTCTTCAGTTGAAAACTCCACTCCATACATATATATGGGGAGGTACTAGCTTCAAATCGGTTTTACAGTGAAAACTGCAGGAACTTCAAACCGGCACTAGGAAACAGACTGAGAAACCAGAGTAAAAGTTTCTCCTGCAACCCGTTCCCTTTGTGCTAGATGAACGAACGTCTCTCCATATGCTCAGTTCTGAGAGATATGTGTGTTTGAATGCCGTCCTTCACCTAGCTTGTTGGGAACACAAAGTTTCTCTTCAGTTGCAAACTCCACTCCATACATATATATGGGGAGGAACAAGCTCCAACTCGGTTTTACAGTGAAAACTGCAGGAACTTCAAACCGGCACTAGGAAACAGAATGAGAAACCAGAGTAAAAGTTTCTACTGCAACCCGTTCCTTTTGTGCTAGATGAACGAACGTCTCTCCACATGCTCAGTTCTGAGAGATAAGTGTGTGTGAAAGCCGTCCTTCACCTAGCTTGTTGGGAACGAAAAGTTTCTCTTCAGTTGCAAACTCCAATCCATACATATATATGGGGAGGTACTAGCTCCAACTCGGTTTTACAGAGAAAACTGCAGGAACTTCAAACTGGCACTAGGAAACAGACTGAGAAACCAGAGTAAAAGTTTCCCCTGCAACCCGTTCCCTTTGTGCTAGATGAACGAACGTCTCTCCACATGCTCAGTTCTGAGAGATAAGTGTGTGTGAAAGCCGTCCTTCACCTAGCTTGTTGGGAACACAAAGTTTCTCTTCAGTTGCAAACACCACTCCATACATATATATGGGAGGAACTAGCTTCAACTCGGTTTTACAGTGAAAACTGCAGGAACTTCAAACCGGCACTAGGAAACAGACTGAGAAACCAGAGTAAAATTTTCTCCTGCAACCCGTTCCCTTTGTGCTAGATGACGAACATCTCTCCACATGCTCAGTTCTGAGAGATAAGTGTGTGTGGAAGCCGTCCTTCACCTAGATTGTTGGGAACACAAATATTCTCTTCAGTTGCAATCTCCACTCCATACATATATATGGGGAAGTACTAGCTCCAACACGGATTTGCAGTGAAAACTGCAGGAAATTCAAACCGGCACTAGGAAACAGACTGAGAAACCAGAGTTAAAGGTTCTCCTGCAACCCGTTCCCTTTGTGCTAGATGAACGAACGTCTCTCCACATGCTCAGTTCTGAGAGATAAGTGTGTGTGAAAGCCGTCCTTCACCTAGCTTGTTGGGAACACAAAGTTTCTCTTCAGTTGCAAACACCACTCCATAAATATATATGGGGAGGAACTAGCTCCAACTCGGTTTTACAGTGAAAAGGGCAGGAACATCAAACCAGCACTAGGAAACAGACTGAGAAACCAGAGTAAAAGTTTCTCCTGCAACCCGTTCCCTTTGTGCTAGATGAACAAACGTCTCTCCACAATCTCATTTCTGAGAGATAATTTTGTGTGAAAGCCGTCCTTCAACTAGCTTGTTGGGAACACAAAGATTCTCTTCAGTTGCAAACTCCACTCCGTACATATATATGGGGAAGTACTAGCTCCAACTCGGTTTTACAGTGAAAACTGCAGGAACTTCAAACCGGCACTAGGAAACAGACTGAGAAACCAGAGTAAAAGTTTCTCCTGCCACCCGTTCATTTGTGCTAGATGAACGAACGTCTCTCCACATGCTCAGTTCTAAGAGATATGTGTGTGTGAAAACCGTACTACAACTAGCTTGTTGGGAACACAAAGTTTCTCTTCAGTTGCAAACTCCACTCCATACATATATATGGGGTGGTACTAACTCCAACTCGGTTTTACAGTGAAAACTGCAGGAACTTCAAACCGGCACTAGGAAACAGACTGAGAAACCAGAGTAAAAGTTTCTCCTGCAACCCGTTCCCTTTTTGCTAGATGAACGAACGTCTCTCCACGTGCTCAGTTCTGAGAGATAATTGTGTGTGAAAGCCGTTCTTCAACTAGATTGTTGGGAACACAAAGTTTCTCTTCAGTTGCAAACTCCACTCCATATATATATATAGGGAGGTACTAGCTCCAACTCGGTTTTACAGTGAAAACTGCAGGAACTTCAAACCGGCACTAGGAAACAGACTGAGAAACCAGAGTAAAAGTTTCTCCAGCAACCCGTTCCCTTTGTGCTAGATGAACGAAAGTCTCTCCACATGCTCGGTTCTGAGAGAAAATTGTGTGTGAAAGCCGTCCTTCACCTAGCTTGTTGGGAACACAAAGATTCTCTTCAGTTGAAAACTCCACTCCATACATTTATATGGGGAGGTACTAGCTCCAGCTAAGTTTTACAGTGAAAACTGCAGGAACTTCAAACCGGCACTAGGAAACAGACTGAGAAACCAGAGTAAAAGTTTCTCCTGCAACCCGTTCCATTTGTGCTTGATGAACGAACGTCTCTCCACAAGCTCGGTTCTGAGAGAAAATTGTGTGTGAAAGCCGTCCTTCACCTAGCTTGTTGGGAACACAAAGTTTCTCTTCAGTTGCAAACTACACTCCATACATATATATGGGGAGGAACTAGCTCCAACTCGGTTTTACAGTGAAAACTGCAGGAACTTCAAACCGGCACTAAGAAAAAGACTGAGAAACCAGAGTAACAGTTTCTCCTGCAACCCGTTCCCTTTGTGCTAGATGAACGAACGTCTCTCCACATGCTCAGTTCTGAGAGATAAGTGTGTGTGAAAGCCGTCCTTCACATAGCTTGTTGGGAACACAAAGTTTCTCTTCAGTTGCAAACTCCACTCGATACATATATATGGGGAGGTACTAGCTCCAACTCTGTTTTACAGTGAAAACTGCAGGAACTTCAAACCGGCACTAGGAAACAGACTGAGAAACCAGAGTAAAAGTTTCTCCTGCAACACGTTCCCTTTGTGCTAGATGAACGAACGTCTCTACACATGCTCAGTTCTGAGAGATAAGTGTGTGTGAAAGCCGTCCTTCACCTAGCTTGTTGGGAACCCAAAGTTTCTCTTCAGTTGCAAACTCCACTCCATACATATATATGGGGAGGTACTAGCTCAAACTCGGTTTTGCAGTGAATACTGCAGGAACTTCAAACCAGTACTAGGAAACAGACTGAGAAACCAGAGTAAAAGTTTCTCCTGCAAACCGTTCCCTTTGTGCTAGATGAACGAACGTCTCTCCACAAGCTCATTTCTGAGAGATAATTTTGTGTGAAAGCCGTCCTTCACCTAGCTTGTTGGGAACACAAAGATTCTCTTCAGTTGCAAACTCCACTCCATACATATATATGGGGAAGTACTAGGTCCAACTCGGTTTTACAGTGAAAACTGCAGGAACTTCAAACCGGCAGTAGTAGACAGACTGAAAACCAGAGTAAAAGTTTCTCCTGCAACCCGTTACC
The DNA here is from genome assembly GCF_048773025.1 of Camelus bactrianus. NCBI lineage: Eukaryota > Metazoa > Chordata > Mammalia > Artiodactyla > Camelidae > Camelus > Camelus bactrianus. The sequence goes on from NC_133569.1 coordinate 6,998,572, forward strand.
TTTGTGCTAGATGAACGAACGTCTCTCCACATGCTCAGTTCTGAGAGATAAGTGTGTGTGAAAACCGTCCTTCAACTAGCTTGTTGGGAACACAAAGTTTCTCTTCAGTTGCAAACTCCACTCCATACATATATATGGGGAGGTACCAGCTCCAACTCGGTTTTACAGTGAAAACTGCAGGAACTTCAAACCGGCACTAGGAAACAGACTGAGAAACCAGAGTTAAAGTTTCCCCTGCAACCCGTTCCATTCTTGCTAGATGAACGAACGTCTCTCCACGTGCTCAGTTCTGAGAGATAATTGTGTGTGAAAGCCGTCCTTCACCTAACTTGTTGGGAACACAATGTTTCTCTTTAGTTGCAAACTCCACTCCATACATATATATGGGGAGGTACTAGCTCCAACTCGGTTTTGCAGTGAAAACTGCAGGAACTTCAAACCTGCACTAGGAAACAGACTGAGAAACCAGAGTAAAAGTTTCTCCTGGAACCCGTTCCCTTTGTGCTAGATGAACGAACGTCTCTCCACATGCTCAGTTCTGAGAGATAAGTGTGTGTGAAAGCCGTCCTTCACCTAGCTTGTTGGAAACACAAAGTTTCTCTTCAGTTGCAAACTCCAATCCATACATATATATGGGGAGGTACTAGCTCCAACTCGGTTTTACAGTGAAAAGTGCAGGAACTTCAAACCGGCACTAGGAAACAGAATGAGAAACCAGAGTAAAATGTTCTCCTGCAACCCGTTCCCTTTGTGGTAGATGAACGAACGTCTCTCCACATGCTCGGTTCTGAGAGAAAATTGTGTGTGAAAGCCGTCCTTCAACTAGCTTGTTGTGAACACAAAGTTTCTCTTCAGTTGCAAACTCCACTCCATACATATATATGGGGAGGTACTAGCTCCAGCTAAATTTTACAGTGAAAATTGCAGAAACTTCAAACCGGCACTAGGAAACAGACTGAGAAACAAGAGTAAAAGTTACTCCTGCAACCCGTTCCCTTTGTGCTAGATGAAGTTACGTCTCTCCACATGCTCAGTTCTGAGAGATAAGTGTGTGAGAAAGCCGTCCTTCACCTAGCTTGTTGGGAACACAGAGTTTCTCTACATTTGCAAACTCCATTCCATACATATATATGGGGAGGAACAAGCTCCAACTCGGTTTTACACTGAAAACTGCAGGAATTTCAAACCGGCACTAGGAAACAGACTGAGAAACCAGAGTAACAGTTTCTCCTGCAAACCGTTCTCTTTGTGCTAGATGAACGAAAGTATCTCCACATGCGCAGTTCTGAGAGATAAGTGTGTGTGAAAGCCGTCCTTCACCTAGCTTGTTAGGAATACAAAGTTTCTCTTCAGTTGCAAACTCCACTCCATACATATGTATGCGGAGGTACTAGCTCGAACTCGGTTTTACAGTGAAAACTGCAGGAACTTCAAACCGGCACTAGGAAACAGACCGAGAAACCACAGTGAAAGTTTCTCCTGCAACCCGTTCCCTTTGTGCTAAATGAATGAACGTCTCTCCACATGCTCAGTTCTGAGAGATAATTGTGTGTGAAAGCCGTCCTTCACCTAGCTTGTTGGGAACACAAAGTTTCTCTTCAGTTGCAAACTCCACTCCATACATACTTATGGGGGGGAACTAGCTCCAACTCGGTTTTACAGTGAAAACTGCAGGAAATTCAAACCGGCACTAGGAAACAGACGGAGAAACCAGAGTAAAAGTTTTTCCTGCAACCAGTTCCCTTTGTGCTAGATGAACGAACGTCTCTCCACGTGCTCAGTTCTGAGAGATAAGTGTGTGTGAAAGCCGTCCTTCACCTAGCTTGTTAGGAATGCAAAGTTTCTCTTCAGTTGCAAACTCCACTCCATACATATATATGGGGAGGTACTAGCTCCAACTCGGTTTTACAGTGAAAACTGCAGGAACTTCAAACAGGCAGTAGGAATCAGACTGAGAAACCAGAGTAAAAATTTCCCTGCAAACCGTTCCCTTTGTGCTAGATGAACGAACGTCTCTCCACATGCTCAGTTCTGAGAGATAAGTGTGTGTGAATGCCGTCGTGCAACAAGCTTGTTGGGAACACAAAGTTTCTCTTAATTTGCAAACTCCACTCCATACATATATATGGGGAGGTACTAGCTCCAACTCGGTTTTACAGTGAAAACTTCAGGAACTTCAAACCGGCACTAGGAAACAGACTGAGAAACCAGAGTCAAAGTTTCTCCTGCAACCCGTTCCCTTTGTGCTACATGAACGTACGTCACTCTACATGCTCAGTTCTGAGAGATAAGTGTATGTGAAAGCCGTCCTTCACCTAGCTTGTTGGGAACACAAAGTTTCTATTCAGTTGCAAACTCCACTCCATACATATATATGGGGAGGTACTAGCTCCAACTCGGTTTTACAGTGAAAACTGCAGGAACTTCAAACCGGCACTAGGAATCAGACTGAGAAACCAGAGTAAAAGTTTTTCCTGCAACCCGTTCCCATTGTGCTAGATGAACGAACGTCTCTCCACATGCTCAGTTCTGAGAGATAAGTGTGTGTGAAAGCCGTCCTTCACCTGGCTTGTTAGGAATACAAAGTTTCTCTTCAGTTGCAAACTCCACTCTATACATATATATGGGGAGGTACTAGATCCAACTCGCTTTTACAGTGAAAACTGCAGGAACTTCAAACCGGCACTAGGAAACAGACTGAGAAACCAGAGTCAAAGTTTCTCCTGGAAACAATTCCCTTTGTGCTAGATGAAAGAACCTCTCTCCACATGCTCAGTTCTGAGAGATAAGTGTGTGTTAAAGCCGTCCTTCACCTAGCTTGTTGGAAATACAAAGTTTCTCTTCAGTTGCAAAGTCCACTCCATACATATATATGGGGAGGAACTAGTTCCTACTCGGTTTTACAGTGAAAACTGCAGGAAGTTCAAACAGGCACTAGGAATCAGACTGAGAATCCAGAGTAAAAGTTTCTCCTGCAACCCGTTCCCATTATGCTAGATGAACGAACGTCTCTCCACATGCTCAGTTCTGAGAGATAAGTGTGTGTGAAAGCTGTCCTTCACCTAGCTTGTTGGGAACACAAAGTTTCTCTTCAGTGGCAAACTCCACTCGATACATATATATGGGGAGGTACTAGCTCCAACTCGGTTTTACAGTGAAAACTTCAGGAACTTCAACCGTCACTAGGAAACAGACTGAGAAACCAGAGTAAAAGTTTCTCCTGCAACCCGTTACCTTTGTGCTAGATGAACGAACGTCTCTCCACATGCTCAGTTCTGAGAGATAAGTGTGTGTGAATGCCGTCCTTCACCTAACTTGTTGGGAACACAAAGTTTCTCTTCAGTTGCAAACTCCAATCCATACATATATATGGGGAGGAACTAGCTCCAAATCGGTTTTACAGTGAAAACTGCAGGAACTTCAAACCGGCACTAGGAAACAGACTGAGAAACCAGAGTAAAAGGTTGTACTGCATCCCGTTCCTTTTGTGCTAGATGAACAAACGTCTGTCCACATGCTCAGTTCTGAGAGATAAGTGTGTGTGAATGCCGTCCTGCACCTAGCTTGTTGGGAACACAAAGTTTCTCTTCAGTGGCAAACTCCACTCCATACATATATATGGGGAGGTACTAGCTCCAACTAGTTTTTACAGTGAAAACTGCAGGAAATTCTAAACGGCACTAGGAAACAGACTGAGAAACCAGAGTAAAAGTTTCTCCTGCAACCAGTTCCCTTTGTGCTAGATGAACGAACGTCTATCCACATGCTCAGTTCTGAGAGATAAGTGTGTGTGAAAGCCGTCCTTCACCTAGCTTTTTGGGAACACAAAGTTTCTCTTCAGTTGCAAACTCCACTCCATACATATATATGGGGAGGTACTAGCTCCAACTCGGTTTTGCAGTGAAAACTGCAGGAACTTCAAACCGACACTAGGAAACAGACTGAGAAACCAGAGTAACAGTTTCTCCTGCAACCCGTTCACTTTGTGCTAGATGAACGAACGTCTCTCCACATGCTCAGTTCTGAGAGATAAGTGTGTGTGAATCCGTCCTTCACCTAGCTTGTTGGGAACACAAAGTTTCTCTTCAGTTGCAAATACCACTCCATACATATATATGGGGAGGAACTAGCTCCAACTCGGTTTTACAGTGAAAAGTGCAGGAACTTCAAACCGGCACTAGGAAACAGACTGAGAAACCAGAGTAAAAGTTTCACCTGCAACCCGTTCCCTTTGTGCTAGATGAACGAACGTCTCTCCACAAGCTCATTTCTGAGAGATAATTTTGTGTGAAAGCCGTCCTTCACCTAGCTTTTTGGGAACACAAAGATTCTCTTCAGTTGCAAACTCCACTCCATACATATATATGGGGAGGTACTAGCTCCAACTCGGTTTTGCAGTGAAAACTGCAGGAACTTCAAAACGGCACTAGGAAACAGACTGAGAAACCAGAGTAAAAGTTTCTCCTGCAACCCGTTACCTTTGTGCTAGATGAACGAACGTCTCTCCACATACTCAGTTCTGAGAGATAAGTGTGTGTGAAAGCCGTCCTTCAGCTAGCTTGTTGGGAACACAACGTTTCTCTTCAGTGGCAAACTCCACTCGATACATATATATGGGGAGGTACTAGCTCCAACTCGGTTTTACAGTGAAAACTGCAGGAACTTCAAACCGGCACTAGGAAACAGACTGAGAAACCAGAGTAAAAGTTTCTCCTGCAACCCGTTCCCTTTGTGCTAGATGAACGAACGTCTTTCCACATGCTCAGTTCTGAGAGATAAGTGTGTGTGAAAGCCGTACTTCACCAAGCTTGTTGGGAATACAAAGTTTCTCTTCAGTTGCAAACTCCAATACATACATATACATGAGGAGGTACTAGCTCCAACTCGGTTTTACAGTGAAAACTGCAGGAACTTCCAACCGGCACTAGGAAACAGACTGAGAAACCAGAGTAAAAGTTTCTACTGCAACCCGTTCATTTTGTGCTAGATGAACGAACGTCTCTCCACATGCTCAGTTCTGAGAGATAAGTGTGTGTGAAAGCCGTCCTTCACCTAGCTTGTTAGGAATACAAAGTTTCTCTTCAGTTGCAAACTCCACTCCATACATATATATGCGGAGGTACTAGCTCCAAATCGGTTTTACATTGAAAACTGCAGGAACTTCAAACCGGCACTAGGAAACAGACTGAGAAACCAGAGTAAAAGTTTCTCCTGCAACCCGTTCCCTTTGTGCTAGATGAACGAACGTCTCTCCACATGCTCAGTTCTGCGAGATAATTGTGTGTGAAAGCCGTCCTTCACCTAGCTTGTTAGGAATACAAAGTTTCTCTTCAGTTGCAAACTCCACTCCATACATATATATGCGGAGGTACTAGCTCCAAATCGGTTTTACAGTGAAAACTGCAGGAACTTCAAACCGGTACTAGGAAACAGACTGAGAAACCAGAGTAAAAGTTTCTCCTGCAACCCGTTCCCTTTGTGCTAGATGAACGAACGTCTCTCCACATGCTCAGTTCTGAGAGATAGGTGTGTGTGAATGCCGTCCTTCACCTAGCTTGTTGGGAACACAACGTTTCTCTTCAGTGGCAAACTCCACTCGATACATATATATGGGGAGGTACTAGCTCCAACTCGGTTTTACAGTGAAAACTGCAGGAACTTCAAACCGGCACTAGGAAACAGACTGAGAAACCAGAGTAAAAGTTTCTCCTGCAACCCGTTCCCTTTGTGCTAGATGAACGAACGTCTCTCCACATGCTCAGTTCTGAGAGATAAGTGTGTGTGAAAGCCGTCCTTCACCAAGCTTGTTCGGAATACAAAGTTTCTCTTCAGTTGCAAACTCCAATACATACATATATATGAGGAGGTACTAGCTCCAACTCGGTTTTACAGTGAAAACTGCAGTAACTTCCAACCGGCACTAGGAAACAGACTGATAAACCAGAGTAAAAGTTTCTACTGCAACCCGTTCCTTTTGTGCTAGATGAACGAACGTCTCTCCACATGCTCAGTTCTGAGAGATAAGTGTGTGTGAAAGCCGTCCTTCACCTAGCTTGTTAGGAATACAAAGTTTCTCTTCAGTAGCAAACTCCACTCCATACATATATATGCGGAGGTACTAGCTCCAAATCGGTTTTACAGTGAAAACTGCAGGAACTTCAAACCGGCACTAGGAAACAGACTGAGAAACCAGAGTAAAAGTTTCTCCTGCAACCCGTTCCCTTTGTGCTAGATGAACGAACGTCTCTCCACATGCTCAGTTCTGAGAGATAAGTGTGTGTGAATGCCGTCCTTCACCTAGCTTGTTGGGAACACAAAGTTTCTCTTCAGTTGCAAACACCACTCCATACATATATATGATGAGGAACAAGCTCCAACTCGGTTTTACAGTGAAAACTGCTGGAACTTCAAACCGGCACTAGGAAACAGACTGAGAAACCAGAGTAAAAGGTTCTCCTGCAACCCGTTCCTTTTGTGCTAGATGATGAACGTCTCTCCACATGCTTAGTTCTGAGAGATAAGTGTGTGTGAAAGCCGTCCTTCACCTAGCTTGTTGGGAACACAAAGTTTCTCTTCAGTTGAAAACTCCACTCCATACATATATATGGGGAGGTACTAGCTCAAACTCGGTTTTGCAGTGAAAACTGCAGGAACTTCAAACCGGCACTAGGAAACAGACTGAGAAACCAGAGTAAAAGTTTCTCCTGCAACCCGTTCCCTTTGTGCTAGATGAACGAACGTCTCTCCACATGCTCAGTTCTGAGAGATAGGTGTGTGTGAATGCCGTCCTTCACCTAGCTTGTTGGGAACACAACGTTTCTCTTCAGTGGCAAACTCCACTCGATACATATATATGGGGAGGTACTAGCTCCAACTCGGTTTTACAGTGAAAACTGCAGGAACTTCAAACCGGCACTAGGAAACAGACTGAGAAACCAGAGTAAAAGTTTCTCCTGCAACCCGTTCCCTTTGTGCTAGATGAACGAACGTCTCTCCACATGCTCAGTTCTGAGAGATAAGTGTGTGTGAAAGCCGTCCTTCACCAAGCTTGTTCGGAATACAAAGTTTCTCTTCAGTTGCAAACTCCAATACATACATATATATGAGGAGGTACTAGCTCCAACTCGGTTTTACAGTGAAAACTGCAGTAACTTCCAACCGGCACTAGGAAACAGACTGATAAACCAGAGTAAAAGTTTCTACTGCAACCCGTTCCTTTTGTGCTAGATGAACGAACGTCTCTCCACATGCTCAGTTCTGAGAGATAAGTGTGTGTGAAAGCCGTCCTTCACCTAGCTTGTTAGGAATACAAAGTTTCTCTTCAGTAGCAAACTCCACTCCATACATATATATGCGGAGGTACTAGCTCCAAATCGGTTTTACAGTGAAAACTGCAGGAACTTCAAACCGGCACTAGGAAACAGACTGAGAAACCAGAGTAAAAGTTTCTCCTGCAACCCGTTCCCTTTGTGCTAGATGAACGAACGTCTCTCCACATGCTCAGTTCTGAGAGATAAGTGTGTGTGAATGCCGTCCTTCACCTAGCTTGTTGGGAACACAAAGTTTCTCTTCAGTTGCAAACACCACTCCATACATATATATGGGGAGGAACAAGCTCCAACTCGGTTTTACAGTGAAAACTGCTGGAACTTCAAACCGGCACTAGGAAACAGACTGAGAAACCAGAGTAAAAGGTTCTCCTGCAACCCGTTCCTTTTGTGCTAGATGACGAACGTCTCTCCACATGCTTAGTTCTGAGAGATAAGTGTGTGTGAAAGCCGTCCTTCACCTAGCTTGTTGGGAACACAAAGTTTCTCTTCAGTTGAAAACTCCACTCCATACATATATATGGGGAGGTACTAGCTCAAACTCGGTTTTGCAGTGAAAACTGTAGGAACTTCAAACCGGCACTAGGAAACAGACTGAGAAACCAGAGTTAAAGGTTCTCCTGCAAACCGTTCCCTTTGTGCTAGATGAACGAACGTCTCTCCTCATGCTCAGTTCTGAGAGATAATTGTGTGTGAATGCCGTCCTTCAACTACCTTGTTGGGAACACAAAGTTTCTCTTCAGTTGCAAACACCACTCCATACATATATATGGGGAGGAACTAGCTCCAACTCGGTTTTACAGTGAAAAGTGCAGGAAATTCAAACCGGCACTAGGAAACAGACTGAGAAACCAGAGTAAAATTTTCTCCTGCAACCCGTTCCCTTTATGCTAGATGAACGAACGTCTCTCCACAAGCTCAGTTCTGAGAGATAATTTTGTGTGAAAGCCGTCCTTCAACTAGCTTGTTGGGAACACAAAGATTCTCTTCAGTTGCAAACTCCATTCCATACATATATATGGGGAAGTACTAGCTCAAACTCGGTTTTACAGTGAAAAATGCAGGAACTTCAAACCGGCACTAGGAAACAGACTGAGAAACCAGAGTAAAAGTTCCTCCTGCAACCCGTTCCCTTTGTGCTAGATGAACGAACGTCTCTCCACATGCTCAGTTCTGAGAGATAAGTGTGTGTGAAAGCCGTCCTTCACCTAGCTTCTTGGGAACACAAAGTTTCTCTTCAGTTGAAAACTCCACTCCATACATATATATGGGGAGGTACTAGCTTCAAATCGGTTTTACAGTGAAAACTGCAGGAACTTCAAACCGGCACTAGGAAACAGACTGAGAAACCAGAGTAAAAGTTTCTCCTGCAAACCGTTCCCTTTGTGCTAGATGAACGAACGTCTCTCCATATGCTCAGTTCTGAGAGATAAGTGTGTTTGAATGCCGTCCTTCACCTAGCTTGTTGGGAACACAAAGTTTCTCTTCAGTTGCAAACTCCACTCCATACATATATATGGGGAGGAACAAGCTCCAACTCGGTTTTACAGTGAAAACTGCAGGAACTTCAAACCGGCACTAGGAAACAGAATGAGAAACCAGAGTAAAAGATTCTACTGCAACCCGTTCCTTTTGTGCTAGATGAACGAACGTCTCTCCACATGCTCAGTTCTGAGAGATAATTGTGTGTGAAAGCCGTCCTTCACCTAGCTTGTTGGGAACGAAAAGTTTCTCTTCAGTTGCAAACTCCAATCCATACATATATATGGGGAGGTACTAGCTCCAACTCGGTTTTACAGAGAAAACTGCAGGAACTTCAAACTGGCACTAGGAAACAGACTGAGAAACCAGAGTAAAAGTTTCTCCTGCAACCCGTTCCCTTTGTGCTAGATGAACGAACGTCTCTCCACATGCTCAGTTCTGAGAGATAAGTGTGTGTGAAAGCCGTCCTTCACCTAGCTTGTTGGGAACACAAAGTTTCTCTTCAGTTGCAAACACCACTCCATACATATATATGGGAGGAACTAGCTTCAACTCGGTTTTACAGTGAAAACTGCAGGAACTTCAAACAGGCACTAGGAAACAGACTGAGAAACCAGAGTAAAAGTTTCTCCTGCAACCCGTTCCCTTTGTGCTAGATGACGAACATCTCTCCACATGCTCACTTCTGAGAGATAAGTGTGTGTGGAAGCCGTCCTTCACCTAGATTGTTGGGAACACAAATATTCTCTTCAGTTGCAATCTCCACTCCATACATATATATGGGGAAGTACTAGCTCCAACACGGATTTGCAGTGAAAACTGCAGGAAATTCAAACCGGCACTAGGAAACAGACTGAGAAACCAGAGTTAAAGGTTCTCCTGCAACCCGTTCCCTTTGTGCTAGATGAACGAACGTCTCTCCACATGCTCAGTTCTGAGAGATAAGTGTGTGTGAAAGCCGTCCTTCACCTAGCTTGTTGGGAACACAAAGTTTCTCTTCAGTTGCAAACACCACTCCATAAATATATATGGGGAGGAACTAGCTCCAACTCGGTTTTACAGTGAAAAGGGCAGGAACATCAAACCGGCACTAGGAAACAGACTGAGAAACCAGAGTAAAAGTTTCTCCTGCAACCCGTTCCCTTTGTGCTAGATGAACAAACGTCTCTCCACAATCTCATTTCTGAGAGATAATTTTGTGTGAAAGCCGTCCTTCAACTAGCTTGTTGGGAACACAAAGATTCTCTTCAGTTGCAAACTCCACTCCGTACATATATATGGGGAAGTACTAGCTCCAACTCGGTTTTACAGTGAAAACTGCAGGAACTTCAAACCGGCACTAGGAAACAGACTGAGAAACCAGAGTAAAAGTTTCTCCTGCAACCCGTTCCCTTTGTGCTAGATGAACGAAAGTCTCTCCACATGCTCGGTTCTGAGAGAAAATTGTGTGTGAAAGCCGTCCTTCACCTAGCTTGTTGGGAACACAAAGTTTCTCTTCAGTTGAAAACTCCACTCCATACATTTATATGGGGAGGTACTAGCTCCAGCTAAGTTTTACAGTGAAAACTGCAGGAACTTCAAACCGGCACTAGGAAACAGACTGAGAAACCAGAGTAAAAGTTTCTCCTGCAACCCGTTCCCTTTGTGCTTGATGAACGAACGTCTCTCCACAAGCTCGGTTCTGAGAGAAAATTGTGTGTGAAAGCCGTCCTTCACCAAGCTTGTTGGGAACACAAAGTTTCTCTTCAGTTGCAAACTCCACTCCATACATATATATGGGGAGGAACTAGCTCCAACTCGGTTTTACAGTGAAAACTGCAGGAACTTCAAACCGGCACTAAGAAAAAGACTGAGAAACCAGAGTAACAGTTTCTCCTGCAACCCGTTCCCTTTGTGCTAGATGAACGAACGTCTCTCCACATGCTCAGTTCTGAGAGATAAGTGTGTGTGAAAGCCGTCCTTCACATAGCTTGTTGGGAACACAAAGTTTCTCTTCAGTTGCAAACTCCACTCGATACATATATATGGGGAGGTACTAGCTCCAACTCTGTTTTACAGTGAAAACTGCAGGAACTTCAAACCGGCACTAGGAAACAGACTGAGAAACCAGAGTAAAAGTTTCTCCTGCAACACGTTCCCTTTGTGCTAGATGAACGAACGTCTCTACACATGCTCAGTTCTGAGAGATAAGTGTGTGTGAAAGCCGTCCTTCACCTAGCTTGTTGGGAACCCAAAGTTTCTCTTCAGTTGCAAACTCCACTCCATACATATATATGGGGAGGTACTAGCTCAAACTCGGTTTTGCAGTGAATACTGCAGGAACTTCAAACCAGTACTAGGAAACAGACTGAGAAACCAGAGTAAAAGTTTCTCCTGCAAACCGTTCCCTTTGTGCTAGATGAACGAACGTCTCTCCACAAGCTCATTTCTGAGAGATAATTTTGTGTGAAAGCCGTCCTTCACCTAGCTTGTTGGGAACACAAAGATTCTCTTCAGTTGCAAACTCCACTCCATACATATATATGGGGAAGTACTAGGTCCAACTCGGTTTTACAGTGAAAACTGCAGGAACTTCAAACCGGCAGTAGTAGACAGACTGAAAACCAGAGTAAAAGTTTCTCCTGCAACCCGTTCCCTTTGTGCTAGATGAACGAACGTCTCTCCACATGCTCAGTTCTGAGAGATAAGTGTGTGTGAAAACCGTCCTTCAACTAGCTTGTTGGGAACACAAAGTTTCTCTTCAGTTGCAAACTCCACTCCATACATATATATGGGGAGGTACCAGCTCCAACTCGGTTTTACAGTGAAAACTGCAGGAACTTCAAACCGGCACTAGGAAACAGACTGAGAAACCAGAGTTAAAGTTTCCCCTGCAACCCGTTCCATTCTTGCTAGATGAACGAACGTCTCTCCACGTGCTCAGTTCTGAGAGATAATTGAGTGTGAAAGCCGTCCTTCACCTAACTTGTTGGGAACACAATGTTTCTCTTTAGTTGCAAACTCCACTCCATACATATATATGGGGAGGTACTAGCTCCAACTCGGTTTTGCAGTGAAAACTGCAGGAACTTCAAACCGGCACTAGGAAACAGACTGAGAAACCAGAGTAAAAGTTTCTCCTGGAACCCGTTCCCTTTGTGCTAGATGAACGAACGTCTCTCCACATGCTCAGTTCTGAGAGATAAGTGTGTGTGAAAGCCGTCCTTCACCTAGCTTGTTGGAAACACAAAGTTTCTCTTCAGTTGCAAACTCCAATCCATACATATATATGGGGAGGTACTAGCTCCAACTCGGTTTTACAGTGAAAAGTGCAGGAACTTCAAACCGGCACTAGGAAACAGAATGAGAAACCAGAGTAAAATGTTCTCCTGCAAAACGTTCCCTTTGTGGTAGATGAACGAACGTCTCTCCACATGCTCGGTTCTGAGAGAAAATTGTGTGTGAAAGCCGTCCTTCAACTAGCTTGTTGTGAACACAAAGTTTCTCTTCAGTTGCAAACTCCACTCCATACATATATATGGGGAGGTACTAGCTCCAGCTAAATTTTACAGTGAAAATTGCAGAAACTTCAAACCGGCACTAGGAAACAGACTGAGAAACAAGAGTAAAAGTTACTCCTGCAACCCGTTCCCTTTGTGCTAGATGAAGTTACGTCTCTCCACATGCTCAGTTCTGAGAGATAAGTGTGTGAGAAAGCCGTCCTTCACCTAACTTGTTGGGAACACAGAGTTTCTCTACATTTGCAAACTCCATTCCATACATATATATGGGGAGGAACAAGCTCCAACTCGGTTTTACACTGAAAACTGCAGGAACTTCAAACCGGCACTAGGAAACAGACTGAGAAACCAGAGTAACAGTTTCTCCTGCAAACCGTTCCCTTTGTGCTAGATGAACGAACGACTCTCCACATGCTCAGTTCTGAGAGATAAGTGTGTGTGAATGCCGTCCTTCGCCTAGCTTGTAGGGAACACAAAGTTTCTCTTCAGTTGCAAACTCCACTCCATACATATATATGGGGAGGAACTAGCTCCAACTCGGTTTTACAGTGAAAACTGCAGGAACTTCAAACCGGCACTAGGAAACAGACTGAGAAACCAGAGAAATAGTTTCTCCTGCAACCCGTTCCATTTGTGCTAGATGAACGAACGTCTCTCCACATGCTCAGTTCTGAGAGATAAGTGTGTGTGAAAGCCGTCCTTCACCTAACATTTTGGGAACACAAAGTTTCTCTTCAGTTGCATACTCCACTCCATACATATATATGGGGAGGTGCAAGCTCAAACTCGGTTTTGCAGTGAAAACTCCAGGAACATCAAACCGGAACTAGGAAACAGACTGAGAAACCAGAGTAAAAGTTTCTCCTGCAACCCGTTCCCTTTGTGCTAGATGAACGAACGTCTCTACATATGCCCAGTTCAGAGAGATATGTGTGTGTGAAAGCCGTCCTTCGCCTAGCTTGTTGGGAACACAAAGTTTCTCTTCAGTTGCAAACTCCACTCCATAAATATATATGGGGAGGTACTAGCTCCAACTCGGTTTTACAGTGAAAACTGCAGGAACTTCAAACCGGCACTAGGAAACAGACAGAGAAACCAGAGTAAAAGTTTCTCCTGCAAACCGTTCCCTTTGTGCTAGATGAACGAATGTCTCTCCACATGCTCAGTTCTGAGAGATAAGTGTGTGTGAAAGCCGTCTTTCACCTAGCTTGTTGGGAACACAAACTTTCTCTTCAGTTGCAAACTCCACTCCATACATATATATGGGGAGGTACTAGCTCCAACTCAGTTTTACAGTGAAAACTGCAGGAACTTCAAGCCGGCACTAGGAAACAGACTGAGAAACCAGAGTAATAGTTTCTCCTGCAACCCGTTCCCTTTGTGCTAGATGAACGAAAGTCTCTCCACATGCTCAGTTCTGAGAGATAAGTGTGTGTGAAAGCCGTCCTTCACCTAGCTTGTTGGGAACACATAGTTTCTCTTCAGTTGCAAACTCCACTCCATACATTTTTATGGGGAAGTACTAGCTCCAACTCGGTTTTACTGTGAAAAGTGCAGGAACTTCAAACCGGCACTAAGAAACAGACTGAGAAACCAGAGCAATAGTTTCTCCTGCAACCCGTTCCCTTTGTGCTAGATGAACGAACGTCTCTCCACATGCTCAGTTCTGAGAGATAAGTGTGTGTGAAAGCCGTCCTTCACCTAGCTTGTTGGGAACACAAAGTTTCTCTTCAGTTGCAAACTCCACTCCATACATATATATGGGGAGGTACTACCTCCAACTCGGTTTTACTGTGAAAAGTGCAGGAACTTCAAACCGGCACTAGGAAACAGACTGAGAAACCAGAGTAAAATGTTCTCCTGCAACCCGTTCCCTTTGTGGTAGATGAACGAGAGTCTCTCCACATGCTCGGTTCTGAGAGAAAATTGTTTGTGAAAGCCGTCCTTCACCTAGCTTGTTGGGAACCCAAAGTTTCTCTTCAGTTGCAAACTCCACTCCATACATATATATGGGGAGGTACAAGCTCCAGGTAATTTTACAGTGAAAACTGCAGGAACTTCAAACCGGCACTAGGAAACAGACTGAGAAACAAGAGTAAAAGTTTCTCCTGCAACCCGTTCCCTTTGTGCTAGATGAACTTACGTCTTTCCACATGCTCAGTTCTGAGAGATAAGTGTGTGTGAAAGCCGTCCTTCACCAACTTGATGGGAACACAGTGTTTCTCTTGAGTTGCAAACTGCATTCCATACTTATATATGGGGAGGAACTAGCTCCAACTCGGTTTTACAGTGAAAACTGCAGGAACTTCAAAACGGCACTAGGAAACAGACTGAGAAACCAGAGTAACAGTTTCTCCTGCAACCCGTTCTCTTTGTGCTAGATGAACGAACGTCTCTCCACATGCTCAGTTCTGAGAGCTAAGTGAGTGTGAAAGCCGTCCTTCACATAGCTTGTTGGGAACACAAAGTTTCTCTTCAGTTGCAAATTCCACTCTGTACATATATATGGGGAGGTACTAGCTCCAACTCGGTTTTACAGTGAAAACTGCAGGAACTTCAAACCGGCACTAGGAAACAGACTGAGAAACCAGAGTAAAAATTTCCCCTGCAACCCGTTCCCTTTGTGCTAGATGAACGAACGTCTCTCCACATGCTCAGTTCTGAGAGATAAGTGAGTGTGAAAGCCGTCCTTCACCTTGCTTGTTAGGAAAACAAAGTTTCTCTTCAGTTGCAAACTCCACTCCATACATATATATGGGGAGGGACTAGCTCCAACTCGGTTTTACAGTGAAAACTGAAGGAACTTCAAACCGGCAGTAGGAAACAGACTGAGAAACCAGAGAAAAAGTTTCTCCTGCAACCCGTTCCCTTTGTGCTAGATGAACTTACGTCTCTCCACATGCTCAGTTCTGAGAGATAAGTGTGTGTGAAAGCCGTCCTTCACCTAGCTTGTTGGGAACACAAAGTTTCTCTTCAGTTGAAAACTCCATTCCATACTTATATATGGGGAGGTACTAGCTCCAACTCGGTTTTACATTGAAAACTGCAGGAACTTCAAACTGGCACTAGGAAACTAACTGAGAAACCAGAGTAAAAGTTTCTCCTGCAAACCGTTCCCTTTGTGCTAGATGAACGAACGACTCTCCACATGCTCAGTTCTGAGAGATAAGTGTGTGTGAAAGCCGCCCTTCACCTAGCTTGTTGGGAACAGAAAGTTTCTCTTCAGTTGCAAACTCCACTCCATACGTATATATGGGGAGGATCTAGCTCCAACTCGGTTTTACAGTGAAAACTGCAGGAAGTTCAAACCGGCACTAGGAAACAGACTGAGAAACCAGAGAAAAAGTTTCTCCTGCAACCCGTTCCCTTTGTGCTAGATGAACGAACGTCTCTCCACATGCTCAGTTCTGAGAGATAAGTGTGAGTGAAAGCCGTCCTTCACCTAGCTTTTTGGGAACACAAAGTTTCTCTTAGGTTGCAAGCTCCACTCCATACATATATATGAGGAGGTACAAGCTCAAACTCGGTTTTACAGTGAAAACTCCAGGAACTTCAATCCTGAACTAGGAAACAGACTGAGAAACCAGAGTAAAAGTTTATCCTGCAACCCGTTCCCTTTGTGCTAGATGAACGAAAGTCTATCCACATGCTCAGTTCAGAGAGATAAGTGTGTGTGAATGCCGTCCTTCGCCTTGATTGTTGGGAACACAAAGTTTCTCTTCAGTTGCAAACTCCAATCCATAAATATATATGGGGAGGTACAAGCTCCAACTCGGTTTTACTGTGAAAACTGCAGGAACTTCAAACTGGCACTAGGAAACAGACTGAGAAACCAGAGTTAAAGTTTCTCCTGCAACCCGTTCCCTTCTTGCTAGATGAACTAACGTCTCTCCACGTGCTCAGTTCTGAGAGATAAGTGTGTGTGAAAGCCGTCCTTCACCTAGCTTGTTGGGAACACAAAGTTTCTCTTCAGTTGCAAACTCCAATCCATACATATATATGGGGAGGTACTAGCTCCAACTCGATTTTACAGTGAAAACTGCAGGAACTTCAAACCGGCACTAGGAAACAGACAGAGATACCAGAGTATAAGTTTCTCCTGCAAACCGTTCCCTTTGTGCTAGATGAACGAACGTCTCTCCACATGCTCAGTTCTGAGAGATAAGTGTGTGTGAAAGCCGTCCTTCACCTAGCTTGTTGGGAACACAAAGTTTCTCTTCAGTTGCAAACTTCACTCGGTACATATATATGGGGAGGTACTAGCTCCAACTCGGTTTTACAGTGAAAAGTGCAGGAACTTCAAACCGGCACTAGGAAACAGACTGAGAAACCAGAGTAAAATGTTCTCCTGCAACCCGTTCCTTTTGTGGTAGATGAACGAACGTCTCACCACATGCTCGTTTCTGAGGGAAAATTGTGTGTGAAAGCCGTCCTTCACCTAGCTTGTTGGGAACACAGAGTTTCTCTTCAGTTGCAAACTCCATTCCATACTTATATATGGGGAGGAACTAGCTCCAACTCGGTTTTACAGTGAAAACTGCAGGAACTTCAAACCGGCACTAGGAAACAGACTGAGAAACCAGAGTAACAGTTTCTCCTGCAACCCGTTCCATTTGTGCTAGATGAACGAACGTCTCTCCACATGCTTAGTTCTGAGAGATAAGTGTGTGTGAAAGCCGTCCTTCACCTAGCTTGTTGGAACACAAAGTTTCTCTACAGTTGCAAACTCCAATCTATACATATATATGGGGAGGAACAAGCTCCAACTCGGTTTTACAGTGAAAACTGCAGGAAATTCAAACTGGCACTAGGAAACAGACTGAGAAACCAGAGTAAAAGATTCTCCTGCAACCCGTTCCTTTTGTGCTAGATGAACGAACGTCTCTCCACATGCTCAGTTCTGAGAGATAAGTGTGTGTGAAAACCGTCCTTCACCTAGCTTGTTGGGAACACAAAGTTTCCCTTCAGTTGCAAACTCCACTCCATACATATATATGGGGAGGTACTAGCTCCAACACTGTTTTACAGAGAAAACTGCTGGAACTTCAAACCGGCACTAGGAAACAGACTGAGAAACCAGAGTTAATGGTTCTCCTGCAAACCGTTCCCTTTGTGCTAGATGAACGAACGTCTCTTCACATGCTCAGTTCTGAGAGATAAGTGTATGTGAATCCGCCCTTCACCTAGCTTGTTGGGAACACAAAGTTTCTCTTCAGTTGCAAACACCACTCCATACATATATATGGGGAGGAACAAGCTCCAACTCGGTTTTACAGTGAAAAGTGCAGGAACATCAAACCGGCACTAGGAAACAGACTGAGAAACCAGAGTAAAAGTTTCTCCTGCAACCCGTTCCCTATTTGCTAGATGAACGAACGTCTCTCCACGTGCTAAGTTCTGAGAGATAAGTGTGTGTGAAAGCCGTCCTTCACCTAGCTTGTTAGGAATACAAAGTTTCTCTTCAGTTGCAAACTCCACTCCATAGATATATATGGGGAGGTACTAGCTCCAACTCGGTTTTGCAGTGAAAACTGCAGAACTTCAAACCGGCACTAGGAAACAGACTGAGAATCCAGAGTAAAAGGTTCTCCTGCAACCCGTTCCCTTTGTGGTAGATGAACGAGTCTCTCCACATGCTCGGTTCTGAGAGAAAATTGTGTGTGAAAGCCGTCCTTCACCTAGATTGTTGGGAACACAAAGTTTCTCTTCAGTTGCAAACACCACTCCATACATATATATGGGGAGGAACTAGCTCCAACTAAGTTTTACAGTGAAAACTGCAGGAACTTTAAACCGGCACTAGGAAACAGAGTGAGAAACAAGAGTAAAAGTTTCTCCTGCAACCCGTTCCCTTTTTGCTAGATGAACGAAAGTCTCTCCACGTGCTCAGTTCTGAGAGATAATTGTGTGTGAAAGCCGCCCTTAACCTAGATTGTTGGGAACACAAAGTTTCTCTTTAGTTGCAAACTCCACTCCATACATATATATGGGGAGGTACCAGCTCCAACTCGGTTTTGCAGTGAAAACTGCAGGAACTTAAAACCGGCACTAGGAAAAAGACTGAGAAACCAGAGTAAAAGTTTCTCCTGCAACCCGTTCCCTTTGTGCTAGATGAACGAACGTCTCTCCACATGCTCAGTTCTGAGAGATAAGTGTGTGTGAAAGCCGTCCTTCACTTAGCTTGTTGGGAACACAAAGTTTCTCTTCAGTTGCAAACTCCACTCCATACATATATATGGGGAGGTACTAGCTCCAACTCGGTTTTACAGTGAAAGTGCAGGAACTTCAAACCGGCACTAGGAAACAGACTGAGAAACCAGAGAAAAATGTTCTCCTGCAACCCGTTCCCTTTGTGGTAAATGAACGAACGTCTCTCCACATGCTCGGTTCTGAGAGAAAATTGTGTGTGAAAGCCGTCCTTCACCTAGCTTGTTGGGAACACAAAGTTTCTCTTCAGTTGCAAACTCCACTCCATACATATATATGGGGAGGTACTAGCTCCAGCTAAATTTTACAGTGAAAATTGCAGGAACTTCAAACCGGCACTAGGAAACAGACTGAGTAACAAGAGTAAAAGTTTCTCCTGCAACCCGTTCCCTTTGTGCTAGATGAACTTACGTCTCTCCACATGCTCAGTTCTGAGAGATAAGTGTGTGTGAAAGCCGTACTTCACCTAGCTTGTTGGGAACACAGAGTTTCTCTTCAGTTGCAAACTCCATTCCATACTTATATATGGGGAGGAACTAGCTCCAACTCGGTTTTACAGTGAAAACTGCAGGAACTTCAAACCGGCACTAGGAAACAGACTGAGAAACCAGAGTCAAAGTTTCTCCTGTAAACCGTTCCCTTTGTGCTAGATGAACGAACGTCTCTCCACATGCTCAGTTCTGAGAGCTAAGTGTGTGTGAAAGCCGTCCTTCACATAGCTTGTTGGGAACACAAAGTTTCTCTTCAGTTGCAAACTCCACTCGGTACATATATATGGGGAGGTACTAGCTCCAACTCGGTTTTACAGTGAAAACTGCAGGAACTTCAAACCGGCACTAGGAAACAGACTGAGAAACCAGAGTAAACGTTTCTCCTGCAAACCGTTCCATTTGTGCTAGATGAACGAACGTCTCTCCACATGCTCAGTTCTGAGAGATAATTGTGTGTGAAAGCCGTCCTTCACCTAGCTTGTTGGGAACACAAAGTTTCTCTTCAGTTGCAAACTCCACTCCATACATATATATGGGGAGGTAATAGCTCCAACTCGGTTTTGCAGTGAAAACTGCAGGAACTTCAAATCGGCACTAGGAAACAGACTGAGAAACCAGAGTAAAATGTTCTCCTGCAACCCGTTCCCTTTGTGGTACATGAACGAACGTCTCTCCACATGCTCGGTTCTGAGAGAAAATTGTGTGTGAAAGCCGTCCTTCACCTAGCTTTTTGGGAACACAAAGTTTCTCTTCAGTTGCAAACTCCACTCCATACATATATATGGGAGGAACTAGCTCCAACTCGGATTTACAGTGAAAACTGCAGGAACTTCAAACCGGCACTAGGAAACAGACTGAGAAACCTGAGTAAAAGTTTCTCCTGCAACCCGTTCCCTTTGTGCTAGATGAACGAACGTCTCTCCACATGCTCAGTTCTGAGAGCTTAGTGTGTGTGAAAGCCGTCCTTCACATAGCTTGTTGGGAACACAAAGTTTCTTTTCAGGTGCAAACTCCACTCTGTACATATATATGTGGAGGTACTAGCTCCAACTCGGTTTTACAGTGAAAACTGCAGGAACTTCAAACCGGCACTAGGAAACAGACTGAGAAACCAGAGTAAAAGTTTCTCCTGCAAACCGTTCCCTTTGTGCTAGATGAACGAACGTCTCTCCACATGCTCAGTTCTGAGAGATAAGCGAGTGTGAAAGCCGTCCTTCACCTAGCTTGTTGGGAACACAAAGTTTCTATTCAGTTGTAAACTCCACTCCATACATATATATGGGAGGAACTAGCTCCAACTCGGTTTTACAGTGAAAACTGCAGGAACTTCAAACCGGCACTAGGAAACAGACTGAGAAACCAGAGTAAAAGTTTCTCCTGCAACCCGTTCCCTTTGTGCTAGATGAACGAACGTCTCTCCACATGCTCGGTTCTGACAGAAAATTGTGTGTGAAAGCCGTCCTTCAACTAGCTTGTTGGGAACACAAAGTTTCTCTTCAGTAGTAAACTCCACTCCATACATATATATGGGGAGATACTAAATCCAGGTAAGTTTTACAGTGAAAAATGCAGGAACATCAAACCGGCACTAGGAAACAGACTGAGAAACCACAGTTAAAAGTTCTCCTGCAAACCGTTCCCTTTGTGCTAGATGAACGAACGTCTCTCCACATGCTCAGTTCTCAGAGCTAAGTGTTTGTGAAAGCCGTCCTTCACCTAGCTTGTTGGGAACACAAAGTTTCTCTTCAGTTGCAAACTCCACTCGGTACATATATATGGGGAGGTACTAGCTCCAAATCAGTTTTACAGTGAAAACTGCAGGAACTTCAAACCGGCACTAGGAAACAGACTGAGAAACCACAGTTAAAGGTTCTCCTGCAAACCGTTCCCTTTGTGCTAGATGAATGAACGTCTCTCCACATGCTCAGTTCTGAGAGATAATTGTGTGTGAATGCCGTCCTTCACCTAGCTTGTTGGGAAAACAAAGTTTCTCTTCAGTTGCAAACACCACTCCATACATATATATGGGGAGGAACTAGCTCCAACTCGGTTTTACAGTGAAAAGTGCAGGAACTTCAAACCGGCACTAGGAAACAGACTGAGAAACCAGAGTAAAAGTTTCTCCTGCAACCCGTTCCCTTTGTGCTAGATGAACGAACGTCTCTCCACAAGCTAATTTCTGAGAGACAATTTTGTGTGAAAGCCGTCCTTCACTTAGCTTGTTGGGAACACAAAGATTCTCTTCAGTTGCAAACTCCATTCCATACATATATATGGGGAAGTATTAGCTCCAACTCGGTTTTACAGTGAAAACTGCAGGAACTTCAAACCGGCAGTAGTAATCAGACTGAGAAACCAGAGTAAAGTTCCTCCTGCAACCCGTTCTCTTTGTGCTAGTTGAACGAACGTCTCTCCACATGCTTAGTTCTGAGAGATAAGTGTGTGTGAAAGCCGTCCTTCTCCTAGCTTGTTGGAACACAAAGTTTCTCTACAGTTGCAAACTCCAATCTATACATATATATGGGGAGGAACAAGCTCCAACTCGGTTTTACAGTGAAAACTGCAGGAAATTCAAACTGGCACTAGGAAACAGACTGAGAAACCAGAGTAAAAGATTCCCCTGCAACCCGTTCGTTTTGTGCTAGATGAACGAACGTCTCTCCACATGCTCAGTTCTGAGAGATAAGTGTGTGTGAAAGCCGTCCTTCACCTAGCTTGTTGGGAACACAAAGTTTCTCTTCAGTTGCAAACTCCACTCCATAGATATATATGGGGAGGTACTAGCTCCAACTCGGTTTTGCAATGAAAACTGCAGAACTTCAAACCGGCACTAGGAAACAGACTGAGAATCCAGAGTAAAAGTTTCTCCTGCAACCCGTTCCCTTTGTGCTAGATGAACGAGTCTCTCCACATGCTCGGTTCTGAGAGAAAATTGTGTGTGAAAGCCGTCCTTCACCTAGATTGTTGGGAACACAAAGTTTCTCTTCAGTTGCAAACACCACTCCATACATATATATGGGGAGGAACTAGCTCCAACTAAGTTTTACAGTGAAAACTGCAGGAACTTCAAACCGGCACTAGGAAACAGAGTGAGAAACAAGAGTAAAAGTTTCTCCTGCAACCCGTTCCTTTTGTGCTAGATGAACGAACTTCTCTCCACATGCTGAGTTCTGAGAGATAAGTGTGTGTGAAAACCGTCCTTCAACTAGCTTGTTGGGAACACAAAGTTTCTCCTCAGTTGCAAACTCCACTCCATACATATATATGGGGAGGTACCAGCTCCAACTCGGTTTTACAGTGAAAACTGCAGGAACTTCAAACCGGCACTAGGAAACAGACTGAGAAACCAGAATTAAAGTTTCTCCTGCAACCCGTTCCCTTCTTGCTAGATGAACGAAAGTCTATCCACGTGCTCAGTTCTGAGAGATAATTGTGTGTGAAAGCCGCCCTTCACCTAGATTGTTGGGAACACAAAGTTTCTCTTTAGTTGCAAACTCCACTCCATACATATATATGGGGAGGTACCAGCTCCAACTCGGTTTTGCAGTGAAAATTGCAGGAACTTCAAACCGGCACTAGGAAAAAGACTGAGAAACCAGAGTAAAAGTTTCTCCTGCAACCCGTTCCCATTGTGCTAGATGAACGAACGTCTCTCCACATGCTCAGTTCTGAGAGATAAGTGTGTGTGAAAGCCGTCCTTCACTTAGCTTGTTGGGAACACAAAGTTTCTCTTCAGTTGCAAACTCCAATCCATACATATATATGGGGAGGTACTAGCTCCAACTCGGTTTTACAGTGAAAGTGCAGGAACTTCAAACCGGCACTAGGAAACAGACTGAGAAACCAGAGAAAAATGTTCTCCTGCAACCCGTTCCCTTTGTGGTAGATGAACGAACGTCTCTCCACATGCTCGGTTCTGAGAGAAAATTGTGTGTGAAAGCCGTCCTTCACCTAGCTTGTTGGGAACACAAAGTTTCTCTTCAGTTGCAAACTCCAATCCATACATATATATGGGGAGGTACTAGCTCCAATTAATTTTACAGTGAAAATTGCAGGAACTTCAAACCGGCACTAGGAAACAGACTGAGAAACAAGAGTAAAAGTTTCTCCTGCAACCCGTTCCCTTTGTGCTAGATGAACTTACGTCTATCCACATGCTCAGTTCTGAGAGATAAGTGTGTGTGAAAGCCGTACTTCACCTAGCTTGTTGGGAACACAGAGTTTCTCTTCAGTTGCAAACTCCATTCCATACTTATATATGGGGAGGAACTAGCTCCAACTCGGTTTTACAGTGAAAACTGCAGGAACTTCAAACCGGCACTAGGAAACAGACTGAGAAACCAGAGTCAAAGTTTCTCCTGCAAACCGTTCCCTTTGTGCTAGATGAACGAACGTCTCTCCACATGCTCAGTTCTGAGAGCTAAGTGTGTGTGAAAGCCGTCCTTCACATAGCTTGTTGGGAACACAAAGTTTCTCTTCAGTTGCAAACTCCACTCGGTACATATATATGGGGAGGTACTAGCTCCAACTCGGTTTTACAGTGAAAACTGCAGGAACTTCAAACCGGCACTAGGAAACAGACTGAGAAACCAGAGTAAAAGTTTCTCCTGCAAACCGTTCCCTTTGTGCTAGATGAACGAACGTCTCTCCACATGCTCAGTTCTGAGAGATAATTGTGTGTGAAAGCCGTCCTTCACCTAGCTTGTTGGGAACACAAAGTTTCTCTTCAGTTGCAAACTCCACTCCATACATATATATGGGGAGGTAATAGCTCCAACTCGGTTTTGCAGTGAAAACTGCAGGAACTTAAAATCGGCACTAGGAAACAGACTGAGAAACCAGAGTAAAATGTTCTCCTGCAACCCGTTCCCTTTGTGGTAGATGAACGAACGTCTCTCCACATGCTCGGTTCTGAGAGAAAATTGTGTGTGAAAGCCGTCCTTCACCTAGCTTGTTGGGAACACAAAGTTTCTCTTCAGTTGCAAACTCCACTCCATACATATATATGGGGAGGTACAAGCTCCAGCTAAATTTTACAGTGAAAACTGCAGGAACTTCAAACCGGCACTAGGAAACAGACTGAGAAACAAGAGTAAAAGTTTCTCCTGCAACCCGTTCCCTTTGTGCTAGATGAACTTACGTCTCTCCACATGCTCAGTTCTGAGAGATAAGTGTGTGTGAAAGCCGTCCTTCACCTAGCTTGTTGGGAACACAGAGTTTCTCTTCAGTTGCAAACTCCATTCCTTACTTATATACGGGTAGGAACTAGCTCCAACTCGGTTTTACAGTGAAAACTGCAGGAACTTCAAACCGGCACTAGGAAACAGACTGAGAAACCAGAGTCAAAGTTTCTCCTGCAACCCGTTCCCTTTGTGCTAGATGAACGAACGTCTCTCCACATGCTCAGTTCTGAGAGCTAAGTGTGTGTGAAAGCCGTCCTTCACCTAGCTTGTTGGGAACACAAAGTTTCTTTTCAGTTGCAAACTCCACTCTGTACATATATATGTGGAGGTACTAGCTCCAACTCGCTTTTACAGTGAAAACTGCAGGAACTTCAAACCGGCACTAGGAAACAGACTGAGAAACCAGAGTAAAAGTTTCTCCTGCAAACCGTTCCTTTTGTGCTAGATGAACGAACGTCTCTCCACATGCTCAGTTCTGAGAGAAAAGTGTATGTGAAAGCCGTCCTTCACCTAGCTTGTTAGGAATACAAAGTTTCTCTTCAGTTGCAAACTCCACTCCATACATATATATGGGGAGGTACTAGCTCCAACTCGGTTTTACAGTGAAAACTGAAGGAACTTCAAACCGGCACTAGGAAACAGACTGAGAAACCAGAGAAAAAGTTTCTCCTGCAACCCGATCCCTTTGTGCTAGATGAATGAAAGTCTCTCCACATGCTCAGTTCTGAGAGATAAGCGAGTGTGAAAGCCGTCCTTCACCTAGCTTGTTGGGAACACAAAGTTTCTATTCAGTTGTAAACTCCACTCCATACATATATATGGGAGGAACTAGCTCCAACTCGGTTTTACAGTGAAGACTGCAGGAACTTCAAACCGGCACTAGGAAACAGACTGAGAAACCAGAGTAAAAGTTTCTCCTGCAACCCGTTCCCTTTGTGCTAGATGAACGAACGTCTCTCCACATGCTCGGTTCTGACAGAAAATTGTGTGTGAAAGCCGTCCTTCAACTAGCTTGTTGGGAACACAAAGTTTCTCTTCAGTTGTAAACTCCACTCCATGCATATATATGGGGAGATACTAAATCCAGGTAAGTTTTACAGTGAAAAATGCAGGAACTTCAAACCGGCACTAGGAAACAGACTGAGAAACAAGAGTAAAAGTTTCTCCTGCAACCCGTTCCCTTTGTGCTAGATGAACTTACGTCTCTCCACATGCTCAGTTCTGAGAGATAAGTTTGTGTGAAAGCCGTCCTTCACCTAGCTTGTTGGGAACACAGAGTTTCTCTTCAGTTGCAAACCCCATTCCATACTTATATATGGGGAGGAACTAGCTCCAACTCGGTTTTACAGTGAAAACTGCAGGAACTTCAAACCGGCACTAGGAAACAGACTGAGAAACCAGAGTAACAGTTTCTCCTGCAACCCGTTCCCTTTGTGCTAGATGAAAGAACGTCTCTCCACATGCTCAGTTCTGAGAGATAAGTGTGTGTGAAAGGCGTCCTTCACCTAGCTTGTTGGGAACACAAAGTTTCTCTTCAGTTGCAAACTCCACTCAATACATATATATGGGGAGGTACTAGCTCCAACTCGGTTTTACAGTGAAAAGTGCAGGAACTTCAAACCGGCACTAGGAAACAGACTGAGAAACCAGAGTAAAATGTTCTCCTGCAACCCGTTCCCTTTGTGCTAGATGAACGAACGTCTCTCCACATGCTCGGTTCTGAGAGAAAATTGTGTGTGAAAGCCGTCCTTCACCTAGCTTGTTGGGAACACAAAGTTTCTCTTCAGTTGCAAACTCCACTCCATACATATATATGGGGAGGTACAAGCTCCAGCTAAATTTTACAGTGAAAACTGCAGGAACTTCAAACCAGCACTAGGAAACAGACTGAGAAACAAGAGTAAAAGTTTCTCCTGCAACCCGTTCCCTTTGTGCTATATGAACTTACGTCTCTCCACATGCTCAGTTCTGAGAGATAAGTGTGTGTGAAAGCCGTCCTTCACCTAGCTTGTTGGGAACACAGAGTTTCTCTTCAGTTGCAAACTCCATTCCTTACTTATATACAGGTAGGTACTAGCTCCAACACGGTTTTACAGTGAAAACTGCAGGAACTTCAAACCGGCACTAGGAAACAGACTGAGAAACCAGAGTCAAAGTTTCTCCTGCAACCCGTTCCCTTTGTGCTAGATGAACGAACGTCTCTCCACATGCTCAGTTCTGAGAGCTAAGTGTGTATGAAAGCCGTCCTTCACATAGCTTGTTGGGAACACAAAGTTTCCCTTCAGTTGCAAACTCCACTCGGTACATATATATGTGGAGGTACTAGCTCCAACTCGGTTTTACAGTGAAAACTGCAGGAACTTCAGACCGGCACTAGGAAACAGACTGAGAAACCAGAGTAAAAGTTTCTCCTGCAAACCGTTCCCTTTGTGCTAGATGAACGAACGTCTCTCCACATGCTCAGTTCTGAGAGAAAAGTGTATGTGAAAGCCGTCCTTCACCTAGCTTGTTAGGAATACAAAGTTTCTCTTCAGTTGCAAACTCCACTCCATACATATATATGGGGAGGTACTAGCTCCAACTCGGTTTTACAGTGAAAACTGAAGGAACTTCAAACCGGCACTAGGAAACAGACTGAGAAACCAGAGAAAAAGTTTCTCCTGCAACCCGTTCCCTTTGTGCTAGATGAACGAAAGTCTCTCCACATGCTCAGTTCTGAGAGATAAGCGAGTGTGAAAGCCGTCCTTCACCTAGCTTGTTGGGAACACAAAGTTTCTTTTCAGTTGCAAACTCCACTCCATACATATATATGGGGAGGTACTAGCTCCAACTCGGTTTTACAGTGAAAACTGCAGGAACTTCAAACCGGCACTAGGAAACAGACTGAGAAACCAGAGTAAAAGTTTCTCCTGCAACCCGTTCCCTTTGTGCTAGATGAACGAACGTCTCTCTACATGCTCGGTTCTGAGAGAAAATTGTGTGTGAAAGCCGTCCTTCAACTAGCTTGTTGGGAACACAAAGTTTCTCTTCAGTTGGAAACTCCACTCCATACATATATATGGGGAGATACTAACTCCAGGTAAGTTTTACAGTGAAAACTGCAGGAACTTCAAACCGGCACTAGGAAACAGACTGAGAAACAAGAGTAAAAGTTTCTCCTGCAACCCGTTCCCTTTGTGCTAGATGAACTTACGTCTCTCCACATGCTCAGTTCTGAGAGATAAGTGTGTGTGAAAGCCGTCCTTCACCTAGGTTGTTGGGAACACAGAGTTTCTCTTCAGTTGCAAACTCCATTCCATACTTATATATGGGGAGGAACTAGCTCCAACTCGGTTTTACAGTGAAAACTGCAGGAACTTCAAACCGGCACTAGGAAACAGACTGAGAAACCAGAGTAACAGTTTCTCCTGCAACCCGTTCCCTTTGTGCTAGATGAACGAACGTCTCTCCACATGCTCAGTTCTGAGAGATAAGTGTGTGTGAAAGCCGTCCTTCACATATCTTGTTTTGAACACAAAGTTTCTCTTCAGTTGCAAACTCCACTCGATACATATATATGGGGAGGTAATAGCTCCAACTCTGTTTTACAGTGAAATCTGCAGGAACTTCAAACCGGCACTAGGAAACACACTGAGAAACCATAGTAAAAGTTTTTCCTGCAAACCGTTCCCTTTGTGCTAGATCAACGAACGTCTCTCCTCAAGCTCATTTCTGAGAGATAATTTTGTGTGAAAGCCGTCCTTCACCTAGCTTGTTGGGAACACAAAGATTCTCTTCAGTTGCAAACTTCACTCTATACTTATATATGGGGAAGTACTAGCCCCAACTCGGTTTTACTGTGAAAACTGCAGGAACTTCAAACCGGCAGTAGTAAACAGACTGAAAAACCAGAGTAAAAGTTTCTCCTGCAACCCGTTCCTTTTGTGCTAGATGAACGAACGTCTCTCCACATGCTGAGTTCTGAGAGATAAGTGTGTGTGAAAACCGTCCTTCAACTAGCTTGTTGGGAACACAAAGTTTCTCTTCAGTTGCAAACTCCACTCCATACATATATATGGGGAGGTACAAGCTCCAACTCGGATTTACAGTGAAAACTGCAGGAACTTCAAACCGGCACTAGGAAACAGACTGAGAATCCAGAGTTAAAGTTTCTCCTGCAACCCGTTCCCTTCTTGCTAGATGAACGAAAGTCTCTCCACGTGCTCAGTTCTGAGAGATAATTGTGTGTGAAAGCCGTCCTTCACCTAGCTTGTTGGGAACACAAAGTTTCTCTTTAGTTGCAAACTCCACTCCATACATATATATGGGGAGGTACTAGCTCCAACTCGATTTTGCAGTGAAAACTGCAGGAACTTCAAACCGGCACTAGGAAGCAGACTGAGAAACCAGAGAAAAAGTTTCTCCTGCAAACCGTTCCCGTTGTGCTAGATGAACGAACGTCTCTCCACATGCTCAGTTCTGAGAGATAAGTGTGTGTGAAAGCCGTCCTTCACCTAGCTTGTTGGGAACACAAAGTTTCTCTTCAGTTGCAAACTCCACTCCATACATATATATGGGCAGGTACTAGATCCAACTCGGTTTTACAGTGAAAAGTGCAGGAACTTCAAACCGGCACTAGGAAACAGACTGAGAAACCAGAGTAAAATGTTCTCCTGCAACCCGTTCCCTTTGTGGTAGATGAACGAACGTCTCTCCACATGCTCGGTTCTGAGAGAAAATTGTGTGTGAAAGCCGTCCTTCACCTAGCTTGTTGGGAACACAAAGTTTCTCTTCAGTTGCAAACTCCACTCCATACATATATATGGGGAGGTACTAGCTCCAGGTAAATTTTACAGTGAAAACTGCAGGAACTTCAAACCGGCACTAGGAAACAGACTGAGAAACCAGAGTAAAAGTTTCTCTTGCAACCCGTTCCCTTTGTGCTAGATGAACGAACGTCTCTCCACATGCTCAGTTCTGAGAGATAAGTGTATGTGAAAGCCGTCCTTCACCTAGCTTGTTAGGAATACAAAGTTTCTCTTCAGTTGCAAACTCCACTCCATACATATATATGGGGAGGTACTAGCTCCAACTCGGTTTTACAGTGAAAACTGAAGGAACTTCAAACCGGCACTAGGAAACAGACTGAGAAACCAGAGAAATAGTTTCTCTTGCAACCCGTTCCCTTTGTGCTAGATGAACGAAAGTCTCTCCACATGCTCAGTTCTGAGAGATAAGTGTGTGTGAAAGCCGTCCTTCACCTAGCTTGTTGGGAACACAAAGTTTCTCTTCAGTTGCAAACTCCACTCCATACATATACATGGGGAGGTACTAGCTCCAACTCGGTTTTACAGTGAAAACTGCAGGAACTTCAAACCGGCACTAGGAAACAGACTGAGAAACCAGAGTAAAAGTTTCTCCTGCAACCCGTTCCCTTTGTGATAGATGAACGAACGTCTCTCCACATGCTCAGTTCTGAGAAATAAGTGTGCGTGAAAGCCGACCTTCACCTAGCTTGTTGGGAACACAAAGTTTCTCTTCAGTTGCAAACTCCACTCCATACATATATATGGGGAGGTACTAGCTCCAACCAAGTTTTACAGTGAAAACTGCAGGATCTTCAAACCGGCACTAGGAAACAGACTGAGAAACCAGAGTAAAAGTTTCTCCTGCAAACCTTTCCCTTTGTGCTAGATGAACGAACGACTCTCCACATGCTCAGTTCTGAGAGATAAGTGTGTGTGAATGCCGTCCTTCACCTAGCTTGTTGGGAACACAAAGTTTATCTTCAGTTGCAAACTCCAATCCATACATATATATGGGGAAGTACTAGCTCCAACTCGGTTTTACAGTGAAACCTGCAAGAACTTCAAACCGGCACTAGGATACAGACTGAGAAACCAGAGAAAAAGTTTCTCCTGCAACCCGTTCCCTTTGTGCTAGATGAACGAAAGTCTCTCCACATGCTCAGTTCTGAGAGAAAATTGTGTGTGAAAGCCGTCCTTCACCTAGCTTGTTGGGAACACAAAGTTTCTCTTCAGTTGCAAACTCCACTGCATATATATATATGGGGAGGTACAAGCTCAAACTCGGTTTTGCAGTGAAAACTGCAGGAACTTCAAACGGGCACTAGGAAACAGACAGAGAAACCAGAGTAAAAGTTTCTCCTGCAGCCCGTTCCCTTTGTGCTAGATGAAGGAATGTCTCTCCACATGCTCAGTTCTGAGAGATAAGTGTGTGTGAAAGCCGTCCTTCACATAGCTTGTTGGGAACACAAACTTTCTCTTCAGTTGCAAACTCCACTCCATACATATATATGGGGAGGTACTAGCTCCAACTCGGTTTTACAGTGAAAACTGCAGGAACTTCAAGCCGGCACTAGGAAACAGACTGAGAAACCAGAGTAAAAGTTTATTCTGCAACCCGTTCCCTTTGTGCTAGATGAACGAAAGTCTCTCCACATGCTCAGTTCTGAGAGAAAATTGTGTGTGAAAGCCGTCCTTCACCTAGCTTGTTGGGAACACAAAGTTTCTCTCCAGTTGCAAACTCCACTCCATACATATATATGGGGAGGTACTAGCTCCAACTCGGTTTTACAGTGAAAACTGAAGGAACTTCAAACCGGCACTAGGAAACAGACTGAGAAACCAGAGAAAAAGTTTCTCCTGCAACCCGTTCCATTTGTGCTAGATGAACGAACGTCTCTCCACATGCTCGGTTCTGAGAGATAAGTGTGTGTGAAAGCCGTAATTCACCTAGCTTTTTGGGAACACAAAGTTTCTCTTAGGTTGCAAACTCCACTCCATACATATATATGAGGAGGTACAAGCTCAAACTCGGTTTTGCAGTGAAAACTCCAGGAACTTCAAACTGGAACTAGGAAACAGACTGAGAAACCAGAGTAAAAGTTTCTCCTGCAAACCATTCCCTTTGTGCTAGATGAACGAACGTCTCTCCACATGCTCAGTTCAGAGAGATAAGTGTGTGTGAAAGCCGTACTTCGCCTAGCTTGTTGGGAACACAAAGTTTCTCTTCAGTTGCAAACTCCACTCCATAAATATATATGGGGAGGTACTAGCTCCAACTCGGTTTTACAGTGATAACTGCAGGAAATTCAAACCGGCACTAGGAAACAGACAGAGAAACCAGAGTAAAAGTTTCTCCTGCAACCCGTTCCATTTGTGCTAGATGAACAAATGTCTCTCCACATGCTCAGTTCTGAGAGATAAGTGTGTGTGAAAGCCGTCCTTCACCTAGCTTGTTGGGAACACAAACTTTCTCTTCAGTAGCAAACTCCACTCCATACATATATATGGGGAGGTACTAGCTCCAACTCGGTTTTACAGTGAAATCTGCAGGAACTTCAAGCCGGCACTAGGAAACAGACTGAGAAACCAGAGTAAAAGTTTTTCCTGCAACCCGTTCCCTTTGTGCTAGATGAACGAAAGTCTCTCCACATGCTCAGTTCTGAGAGATAAGTGTGCGTGAAAGCCGACCTTCACCTAGCTTGTTGGGAACACATAGTTTCTCTTCAGTTGCAAACACCACTCCATACATATATATGGGGAGGTACTAGCTCCAACTCAGTTTTACAGTGAAAACTGCAGGAAATTCAAACCGGCACTAGGAAACAGACTGAGATACCAGAGTAAAAGTTTCTCCTGCAAACCGTTCCCTTTGTGCTAGATGAACGAACGACTCTCCACATGCTCAGTTCTGAGAGATAACTGTGTGTGAATGCCGTCCTTCACCTAGCTTGTTGGGAACACAAAGTTTCTCTTCAGTTGCACACTCCACTCCATACATATATATGGGGAGGAATTAGCTCCAACTCAGTTTTACAGTGAAAACTGCAGGAACTTCAAACCGGCACTAGGAAACAGACTGAGAAACCAGAGAAAAAGTTTCTCCTGCAACCCGTTCCCTTTGTGCTAGATGAACGAACGTCTCTCCACATGCTCAGTTCTGAGAGATAAGTGTGTGTGAAAGCCGTCCTTTGCCTAGCTTGATGGGAACACAAAGTTTCTCTTCAGTTGCAAACTCCACTCCATAAATATATATGGGGAGGTACTAGCTCCAACTCGGTTTTACAGTGAAAACTGCAGGAACTTCAAACCGGCACTAGGAAACAGACTGAGAAACCAGAGAAAAAGTTTCTCCTGCAACCCGTTCCCTTTGTGCTAGATGAACGAACGTCTCTCCACATGCTCGGTTCTGAGAGAAAATTGCGTGTGAAAGCCGTCCTTCACCTAGCTTGTTGGGAACACAAAGTTTCTCTTCAGTTGCAAACTCCACTCCATACATATATATGGGGAGGTACTAGCTCCAACTCGGTTTTACAGTGAAAACTGCAGGAACTTCAAGCCGGCACTAGGAAACAGACTGAGAAACCAGAGTAAAAATTTCTCCTGCAACCCGTTCCCTTTGTGCTAGATGAACGAACGTCTCTCCACATGCTCAGTTCTGAGAGATAAGTGTGTGTGAAAGCCGTCCTTCACCTAGCTTGTTAGGAACACAAAGTTTCTCTCCAGTTGCAAACTCCACTCCATACATATATATGGGGAGGTACTAGCTCCAACTCGGTTTTACAGTGAAAACTGAAGGAACTTCAAACCGGCACTAGGAAACAGACTGAGAAAGCAGAGAAAAAGTTTCTCCTGCAACCCGTTCCCTTTGTGCTAGATGAACGAACGTCTCTCCACATGCTCAGTTCTGAGAGATAAGTGTGTGTGAAAGCCGTAATTCACCTAGCTTTTTGGGAACACAAAGTTTCTCTTAGGTTGCAAACTCCATTCCATACATATATATGAGGAGGTACAAGCTCAAACTCGGTTTTGCAGTGAAAACTCCAGGAACTTCAAACTGGAACTAGGAAACAGACTGAGAAACCAGAGTAAAAGTTTCTCCTGCAAACCGTTCCTTTGTGCTAGATAAACGAACGTCTCTCCACATGCTCAGTTCAGAGAGATAAGTGTGTGTGAAAGCCGTACTTCGCCTAGCTTGTTGGGAACACAAAGTTTCTCTTCAGTTGCAAACTCCACTCCATAAATATATATGGGGAGGTACTAGCTCCAACTCGGTTTTACAGTGATAACTGCAGGAAATTCAAACCGGCACTAGGAAACAGACAGAGAAACCAGAGTAAAAGTTTCTCCTGCAACCCGTTCCATTTGTGCTAGATGAACAAATGTCTCTCCACATGCTCAGTTCTGAGAGATAAGTGTGTGTGAAAGCCGTCCTTCACCTAGCTTGTTGGGAACACAAACTTTCTCTTCAGTTGCAAACTCCACTCCATACATATATATGGGGAGGTACTAGCTCCAACTCGGTTTTACAGTGAAATCTGCAGGAACTTCAAGCCGGCACTAGGAAACAGACTGAGAAACCAGAGTAAAAGTTTTTCCTGCAACCCGTTCCCTTTGTGCTAGATGAACGAAAGTCTCTCCACATGCTCAGTTCTGAGAGATAAGTGTGCGTGAAAGCCGACCTTCACCTAGCTTGTTGGGAACACATAGTTTCTCTTCAGTTGCAAACACCACTCCATACATATATATGGGGAGGTACTAGCTCCAACTCAGTTTTACAGTGAAAACTGCAGGAAATTCAAACCGGCACTAGGAAACAGACTGAGAAACCAGAGTAAAAGTTTCTCCTGCAAACCGTTCCCTTTGTGCTAGATGAACGAACGACTCTCCACATGCTCAGTTCTGAGAGATAACTGTGTGTGAATGCCGTCCTTCACCTAGCTTGTTGGGAACACAAAGTTTCTCTTCAGTTGCAAACTCCACTCCATACATATATATGGGGAGGAATTAGCTCCAACTCAGTTTTACAGTGAAAACTGCAGGAACTTCAAACCGGCACTAGGAAACAGACTGAGAAACCAGAGAAAAAGTTTCTCCTGCAACCCGTTCCCTTTGTGCTAGATGAACGAACGTCTCTCCACATGCTCAGTTCTGAGAGATAAGTGTGTGTGAAAGCCGTCCTTCACCTAGCTTTTTGGGAACACAAAGTTTCTCTTAGGTTGCAAACTCCACTCCATATATATATATGGGGAGGTACAAGCTCAAACTCGGTTTTGCAGTGAAAACTCCAGGAACTTCATACCGGAACTAGGAAACAGACTGAGAAACCAGAGTAAAAGTTTCTCCTGCAACCCGTTCCCTTTGTGCTAGATGAACGAACGTCTCTCCACATGCTCAGTTCAGAGAGATAAGTGTGTGTGAAAGCCGTCCTTTGCCTAGCTTGATGGGAACACAAAGTTTCTCTTCAGTTGCAAACTCCACTTCATAAATATATATGGGGAGGTACTAGCTCCAACTCGGTTTTACAGTGAAAACTGCAGGAAATTCAAACCGGCACTAGGAAACAGCCTGAGAAACCAGAGTAAAAGTTTATCCTGCAACCCGTTCCATTTTTGCTAGATGAACGAACGTCTCTCCACATGCTCAGTTCTGAGAGATAAGTGTTTGTGAAAGCCGTCCTTCACCTAGCTTGTTGGGAACACAAAGTTTCTCTTCAGTTGCAAACTCCACTCCATACATATATACGGGGATGTACTAGCTCCAACTAGGTTTTACAGTGAAAACTGCAGGAAATTCAAACCGGCACTAGGAAACAGACCGAGAAACCAGAGTAAAAATTTCTCCTGCTACCCGTTCCCTTTGAGCTAGATGAACGAACCTCTCTCCACATGCTCAGTTCTGAGAGATAAGTGTGTGTGAAAGCCGTCCTTCACCTAGCTTGTTGGGAACACAAAGTTTCTCTTCAGTTGCAAACTCCACTCCATACATATATAAGGGGAGGTATTAGCTCCAACTCGGTTTTACAGTGAAAACTGCTGGAACTTCAAACCGGCACTAGGAAACAGACCGAGGAACCAGAGTAAAAGTTTCTCCTGCAACCCGTTCCCTTTGTGCTAGATGAACGAACGTCTTTCCACATGCTGAGTTCTGAGATATAAGTGTGTGTGAAAGCCGTCCTTCACCTAGCTTGTTGGGAACACAAAGTTTCTCTTCAGTTGCAAACTCCACTCCATACATATATATGGGGAGGTACTAGCTCCAACTCGGTTTTACCGTGAAATCTGCAGGAACTTCAAACCGGCACTAGGAAACAGACTGAGAAACCAGAGTAAATTTTCTCCTGCTACCCGTTCCTTTGTGCTAGATGAACGAACGTCTCTCCACATGCTCAGTTCTGAGAGATAAGTGTGTGTGAAAGCCGTCCTTCACCTAGCATGTTGGGAACAAAAAGTTTCTCTTCAGTTGCAAACTCCACTCCATACATATATAAGGGGAGGTATTAGCTCCAACTCGGTTTTACAGTGAAAACTGCTGGAACTTCAAACCGGCACTAGGAAACAGACCGAGGAACCAGAGTAAAAGTTTCTCCTGCAACCCGTTCCCTTTGTGCTAGATGAACGAACGTCTCTCCACATGCTCAGTTCTGAGAGATAAGTGTGTGTGAAAGCCGTCCTTCACCTAGCTTGTTGGGAACACAAAGTTTCTCTTCAGTTGCAAACTCCACTCAGTACATATATATGGGGAGGTACTAGCTCCAACTCGGTTTTACAGAGAAAACTGCAGGTACTTCAAACCGGCAGTAGGAAACAGACCGAGAATCCAGAGAAAAAGTTTCTCCTGCAACCCGTTCCCTTTGTGCTAGATGAACGAACGTCTCTCCACATGCTCAGTTCTGAGAGATAAGTGTGTGTGAAAGCCGTCCTTCACCTAGCTTGTTGGGAACACAAAGTTTCTCTTCAGTTGCAAACTCCACTCCATACATATTTATGGGGAAGTACTAGCTCCAACACGGTTTTACAGTGAAAACTGCAGGAACTTCAAACCGGCACTAGGAAACAGACTGAGAAACCAGGGTAAAAGTTTCTCCTGCAACCCGTTCCCTTTGTGCTAGATGAACGAACGTCTCTCCACATGCTCAGTTCTGAGAGCTAAGTGTGTGTGAAAGCCGACCTTCACCTAGCTTGTTGGGAACACAAAGATTCTCTTCAGTTGCAAACTCCACTCCATACATATATATGGGTAGGTACTAGCTCCAAATCAGTTTTACAGTGAAAACTGCAGGAACTTCAAACCGGCACTAGGAAACAGACTGAGATACCAGAGTAAAAGTTTCTCCTGCAATCCGTTCCCTTTGTGCTAGATGAACGAACGTCTCTCCACATGCTCAGTTCTGAGAGATAAGTGTGTGTGAAAGCAGTCCTTCACCTAGCTTGTTGGGAACACAAAGTTTCTCTTCAGTTGCAAACTCCACTCCATACATATATATGGGGAGGATCTAGCTCCAACTCGGTTTTACAGTGAAAACTGCAGGAAATTCAAACCGGCACTAGGAAACAGACTGAGAAACCAGAGAAAATGTTTCTCCTGCAACCCGTTCCCTTTCTGCTAGATGAACGAACGTCTCTCCACATGCTCAGTTCTGAGAGATAAGTGTGTGTGAAAGCCGTCCTTCACCTAGCTTTTTGGGAACACAAAGTTTCTCTTAGGTTGCAAACTCCACTCCATACATATATATGAGGAGGTACAAGCTCAAACTCGGTTTTGCAGTGAAAAGTCCAGGAACTTCAAACCGGAACTAGGAAAAAGACTGAGAAACCAGAGTAATAGTTTCTCCTGCAACCCGTTCCCTTTGTGCTAGATGAACGAACCTCTCTCCACATGCTCAGTTCAGAGAGATAAGTGTGTGTGAAAGCCGTCCTTCGCCTAGCTTGTTGGGAACACAAAGTTTCTCTTCAGTTGCAAACTCCACTCCATAAATATATATGGGGAGGTACTAGCTCCAACTCGGTTTTACAGTGAAAACTGCAGGTAACTCTAAACGGCACTAGGAAACAGACTGAAAAACCAGAGTAAAAGTTTCTCCTGCAACCCTTTCCCTTTGGGCTAGATGAACGAACGTCTCTCCACATGCTGAGTTCTGAGAGATAAGTGTGTGTGAAAACCGTCCTTCAACTAACTTGTTGGGGACACAAAGTTTCTCTTCAGTTGCAAACTCCACTCCATAAATATATATGGGGAGGTACAAGCTCCAACTCGGTTTTACAGTGAAAACTGCAGGAACTTCAAACCGGCATTAGGAAACAGAATGAGAAACCAGAGTTAAAGTTTCTCCTGCATCCCGTTCCCTTCTTGCTAGATGAACGAACGTCTCTCCACGTGCTCAGTTCTGAGAGATAAGTGTGTGTGAAAGCCGTCCTTCACCTAGCTTGTTGGGAACACAAAGTTTCTCTTCAGTTGCAAACTCCCCTCCATACATATATATGGGGAGGTACTAGCTCCAAATCGGTTTTACAGTGAAATGTGCAGGAACTTCAAACCGGCACTAGGAAACAGACTGAGAAACCAGAGAAAAAGTTTCTCCTGCAACCCGTTCCCTTTGTGCTAGATGAACGAAAGTCTCTCCACATGCTCAGTTCTGAGAAATAAGTGTGTGTGAAAGCCGTCCTTCACCTAGCTTGTTGGGAACACAAAGTTTCTCTTCAGTTGCAAACTCCAATCCATACATATATATTGGGATGTACTAGCTCCAACTCGGTTTTACTGTGAAAAGTGCAGGAACTTCAAACCGGCACTAGGAAACAGACTGAGAAACCAGAGTAAAATGTTCTCCTGCAACCCGTTCCTTTTGTGGTAGATGAACGAACGTCTCTCCACATGCTCGGTTCTGAGAGAAAATTGTGTGTGAAAGCCGTCCTTCACCTAGCTTGTTGGGAACACAGAGTTTCTCTTCAGTTGCAAACTCCATTCCATACTTATATATGGGGAGGAACTAGCTCCAACTCGGTTTTACAGTGAAAACTGAAGGAACTTCAAACCGGCACTAGGAAACAGACTGAGAAACCAGAGTAACAGTTTCTCCTGCAACCCGTACCCTTTGTGCTAGATGAACGAACGTCTCTCCACATGCTCAGTTCTGAGAGCTAAGTGTTTGTGAAAGCCGTCCTTCACCTAGCTTGTTGGGTACACATAGTTTCTCTTCAGGTGCAAACTCCATTCCATACATATATATGGGGAGGAACTAGCTCCAACTCTGTTTTACAGTGAAAACTGCAGGAACTTCAAACCGGCACTAGGAAACAGACTAAGAAACCAGGGAAAAAGTTTCTCCTGCAACCGGTTCCCTTTGTGCTAGATGAACGAACGTCTCTCCACATGCTCAGTTCTGAGAGATAAGTGTGTTTGAAAGCCGTCCTTCACCTAGCTTTTTGGGAACACAAAGTTTCTCTTAGGTTGCAAACTCCACTCCATACATATATATGGGTAGGTACAAGCTAAAACTCGATTTTGCAGTGAAAACTCCAGGAACTTCAAACCGGCACTAGGAAACAGACTGAGAAACCAGAGTAAAAGTTTCTCCTGCAACCCGTTCCCTTTGTGCTAGATGAACGAACGTCTCTCCACATGCTCAGTTCTGATAGATAATTGTGTGTGAAAGCCGTCCTTCACCTAGCTTGTTGGGAACACAAAGTTTCTCTTCAGTTGCAAACTCCACTCCATATATATATATGGGTAGTTACTAGCTCCAACTCGGTTTTACAGTGAAAACTGCAGGAACTTCAAACAGGCACTAGGAAACAGACCGAGAAACCAGAATAAAAGTTTCTCCTGCAACTCGTTCCCTTTGTGCTAGATGAACGAACGTCTCTCCACATGCTCAGTTCTGAGAGATAAGTGAGTGTGAAAGTCGTTCTTCACCTAGCTTGTTCGGAACACAAAGTTCCTCTTCAGTTGCAAACTCCACTCCATACATATATATGGGGAGGTACTAGCTCCAACTCGGTTTTACAGTGAAAAGTGCAGGAACTTCAAACCGGCACTAGGAAACAGACTGAGAAACCAGAGTAAAATGTTCTCCTGCAACCGGTTCCTTTTGTGGTAGATGAACGAACGTCTCTCCACATTCTCGGTTCTGAGAGAAAAATGTGTGTGAAAGCCGTCCTTCACCTAGGTTGTTGGGAACACAGAGTTTCTCTTCAGTTGCAAACTCCATTCCATACTTATATATGGGGAGGAACTATCTCCAACTCGGTTTTACAGTGAAAACTGCAGGAACTTCAAACCGGCACTAGGAAACAGACTGAGAAACCAGAGTAACAGTTTCTCCTGCAACCCGTTCCCTTTGTACTAGATGAACGAACGTCTCTCCACATGCTCAGTTCTGAGAGCTAAGTGTGTGTGAAAGCCGTCCTTCACCTAGCTTGTTGGGAACACAAAGTTTCTCTTCAGTTGCCAACTCCACTCGGTACATATATATGGGGAGGTACTAGCTCCAACTCGGTTTTACAGTGAAAACTGCAGGAACTTCAAACCGGCAATAGGAAATAGACCGAGAAACCAGAGTAATAGTTTCTCCTGCAACCCGTTCCCTTTGTGCTAGATGAACGAACGTCTCTCCACATGCTCAGTTCTGAGAGATAAGTGTGTGTGAAAGCCGTCCTTCACCTAGCTTGTTAGGAATACAAAGTTTCTCTTCAGTTGCAAACTCCACTCCATACATATATATGGGGAGGTACTAGCTCCAACTCGGTTTTACAGTGAAAATTGAAGGAACTTCAAACCGGCACTAGGAAACAGACTAAGAAACCAGAGTAAAAGTTTATCCTGGAACCGTTCCCTTTGTGCTAGATGAACGAACGACTCTCCACATGCTCAGTTCTGAGAGATAAGTGTGTGTGAAAGCCGTCCTTCACCTACCTTGTTGGGAACACATAGTTTCTCTTCAGGTGCAATCTCCACTCCATACATATATATGGGGTGGAACTACCTCCAACTCTGTTTTACAGTGAAAACTGCAGTAACTTCAAACCGGCACTAGGAAACAGACTGAGAAACCAGAGAAAAAGTTTCTCCTGCAACCCGTTCCCTTTGTGCTAGATGAACGAACGTCTCTCCACATGCTCAGTTCTGAGAGATAAGTGTGTGTGAAAGCCGTCCTTCACCTACCTTTTTGGGAACACAAAGTTTTTCTTAGGTGGCAAACTCCACTCCATACATATATATGGGGAGGTACAAGCTCAAACTCGGTTTTGCAGTGAAAACTCCAGGAACTTCAAACCGGAATTAGGAAACAGACTGAGAAACCAGAGTAAAAGTTTCACCTGCAACCCGTTCCCTTTGTGCTAGATGAACGAACGTCTCTCCACATGCTCAGTTCAGAGAGATAAGTGTGTGTGAAAGCCGTCCTTCGCCTAGGTTGTTGGGAACACAAAGTTTCTCTTCAGTTGCAAACTCCACTCCATAAATATATATGGGGAGGTACTAGCTCCAACTCGGTTTTACAGTGAAAACTGCAGGAAATTCAACCCGGCACTAGGAAACAGACAGAGAAACCAGAGTAAAAGTTTCTCCTGCAACCCGTTCCCTTTGTGCTAGATGAACGAATGTCTCTCCACATGCTCAGTTCTGAGAGATAATTGTGTGTGAAAGCCGTCCTTCACCTAGCTTGTTGGGAACACAAACATTCTCTTCAGTTGCAAACTCCACTCTATACATATATATGGGGAGGTACTATCTCCAACTCGGTTTTACAGTGAAAACTGCAGGAAATTCAAGCCGGCACTAGGAA
This sequence comes from Camelus bactrianus, assembly GCF_048773025.1. Taxonomy (NCBI): domain Eukaryota; kingdom Metazoa; phylum Chordata; class Mammalia; order Artiodactyla; family Camelidae; genus Camelus; species Camelus bactrianus. The sequence goes on from NC_133569.1 coordinate 7,039,332, forward strand.
ACAGACTGAGAAACCAGAGTAAAAGTTTCTCCTGCAACCCTTTCCCTTTGATCTAGATGAACGAATGTCTCTCCACGTGCTCAGTTCTGAGAGATAAGTGTGTGTGAAAGCCGTCCTTCACCTAGCTTGTTGGGAACACAAAGTTTCTCTTCAGTTGCAAACTCCCCTCCATACATATATATGGGAAGGTACTAGCTCAAACTCGGTTTTACAGTGAAAAGTGCAGGAACTTCAAACCGGCACTAGGAAACAGACTGAGAAACCAGAGAAATAGTTTCTCCTGCAACCCGTTCCCTTTGTGCTAGATGAACGAAAGTCTCTCCACATGGTCAGTTCTGAGAAATAAGTGTGTGTGAAAGCCGTCCTTCACCTAGCTTTTTGGGAACACAAAGTTTCTCTTCAGTTGCAAACTCCACTCCATACATATATATTGGGATGTACTAGCTCCAACTCGGTTTTACTGTGAAAAGTGCAGGAACTTCAAAACGGCACTAGGAAACAACCTGAGAAACCAGAGTAAAATGTTCTCCTGCAACCCGTTCCTTTTGTGGTAGATGAACGAACGTCTCTCCACATGCTCGGTTCTGAGAGAAAATTGTGTGTGAAAGCCGTCCTTCGCCTAGCTTGTTGGGAACACAGAGTTTCTCTTCAGTTGCAAACTCCATTCCATACTTATATATGGGCAGGAACTAGCTCCAACTCTGTTTTACAGTGAAAACTGAAGGAACTTCAAACCGGCACTAGGAAACAGACTGAGAAACCAGAGTAACAGTTTCCCCTGCAACCCGTACCCTTTGTGCTAGATGAACGAACGTCTCTCCACATGCTCAGTTCTGAGAGCTAAGTGTTTGTGAAAGCCGTCCTTCACCTAGCTTGTTGGGTACACATAGTTTCTCTTCAGGTGCAAACTCCACTCCATACATATATATGGGGAGGAACTAGCTCCAACTCGGTTTTACAGTGAAAACTGCAGGAACTTCAAACCGGCACTAGGAAACAGACTAAGAAACCAGTGAAAAAGTTTCTCCTGCAACCGGTTCCCTTTGTGCTAGATGAACGAACGTCTCTCCACATGCTCAGTTCTGAGAGATAAGTGTGTTTGAAAGCCGTCCTTCACCTAGCTTTTTGGGAACACAAAATTTCTCTTAGGTTGCAAACTCCACTCCATACATATATATGGGTAGGTACAAGCTCAAACTCGGTTTTGCAGTGAAAACTCCAGGAACTTCAAACCGGCACTAGGAAACAGACTGAGAAACCAGAGTAAAAGTTTCTCCTGCAACCCGTTCCCTTTGTGCTAGATGAACGAAAGTCTCTCCACATGCTCAGTTCAGAGAGTTAAGTGTGTGTGAAAGCCGTCCTTCGCCTAGCTTGTTGGGAACACAAAGTTTCTCTTCAGTTGCAAACTCCACTCCATAAATATATATGGGTAGGTACTAGCTCCAACTCGGTTTTACAGTGAAAACTGCAGGAACTTCAAACCGGCACTAGGAAACAGACAGAGAAACCAGAGTAAAAGTTTCTCCTGCAAACCGTTCCCTTTGTGCTAGAAGAACGAACGTCTCTCCACATGCTCAGTTCTGATAGATAATTGTGTGTGAAAGCCGTCCTTCACCTAGCTTGTTGGGAACACAAAGTTTCTCTTCAGTTGCAAACTCCACTCCATATATATATATGGGTAGTTACTAGCTCCAACTCGGTTTTACAGTGAAAACTGCAGGAACTTCAAACAGGCACTAGGAAACAGACCGAGAAACCAGAATAAAAGTTTCTCATGCAACTCGTTCCCTTTGTGCTAGATGAACGAACGTCTCTCCACATGCTCAGTTCTGAGAGATAAGTGAGTGTGAAAGTCGTTCTTCACCTAGCTTGTTCGGAACACAAAGTTCCTCTTCAGTTGCAAACTCCACTCCATACATATATATGGGGAGGTACTAGCTCCAACTCGGTTTTACAGTGAAAAGTGCAGGAACTTCAAACCGGCACTAGGAAACAGACTGAGAAACCAGAGTAAAATGTTCTCCTGCAACCGGTTCCTTTTGTGGTAGATGAACGAACGTCTCTACACATTCTCGGTTCTGAGAGAAAATTGTGTGTGAAAGCCGTCCTTCACCTAGCTTGTTGGGAACACAGAGTTTCTCTTCAGTTGCAAACTCCATTCCATACTTATATATGGGGAGGAACTATCTCCAACTCGGTTTTACAGTGAAAACTGCAGGAACTTCAAACCGGCACTAGGAAACAGACTGAGAAACCAGAGTAACAGTTTCTCCTGCAACCCGTTCCCTTTGTGCTAGATGAACGAACGTCTCTCCACATGCTCAGTTCTGAGAGCTAAGTGTGTGTGAAAGCCGTCCTTCACCTAGCTTGTTGGGAACACAAAGTTTCTCTTCAGTTGCCAACTCCACTCGGTACATATATATGGGGAGGTACTAGCTCCAACTCGGTTTTACAGTGAAAACTGCAGGAACTTCAAACCGGCAGTAGGAAATAGACCGAGAAACCAGAGTAATAGTTTCTCCTGCAACCCGTTCCCTTTGTGCTAGATGAACGAACGTCTCTCCACATGCTCAGTTCTGAGAGATAAGTGTGTGTGAAAGCCGTCCTTCACCTAGCTTGTTAGGAATACAAAGTTTCTCTTCAGTTGCAAACTCCACTCCATACATATATATGGGGAGGTACTAGCTCCAACTCGGTTTTACAGTGAAAACTGAAGGAACTTCAAACCGGCACTAGGAAACAGACTGAGAAACCAGAGTAAAAGTTTATCCTGGAACCGTTCCCTTTGTGCTAGATGAACGAACGACTCTCCACATGCTCAGTTCTGAGAGATAAGTGTGTGTGAAAGCCGTCCTTCACCTAGCTTGTTGGGAACACATAGTTTCTCTTCAAGTGCAATCTCCACTCCATACATATATATGGGGAGGAACTAGCTCCAACTCTGTTTTACAGTGAAAACTGCAGGAGCTTCAAACCGGCACTAGGAAACAGACTGAGAAACCAGAGAAAAAGTTTCTCCTGCAACCCGTTCCCTTTGTGCTAGATGAACGAACGTCTCTCCACATGCTCAGTTCTGAGAGATAAGTGTGAGTGAAAGCCGTCCTTCACCTAGCTTGTTGGGAACACAAAGTTTCTCTTCAGTTGTAAACTTCACTCCATACTTATATATGGGGAGGTACTAGCTCCAACTCTGTTTTACAGTGAAAACTGCAGGAACTTCAAGCCGGCACTAGGAAACAGACTGAGAAACCAGAGTAAAAGTTTCTCCTGCAACCCGTTCCATTTGTGCTAGATGAACGAACGTCTCTCCACATGCGCACTTCTGAGAGATAAGTGTGTGTGAAAGCCGTCCTTCACCTAGCTTGTTAGGAATACAAAGTTTCTCTTCAGTTGCAAACTCCACTCCATACATATATATGGGGAGGTACTAGCTCCAACTCGGTTTTACAGTGAAAACTGAAGGAACTTCAAACCGGCACTAGGAAACAGACTGAGAAACCAGAGTAAAAGTTTATCCTGGAACCGTTCCCTTTGTGCTAGATGAACGAACGACTCTCCACATGCTCAGTTCTGAGAGATAAGTGTGTGTGAAAGCCGTCCTTCACCTAGCTTGTTGGGAACACATAGTTTCTCTTCAAGTGCAATCTCCACTCCATACATATATATGGGGAGGAACTAGCTCCAACTCTGTTTTACAGTGAAAACTGCAGGAACTTCAAACCGGCACTAGGAAACAGACTGAGAAACCAGAGAAAAAGTTTCTCCTGCAACCCGTTCCCTTTGTGCTAGATGAACGAACGTCTCTCCACATGCTCAGTTCTGAGAGATAAGTGTGAGTGAAAGCCGTCCTTCACCTAGCTTGTTGGGAACACAAAGTTTCTCTTCAGTTGTAAACTTCACTCCATACTTATATATGGGGAGGTACTAGCTCCAACTCTGTTTTACAGTGAAAACTGCAGGAACTTCAAGCCGGCACTAGGAAACAGACTGAGAAACCAGAGTAAAAGTTTCTCCTGCAACCCGTTCCATTTGTGCTAGATGAACGAACGTCTCTCCACATGCGCACTTCTGAGAGATAAGTGTGTGTGAAAGCCGTCCTTCACCTAGCTTGTTGGGAACACAAAGTTTCTCTTCAGTTGCAAACTCCACTCCATATATATATATGGGGAGTTACTAGCTCCAACTCGGTTTTACAGTGAAAACTGCAGGAACTTCAAACAGGCACTAGGAAACAGACCGAGAAACCAGAATAAAAGTTTCCCCTGCAACTCGTTCCCTTTGTGCTAGATGAACGAACGTCTCTCCACATGCTCAGTTCTGAGAGATAAGTGAGTGTGAAAGCCGTCCTTCACCTAGCTTGTTGGGAACACAAAGTTTCTCTTCAGTTGCTAACTCCACTCCATACATATATATGGGGAGGAACTAGCTCCAACACGGTTTTGCAGTGAAAACTGCAGGAACTTCAAACCGGCACTAGGAAACAGACTGAGAAACCAGAGTAAAAGTTTCTCCTGCAACCCGTTCCTTTTGTGCTAGATGAACGAACGTCTCTCCACGTGCTCAGTTCTGAGAGATAATTGTGTGTGAAAGCAGTGCTTCACCTAGCTTCTTGGGAACACAAAGTTTCTCTTCAGATGCAAACTCCACTCCATAAATATATATGGGGAGGAACTACCTCCAACTCGGTTTTACAGTGAAAACTGCAGGAACTTCAAACCGGCACTAGGAAACAGACTGAGAAACCAGAGTAAAAGTTTCTCCTGCAACCCATTCCCTTTGTGCTAGATGAACGAACGTCTCTCCACATGCTCAGTTCTGAGAGATAAGTGTGTGTGAAAGCCGTCCTTCACCTAGCTTGTTGGGAACACAAAGTTTCTCTTCAGTTGCAAACTCCACTCCATACATATATATGGGGAGGTACTAGCTCCAACTCGGTTTTACAGTGAAAACTGCAGGAACTTCAAACCGGCACTAGGAAACAGACTGAGAAACCAGAGTAATAGTTTTTCCTGCAACCCATTCCCTTTGTGCTAGATGAACGAACGTCTCTCCACATGTTCATTTCTGCGAGATAAGTGTGTGTGAAAGCCGTCATTCACCTAGCTTTTTGGGAACACAAAGATTCTCTTAGGTTGCAAACTCCACTCCATACATATATATGGGGAGGTACAAGCTCAAACACGGTTTTGCAGTGAAAACCGCAGGAACTTCAAACCGGCACTAGGAAACAGACTGAGAAACCAGAGTAAAAGTTTCTCCAGCAACCCGTTCCCTTTCTGCTAGATGAACGAACGTCTCTCCACATGCTCAGTTCTCAGAGATAAGTGTGTGTGAAAGCCGTCCTTCACCTAGCTTGTTGGGAACACAAAGTTTCTCTTCAGTTGAAAACTCCACTCGATACATATATATGGGGAGGAACTAGCTCGAAAACGGTTTTACAGTGAAAACTGCAGGAACTTCAAACCGGCACTAGGAAACAGACTGAGAAACCAGAGTAAAAGTTTCCCCTGCAATCCGTTCCCTTTGTGCTAGATGAACGAACGTCTCTTCACATGCTCAGTTCTGAGAGATAAGTGTGTGTGAATGCCGTCCTGCACCTAGCTTGTTGGGAACACAAAGTTTCTCTTCAGTTGCAAACTCCACTCCATACATATATATGGGGAGGTACTAGCTCCAACTTGGTTTTATAGTGAAAACTGCAGGAAATTCTAAACGGCACTAGGAAACAGACTGAAAACCCAGAGTAATAGTTTCTCCTGCAACCAGTTAATTTTGTGCTAGATGAACGAACGTCTCTCCACATGCTCAGTTCTGAGAGATAAGTGTGTGTGAAAGCCGTCCTTCACCTAGCTTGTTGGGAACACAAAGTTTCTCTTCAGTTGCAAACTCCAATGCATACATATATATGGGGAGTTACTAGCTCCAACTCGGTTTTACAGTGAAAACTGCAGGAACTTCAAACCGGCACTAGGAAACAGACTGAGAAACCGGAGAAAAAGTTTCTCCTGCAACCCGTTCCATTTGTGCTAGATGAACGAACGTCTCTCCACATGCTCATTTCTGAGAGATATGTGTGTGTGAAAGCCGTCCTTCACCTAGCATCTTGGGAACACAAAGTTTCTCTTCAGTTGCAAACTCCACTCCATACATATATATGGGGAGGTACTAGCTCAAACACGGTTTTACAGTGAAAAGTGCAGGAAAATCATACCGGCACTAGGAAACAGACTGAGAAACCAGAGTAAAAGTTTCTCCTGCAACCCGTTCCCTTTGTGCTAGATGAACGAACGTCTCTCCACATGCTCAGTTCTGAGAGATATGTGTGTGTGAAAGCCGTCCTTCAACTAGATTGTTGGGAACACAAAGTTCTCTTCAGTTGCAAACTCCACTCCATACATATATATGGGGAGGTACTAGCTCCAACTCGGTTTTACAGTGAAAAGTGCAGGAAAATCATACCGGCACTAGTAAACAGACTGAGAAACCAGAGTAAATGTTTCTCCTGCAACCCGTTCCATTTTTGCTAGATGAACGAAACTCTCTCCACATGCTCAGTTCTGAGAGATAAGTGTGTGTGAAAGCCGTACTTCACCTAGCTTGTTGGGAACACAAAGTTTCTCTTCAGTTGCAAACTCCACTCCATACATATATATGGGGAGGTACAAGCTCCAACACGGTTTTACAGTGAAAACTGCAGGAACTTCAAACTGGCACTAGGAAAAAGTCTGAGAAACCAGAGTAAAAGTTACTCCTGCAACCCGTTCCTTTGTGCTAGATGAACGAACGTCTCTCCACATGCTCAGTTCTGAGAGATAATTGTGTATAAAAGGCGTCCTTCACCTAGCTTGTTGGGAACACAAAGTTTCTCTTCAGTTGCAAACTCCACTCCATACATATATATGGGGAGGTACTAGCTCCAACTCGGTTTTACAGTGAAAACTGTAGGAACTTCAAACCGGCACTAGGAAACAGACTGAGAACCCAGAGTAAAAGTTTCTCCTGCAACCCGTTCCCTTTGTACTAGATGAACGAACGTCTCTCCACATGCTCAGTTCTGAGAGATAAGTGTGTGTGAAAGCCGTCTTTCACCTAGCTTTTTGGGAACACAAAGTTTCTCTTAGGTTGCAAACACCACTCCATACATATATATGGGGAGGTTCTAGCTCCAACTCGGTTTTACAGTGAAAATTGCAGGAACTTCAAACCGGCACTAGGAAACAGACTGAGAAACCAGAGTAAAAGTTTCTCCTGCAACACGTTCCCTTTGTGTTAGATGAAAGAACGTCTCTCCACATGCTCAGTTCAGAGAGATATTTGTGTGTGAAAGCCGTCCTTCACCTAGCTTGTTGGGAACACAAAGTTTCTCTTCAGATGCAAACTCCACTCCATACATATATATGGGGAGGTACAAGCTCCAACTCGGTTTTGCAGTGAAAACTGCAGGAACTTCAAACCGGCACTAGGAAACAGACTGAGAAACCAGAGAAAAACTTTCTCCTGCAACCCGTTCCATTTGTGCTAGATGAACGAACGTCTCTCCACATGCTCATTTCTGAGAGATAAGTGTGTGTGAAAGCCATCCTTGACCTAGCTTGTTGGGAACACAAAGTTTCTCTTCATTTGCAAACTCCACTCCATACATATATATGGGGAGGTACTAGCTCCAACTCGGTTTTACAGTGAAAACTTCAGGAACTTCAAACCGGCACTAGGAAACAGACTGAGAAACCAGAGTAAAAGTTTATCCTGCAACCCGTTCCCTTTGTGCTAGATGAACGAACGTCTCTACACATGCTCAGTTCTGAGAGATAAGTGTGTGTGAAACCGTCCTTCACCAGCTTGTTGGGAACACAAAGTTTCTCTTCAGTTGCAAACTCCACTCCATACATATATATGGGGAGGTACTAGCTCCAACTAGGTTTTAAAGTGAAAACTGCAGGAACTTCAAACCGGCACTAGGAAACAGACTGAGAAACCAGAGTAAAAGTTTCTCCTGCAACCCGTTCCCTTTGTGCTAGATGAAAGAAAGTCTCTCCACATGCTCATTTCTGAGAGATAAGTGTGTGTGAAAGCCGTCCTTCACCTAGCTTGTTGGGAACACAAATTTTCTCTTCAGTTGCAAACTCCACTCCATACATATATAAGGGGAGGTACTAGCTCCAACTCTTTTTTACACTGAAAACTGCAGGAACTTCAAACCGGCACTAGGAAACAGACTTAGAAACCAGAGAAAAAGTTTCTCCTGCAACCCGTTCCATTTGTGCTAGATGAACGAACGTCTCTCCACATGCTAAGTTCTGAGATAAAATTGTGTGTGAAAGCCGTCCTTCACCTAGCTTGTTGGGAACACAAAGTTTCTCTTCAGTTGCAAACTCCACTCCATACATATTTATGGGGAAGTACTAGCTCCAACTCGGTTTTACAGTGAAAACTGCAGGAACTTCAAACCGGCACTAGGAAACAGACTGAGAAACCAGAGTAAAAGTTTCTCTTGCAACCCGTTCCCTTTGTGCTAGATGAACGAACGTCTCTCCACATGCTCAGTTCTGAGAGAAAAGTGTGTGTGAAAGCCGTCCTTCACCTAGCTTGTTGGGAACACAAAGTTTCTCTTCAGTTGCAAACTACACCCCATACATATATATGGGGAGGTAATAGCTCCAACTCGGTTTTGCAGTGAAAACTGCAGGAACTTCAAACCGGCACTAGGAAACAGACTGAGAAACCAGAGTAAAAGTTTCTCCTGCAACCCGTTCCCTTTGTGCTAGATGAATGAACGTCTCTCCACATGCTCAGTTCTGAGAGATAAGTGTGTGTGAAAGCCATCCTTGACCTAGCTTGTTGGGAACACAAAGTTTCTCTTCAGTTGCAAACTCCACTGCATACATATATATGGGGAGGTACTAGCTCCAACTCGGTTTTACAGTGAAAACTGCAGGAAATTCAAACCGGCACTAGGAAACAGACTGAGAAACCAGAGTAAAAATTTCTCCTGCAACCCGATCCCTTTGAGGTAGATGAACGAACGTCTCTCCACATGCTAAGTTCTGAGAAATAATTGTGTGTGAAAGCCGTCCTTCACCTAGCTTGTTGGGAACACAAAGTTTCTTTTCAGTTGCAAACTCCACTAAATACATATATATGGGAAGGTACAAGCTCCAACTCGGTTTTACAGTGAAAACTGCAGGAACTTCAAACCGGCAGTAGTAAACAGACTGAGAAACCAGAGTAAAAGTTTCTCCTGCAACCCTTTCCCTTTGTGCTAGATGAACGAACGTCTCTCCACATGCTCAATTCTGAGAGATAAGTGTGTGTGAAAGCCGTCCTTCACCTAGCTTGTTGGGAACACAAAGTTTCTCTTAATTTGCAAACTCCACTCCATACATATATATGGGGAGGTACTAGCTCCAACTCGGTTTTACAGTGAAAACTGCAGGAACTTCAAACCGGCACTAGGAAACAGACTGAGAAACCAGAGAAAAGTTTCTCCTGCAACCCGTTCCATTTGTGCTACATGAACGAACGTCTCTCCACATGCTCAGTTCTGAGAGATATGTGTGTGTGAAAGACGTCCTTCACCTAGCTTTTTGGGAACACAAAGATTCTCTTCAGTTGCAAACTCCACTCCATATATATATATGGGGAGGTACTAGCTCCAACTCGGTTTTACAGTGAAAACTGCAGGAACTTTAAACTGGCACTAGGAAACAGAATGAGAAACCAGAGTAAAAGTATCTCCTGCAAACCGTTCCCTTTGTGCTAGATGAACGAACGTCTCTCCACATGCTCAGTTCTGAGAGATAAGTGTGTGTGAAAGCCGTCCTTCACCTAGCTTGTTGGGAACACAAAGTTTCTCTTCAGTTGCAAACTCCACTCCATACATATATATGGGGAGGTACTAGCTCCAACACAGTTTTACAGTGAAAACTGCAAGAACTTCAAACCGGCACTAGGAAACAGACTAAGAAACCAGAGTAAAAGTTTCTCTTGCAACCCGTTCCCTTTGTGCTAGATGAACGAACGTCTCTCCACATGCTCAGTTCTGAGAGGTAAGTGTGTGTGAAAGCCGTCCTTCACCCAGCTTTTTGGAAACACAAAGTTTCTCTTAGGTTGCAAACTCCACTCCATACATATATATGGGGAGGTACAAGCTCAAACTCGGTTTTGCAGTGAAAACTGCAGGAACTTCAAACAGGCACTTGGAAACAGACTGAGAAACCAGAGTAAAAGTTTCTCCTGCAACACGTTCCCTTTGTGCTAGATGAACGAACGTCTCTCCACATGCTCAATTCTGAGAGATAAGTGTGTGTGAAAGCCGTCCTTCACCTAGCTTGTTGGGAACACAAAGTTTCTCTTAATTTGCAAACTCCACTCCATACATATATATGGGGAGGTACTAGCTCCAACTCTGTTTTACACTGAAAACTGCAGGAACTTCAAACCGGCACTAGGAAACAGACTGAGAAACCAGAGTAAAAGTTTCTCCTGCAACCCGTTCCCTTTGTGCTAGATGAAAGAACGTCTCTCCACATGCTCAGTTCTGAGAGATATGTGTGTGTGAAAGCCGTCCTTCACCTAGCTTGTAGGGAACACAAAGTTTCTCTTCGTTTGCAAACTCCACTCCATAGATATATATGCGGAAGTACTAGCTCCAACTCGGTTTTACAGTGAAAACTGCAGGAACTTCAAACTGGCACTAGGAAACAGACTGAGAAACCAGAGTAAAAGTATCTCCTGCAAACCGTTCCCTTTGTGCTAGATGAAAGAACGTCTCTCCACATGCTCAGTTCTGAGAGATAAGTGAGTGTGAAAGCCGTCCTTCACCTAGCTTGTTGGGAACACAAAGTTTCTCTTCAGTTGCAAACTCCACTCCATACATATATATGGGGAGGTACTAGCTCCAACTCAGTTTTACAGTGAAAACTGCAAGAACTTCAAACAGGCACTAGGAAACAGACTGAGAAACCAGAGTAAAAGTTTCTCCTGCAACCCGTTCCCTTTGTGCTAGATGAACGAACGTCTCTCCACATGCTCAGTTCTGAGAGATAAGTGTGTGTGAAAGCCGTCCTTCACCCAGCTTTTTGGGAACACAAAGTTTCTCTTAGGTTGCAAACTCCACTCCATACATATATATGGGGAGGTACAAGCTCAAACTCGGTTTTGCCGTGAAAACTGCAGGAACTTCAAACAGGCACTTGGAAACAGACTGAGAAACCAGAGTAAAAGTTTCTCCTGCCACACGTTCCCTTTGTGCTAGATGAACGAACGTCTCTCCACATGCTCAATTCTGAGAGATAAGTGTGTGTGAAAGCCGTCCTTCACCTAGCTTGTTGGGAACACAAAGTTTCTCTTCATTTGCAAACTCCACTCCATACATATATATGGGGAGTTACTAGCTCCAACTCGGTTTTACACTGAAAACTGCAGGAACTTCAAACCGGCACTAGGAAATAGACTGAGAAACCAGAGTAAATGTTTCTCCTGCAACCCGTTCCCTTTGTGCTAGATGAACGAACGTCTCTCCACTTGCTCAGTTCTGAGAGATAAATGTGTGTGAAAGCCGTCCTTCACCTAGCTTGTAGGGAACACAAAGTTTCTCTTCAGTTGCAAACTCCACTCCATACATATTTATGGGGAAGTACTAGCTCCAACTAGGTTTTACAGTGAAAACTGCAGGAACTTCAAACCGGCACTAGGAAACAGACTGAGAAACCAGAGTAAAAGTTTCTCCTGCAACCCGTTCCCTTTGTGCTAGATGAATGAACGTCTCTCCACATGCTCATTTCTGAGAGATAAGTGTGTGTGAAAGCCGTCCTTCACCTAGCTTGTTGGGAAAACAAAGATTCTTTTCAGTAGCAAACTCCAATCCATATATATAAATGGGGAATAAAGAGCTCCAACTCGGTTTTACAGTGAAATCTGCAGGAACTTCAAACCGGCACTAGGAAACAGACTGAAAAACCAGAGAAAAGTTTCTCCTGCAACCCGTTCCATTTGTGCTAGATGATCGAACGACTCTCCACATGCTCAGTTCTGAGAGATAAGTGTGTGTGAAAGCCGTCCTTCACCCAGCTTTTTGGGAACACAAAGTTTCTCTTAGGTTGCAAACTCCACTCCATACATATATATGGGGAGGTACAAGCTCAAACTCGGTTTTGCAGTGAAAACTGCAGGAACTTCAAACCGGCTGTAGTAAACAGACTGAGAAACGAGAGTAAAAGTTTCTCCTGCAACCCGTTCCCTTTGTGCTAGATGAACGAACGTCTCTCCACATGCTCAGTTCTGAGAGATAAGTGTGTGTGAAAGCCGTCCTTCACCTAGCTTTTTGGGAACACAAGGATTCTCTTAGGTTGCAAACTCCACTCCAAATATATATATGGGGAGGTACAAGCTCAAACTCGGTTTTGCAGTGAAAACTGCAGGACCTTCAAACAGGCACTTGGAAACAGACTGAGAAACCAGAGTAAAAGTTTCTCCTGCAACACGTTCCCTTTGTGCTAGATGAACGAACGTCTCTCCACATGCTCAGTTCTGAGAGATAAGTGTGTGTGAAAGCCGTCCTTCACCTAGCTTGTTGGGAACACAAAGTTTCTCTTCATTTGCAAACTCCACTCCATACATATATATGGGGAGTTACTAGCTCCAACTCGGTTATACACTGAAAACTGCAGGAACTTCAAACCGGCACTAGGAAACAGACTGAGAAACCAGAGTAAATGTTTCTCCTGCAACCCGTTCCCTTTGTGCTAGATGAACGAACGTCTCTCCACATGCTCAGTTCTGAGAGATAAGTGTGTGTGAAAGCCGTCCTTCACCTAGCTTGTAGGGAACACAACGTTTCTCTTCAGTTGCAAACTCCACTCCATACATATTTATGGGGAAGTACTAGCTCTAACTCGGTTTTACTGTGAAAACTGCAGGAACTTCAAACCGGCACTAGGAAACAGACTGAGAAACCAGAGTAAAAGTTTCTCCTGCAACCCGTTCCCTTTGTGCTAGATGAATGAACGTCTCTCCACATGCTCATTTCTGAGAGATAAGTGTGTGTGAAAGCCGTCCTTCACCTAGCTTGTTGGGAAAACAAAGATTCTTTTCAGTAGCAAACTCCAATCCATATATATATATTGGAAATAAATAGCTCCAACTCGGTTTTACAGTGAAATCTGCAGGAACTTCAAACCGGCACTAGGAAACAGACTGAGAAACCAGAGAAAAGTTTCTCCTGCAACCCGTTCCATTTGTGCTACATGAACGAACGTCTCTCCACATGCTCAGTTCTGAGAGATATGTGTGTGTGAAAGACGTCCTTCACCTAGCTTTTTGGGAACACAAAGATTCTCTTCAGTTGCAAACTCCACTCCATACATATATATGGGGAGGTACTAGCTCCAACACAGTTTTACAGTGAAAACTGCAAGAACTTCAAACCGGCACTAGGAAACAGACTAAGAAACCAGAGTAAAAGTTTCTCCTGCAACCCGTTCCCTTTGTGCTAGATGAACGAACGTCTCTCCACATGCTCAGTTCTGAGAGATAAGTGTGTGTGAAAGCCGTCCTTCACCCAGCTTTTTGGAAACACAAAGTTTCTCTTAGGTTGCAAACTCCACTCCATACATATATATGGGGAGGTACAAGCTCAAACTTGGTTTTGCAGTGAAAACTGCAGGAACTTCAAACAGGCACTTGGAAACAGTCTGAGAAACCAGAGTAAAAGTTTCTCCTGCAACACGTTCCCTTTGTGCTAGATGAACAAACGTCTCTCCACATGCTCATTTCTGAGAGATAAGTGTGTGTGAAAGCCGTCCTTCAACTAGCTTGTTGGGAAAACAAAGTTTCTTTTCAGTTGCAAACTCCACTCCATACATATATATGGGGTGGTACTAGCTCCAACTTGGTTTTACAGTGAAAACTGCAGGAACTTCAAACCGGCTGTAGTAAACAGACTGAGAAACCAGAGTAAAATTTCTCCTGCAACCCGTTCCCTTTGTGCTAGATGAACGAACGTCTCTCCACATGCTCAGTTCTGAGAGATAAGTGTGTGTGAAAGCCGTCCTTCACCTAGCTTGTTGGGAACACAAAGTTTCTCTTCATTTGCAAACTCCACTCCATACATATATATGGGGAGTTACTAGCTCCAACTCGGTTATACACTGAAAACTGCAGGAACTTCAAACCAGCACTAGGAAACAGACTGAGAAACCAGAGTAAATGTTTCTCCTGCAACCCGTTCCCTTTGTGCTAGATGAACGAACGTCTCTCCACATGCTCAGTTCTGAGAGATAAGTGTGTGTGAAAGCCGTCCTTCACCTAGCTTGTAGGGAACACAAAGTTTCTCTTCAGTTGCAAACTCCACTCCATACATATTTATGGGGAAGTACTAGCTCCAACTCAGTTTTACAGTGAAAACTGCAGGAACTTCAAACCGGCACTAGGAAACAGACTGAGAAACCAGAGTAAAAGTTTCTCCTGCAACCAGTTCCCTTTGTGCTAGATGAATGAACGTCTCTCCACATGCTCATTTCTGAGAGATAAGTGTGTGTGAAAGCCGTCCTTCACCTAGCTTGTTGGGAAAACAAAGATTCTTTTCAGTAGCAAACTCCAATCCATATATATATATGGGGAATAAATAGCTCCAACTCGATTTTACAGTGAAATCTGCAGGAACTTCAAACCGGCACTAGGAAACAGACTGAGAAACCAGAGAAAAGTTTCTCCTGCAACCCGTTCCATTTGTGCTACATGAACGAACGTCTCTCCACATGCTCAGTTCTGAGAGATATGTGTGTGTGAAAGACGTCCTTCACCTAGCTTTTTGGGAACACAAAGATTCTCTTCAGTTGCAAACTCCACTCCTTATATATATATGGGGAGGTACTAGCTCCAACTCGGTTTTACAGTGAAAACTGCAGGAACTTCAAACTGGCACTAGGAAACAGACTGAGAAACCAGAGTAAAAGTATCTCCTGCAAACCGTTCCCTTTGTGCTAGATGAACGAACTTCTCTCCACATGCTCAGTTCTGAGAGATAAGTGTGTGTGAAAGCCGTCCTTCACCTAGCTTGTTGGGAACACAAAGTTTCTCTTCAGTTGCAATCTCCACTCCATACATATATATGGGGAGGTACTAGCTCCAACACAGTTTTACAGTGAAAACTGCAAGAACTTCAAACCGGCACTAGGAAGCAGACTAAGAAACCACAGTAAAAGTTTCTCCTGCAACCCGTTCCCTTTGTGCTAGATGAACAAACGTCTCTCCACATGCTCATTTCTGAGAGATAAGTGTGTGTGAAAGCCGTCCTTCAACTAGCTTGTTGGGAACACAAAGTTTCTTTTCAGTTGCAAACTCCACTCCATACATATATATGGGGAGGTACTAGCTCCAACTTGGTTTTACAGTGAAAACTGCAGGAACTTCAAACCGGATGTAGTAAACAGACTGAGAAACCAGAGTAATAGTTTCTCCTGCAACCCGTTCCCTTTGTGCTAGATGAACGAACGTCTCTCCACATGCTCAGTTCTGAGAGATAAGTGTGTGTGAAAGCCGTCCTTCACCTAGCTTTTTGGGAACACAAGGATTCTCTTAGGTTGCAAACTCCACTCCATACATATATATGGGGAGGTACAAGCTCAAACTCGGTTTTGCAGTGAAAACTGCAGGACCTTCAAACAGGCACTTGGAAACAGACTGAGAAACCAGAGTAAAAGTTTCTCCTGCAACACGTTCCCTTTGTGCTAGATGAACGAACGTCTTTCCACATGCTCATTTCTGAGAGATAAGTGTGTGTGAAAGCCGTCCTTCACCTAGCTTGTTGGGAAAACAAAGTTTCTCTTAGGTTGCAAACTCCACTCCATACATATATATGGGGAGGTACTAGCTCCAACTCGGTTTTACAGTGTAAACTGCAGGAACTTCAAACCGGCAGTAGTAAACAGACTGAGAAACCAGAGTAAAAGTTTCTCCTGCAACCCTTTCCCTTTGTGCTAGATGAACGAACGTCTCTCCACATGCTCAGTTCTGAGAGATAAGTGTGTGTGAAAGCCGTCCTTCACCTAGCTTGTTGGAAACACAAAGTTTCTCTTCAGTTGCAAACTCCACTCCATACATATATATGGGGAAGTACTAGCTCCAACTCTGTTTTACAGTGAAAACAGCAGGAAATTCAAACCGGCCGTAGTAAACAGACTGAGAAACCAGAGTAAAAGTTTCTCCTGCAACCCGTTCCCTTTGTGCTAGAAGAACGAACGTCTCTCAACATGCTCAGTTCTGAGAGATAAGTGTGTGTGAAAGCCGTCTTTCACCTAGATTTTGGGAACACAAAGTTTCTCTTAGGTTGC
Source organism: Camelus bactrianus (assembly GCF_048773025.1). NCBI lineage: Eukaryota > Metazoa > Chordata > Mammalia > Artiodactyla > Camelidae > Camelus > Camelus bactrianus. Next base: position 7,055,663 of record NC_133569.1, read on the forward strand.
AAACTCCACTCCATACATATATATGGGGAGGTAAAAGCTCAAACTCGGTTTGCAGTGAAAACTGCAGGAACTTCAAACAGGCACTAGGAAACAGACTGAGAAAGCAGAGTAAAAGTTTCTCCTGCAACCCGTTCCCTTTGTGCTAGATGAACGAACGTCTCTCCACATGCTCAGTTCTGAGAGATTTGTGTGTGTGAAAACCGTCCTTCACCTAGCTTGTTGGGAAAACAAAGTTTCTTTTCAGTTGCAAAATCCACTCCATACATATATAAGGGGAGGTACTAGCTCCAACTCGGTTTTACAGTAAAAACTGCAGGAACTTCAAACCGGCACTAGGAAACAGACTGAGAAACCAGAGTAAATGTTTCTATGGCAACCCGTTCCCATTGTGCTAGATGAACGAACGTCTCTCCACATGCTCAGTTCTGAGAGATAAGTGTGTGTGAAAGCCGTCCTTCACCTAGCTTGTTGGGAACACAAAGTTTCTCTTCAGTTGCAAACTCCACTCCATACATATATATGGGGAGGTACTAGCTAGAACTCGGTTTTACAGTGAAAACTGAAGGAACTTCAAACCGGCACTAGGAAACAGACTGAGAAACCAGAGTAAAAGTTTCTCCTGCAACCCGTTCCCTTTGTGCTAGAAGAATGAACGTCTCTCCACATGCTCAGTTCTGAGAGATAAGTGTGTGTGAAAGCCGTCCTTCACCTAGCTTTTTGGGAACACATAGTTTCTCTTAGGTTGCAAACTCCACTCCATACATACATATGGGGAGGTACAAGCTCAAACTCGGTTTTGCAGTGAAAACTGCAGGAAATTCAAACAGGCACTAGGAAACAGACTGAGAAACAAGAGTAACAGTTTCTCCTGCAACCCGTTCCCTTTGTGCTAGATGAACGAACGTCTCTCCACATGCTCATTTCTGAGAGATTATTATGTGTGAAAGCCGTCCTTCACCTAGCTTGTTGGGAAACAAAGTTTCTTTTCAGTTGCAAACTCCAATCCATACATATATATGGGGAGGTACTAGCTCCAACTCGGTTTTACAGTGTAAACTGCAGGAACTTCATACCGGCACTAGGAAACAGACTGAGAAACCAGAATAAAAGTTTCTCATGTAACCCGTTCCCTTTGTGCTAGATAAACGAACGTCTCTCCACATGCTCAGTTCTGAGAGATAAGTGTGTGTGAAAGCCGTCCTTGACCTAGCTTGTTGGGAACACAAAGTTTCTCTTCAGTTGCATACTCCACTCCATACATATATATGTGGAGGTAATAGCTCCAACTCGGTTTTACAGTGATAACTGCAGGAACTTCAAACCGGCACTAGGAAACAGACTGAGAAACCAGAGTAAAAGTTTCTCCTGCTACCCGTTCCCTTTGTGCTAGATGAACGAAAGTCTCTCCACATGCTCAGTTCTGAGAGATAAGTGTGTGTGAAAGCCGTCCTTCACCTAGCTTGTAGGGAACACAATGTTTCTCTTCAGTTGCAAACTCCACTCCATACATATTTATGGGGAAGTACTAGCTCCATCTCGGTTTTACAGTGAAAACTGCAGGAACTTCAAACCGGCACTAGGAAACAGACTGAGAAACCAGAGTAAAAGTTTCTCCTGCAACCCGTTCCCTTTTTGCTAGATGAATGAACGTCTCTCCACATGCTCATTTCTGAGAGATAAGTGTGTGTGAAAGCCGTCCTTCACCTAGCTTGTTGGGAAAACAAAGATTCTTTTCAGTAGCAAACTCCACTCCATATATATATATGGGGAATAACTAGTTCCAACTCGGTTTTACAGTGAAATCTGCAGGAACTTCATACCGGAACTAGGAAACAGACCGAGAAACCAGAGAAAAGTTTCTCCTGCAACCCGTTCCATTTGTGCTACATGAACGAACGTCTCTCCACATGCTCAGTTCTGAGAGATATGTGTGTGTGAAAGACGTCCTTCACCTAGCTTTTTGGGAACACAAAGTTTCTCTTCAGTTGCAAACTCCACTCCATATATATATATGGGGAGGTACTAGCTCCAACTCGGTTTTACAGTGAAAACTGCAGGAACTTCAAACTGGCACTAGGAAACAGACTGAGAAACCAGAGTAAAAGTATCTCCTGCAAACCGTTCCCTTTGTGCTAGATGAACGAACGTCTCTCCACATGCTCAGTTCTGAGAGATAAGTGTGTGTGAAAGCCGTCCTTCACCTAGCTTGTTGGGAACACAAAGTTTCTCTTCAGTTGCAAACTCCACTCCATACATATATATGGGGAGGTACTAGCTCCAACTCAGTTTTACAGTGAAAACAGCAGGAACTTCAAACCGGCAGTAGTAAACAGACTGAGAATCCAGATTAAAAGTTTCTCCTGCAACCCGTTCCCTTTGTGCTAGAAGAACGAACGTCTCTCCTCATGCTCAGTTCTGAGAGATAAGTGTGTGTGAAAGCCGTCCTTCACCTAGCTTTTTGGGAACACAAAGTTTCTCTTAGGTTGCTAACTCCACTCCATACATATATATGGGGAGGTACAAGCTCAAACTCGGTTTTGCAGTGAAAACTGCAGGAACTTCAAACAGGCACTAGGAAACAGACTGAGAAAGCAGAGTAAAAGTTTCTCCTGCAACCCGTTCCCTTTGTGCTAGATGAACGAACGTCTCTCCACATGCTCAGTTCTGAGAGATAAGTGTGTGTGAAAGCCGTCCTTCACCTAGCTTGTTGGGAAAACAAAGTTTCTTTTCAGTTGCAAACTCCACTCCATACATATATATGGGGAGGTACTAGCTCCAACTCGGATTTTCAGTGAAAACTGCAGGAACTTCAAACCGGCACTAGGAAACAGACTGAGAAACCAGAGTAAAAGTTTCTCTGGCAACCCGTTCCCTTTGTGCTAGATGAACGAACGTCTCTCCACATGCTCAGTTCTGAGAGATAAGTGTGTGTGAAAGCCGTCCTTCACCTAGCTTGTTGGGAACACAAAGTTTCTCTTCAGTTGCAAACTCCACTCCATACATATATACGGGGAGGTACTAGCTCCAACTCGGTTTTACAGTGAAAACTGCAGGAACTTCAAACCGGCAGTAGGAAACAGACTGAGAAACCAGAGTAAAAGTTTCTCCTGCAACCCGTTCCCTTTGTGCTAGAAGAACGAACGTCTCTCCACATGCTCAGTTCTGAGAGATAAGTGTGTGTGAAAGCCGTCCTTCACCTAGCTTTTTGGGAACACAAAGTTTCTCTTAGGTAGCAAACTCCACTCCATACATACATATAGGGAGGTACAAGCTCAAACTCGGTTTTGCAGTGAAAACTGCAGGAACTTCAAACAGGCACTAGGAAACAGACTGAGATACCAGAGTAATAGTTTCTCCTGCAACCCGTTCTCTTTGTGCTAGATGAATGAACGTCTCTCCACACGCTCATTTCTGAGAGATTATTGTGTGTGAAAGCCGTCCTTCACCTAGCTTGTTGGGAAAACAAAGTTTCTTTTCAGTAGCAAACTCCACTCCATACATATATATGGGGAGGTAATAGCTCCAACTCGGTTTTACAGTGAAAAGTGCAGGAACTTCAAACCGGCACTAGGAAACAGACTGAGAAACCAGAGTAAAAGTTTCTCCTGCAACCCGTTCCCTTTGTGCTAGATGAACGAAAGTCTCTCCACATGCTCAGTTCTGAGAGATATTTGTGTGTGAAAGCCGTCCTTCACCTAGCTTGTTGGGAACACAAAGTTTCTCTTCAGTTGCAAACTCCACTCCATACATATATATGGGGAGGTACTAGCTCAAACTCGGTTTTACAGTGAAAAGTGCAGGAACTTCATACCGGCACTAGGAAACAGACTGGGAAACCGGAGTAAAAGTTTCTCCTGCAACCCGTTCCCTTTGTGCTAGATGAACGAACGTCTCTCCACATGCTCAGTTCTGAGAGATACGTGTTTGTGAAAGCCATACTTCACCTAGCTTTTTGGGAACACAAAGTTTCTCTTCAGTTGCAAACTCCACTCCATACATATATATGGGGAGGTACAAGCTCCAACTCGGTTTTACAGTGAAAAGTGCAGGAACTTCAAACCGGCACTAGGAAACAGACTGAGATAACAGAGGAAAAGTTTCTTCTGCAACCCGTTCCATTAGTGTTAGATGAACGAACGTCTCTCCACATGCTCAGTTCTGAGAGATTTGTGTGTGTGAAAGCCGTCCTTCACCTAGCTTGTTGGGAACACAAAGTTTCTCTTCAGTTGCAAACTCCACTGCATACATATATATGGGGAGGTACTAGCTCCAACTCGGTTTTACAGTGAAAACTGCAGGAAATTTTAAACGGCACTAGGAAACAGACTGAAAACCCAGAGTAAAAGTTTCTCTTGCATCCAGTTCCCTTGTTGGCTGATGAATGAACGTCTCTCCACATGCTCAGTTCTGAGAGATAAGTGTATCTGAAAGCCGTACTTCACCTAGCTTGTTGGGAACACAAAGTTTCTCTTCAGTTGCAAACACCACTCCATACATATATATGGGGAGGTACAAGCTCCAACTCGGTTTTACAGTGAAAACTGCAGGAACTTCATACCGGCACTAGGAAACATACAGAGAAACCAGAGTAAATGTTTCTCCTGCAACCCGTTCCCTTTGTGCTAGATGAACGAACGTCTCTCCACATGCTCAGTTCTGAGAGATAAGTGTGTGTGAAAGCCGTCCTTCACCTAGCTTGTTGGGAACACAAAGTTTCTCTTCAGTTGCAAACTCCACTCCATATATATATATGGGGAGGTACTAGCTCCAACTCGGTTTTACAGTGAAAACTGCAGGAACTTCAAACCGGCACTAGGAAACAGACTGAGAAACCAGAGTAAAAGTTTCTCCTGCAACCCGTTCCATTTGTGCTAGATGAACGAACGTCTCTCCACATGCTCAGTTCTGAGAGATAAGTGTGTTTGAAAGCCGCCCTTCACCTAGCTTGTTGGGAACACAAAGTTTCTCTTCAGTTGCAAACTCCACTCCATACATATATATGGGGAAGTACTAGTTCAAACTCTGTTTTACAGTGAAAAGTGCAGGAACTTCATACCGGCACTAGGAAACAGACTGAGAAACCGGAGTAAAAGTTTCTCCTGCAACCCGTTCCCTTTGTGCTAGATGAACGAACGTCTCTCCACATGCTCAGTTCTGAGAGATAAGTGTGTGTGAAAGCCGTCCTTCACCTAGCTTGTTGGGAACACAAAGTTTCTCTTCAGTTGCAAACTCCACTCCATACATATATATGGGGAGGTACTAGCTCCAACTCAGTTTTACAGTGAAAACTGCAAGAACTTCAAACCGGTACTAGGAAACAGACTGAGAAACCAGAGAAAAAAAGTTTCTCCTGCAACCCGTTCCCTTTGTGCTAGATGAACGAACGTCTCTCCACATGCTCAGTTCTGAGAGATAAGTGTGTGTGAAAGCCGTCCTTCACATAGCTTGTTGGGAACACAAAGTTTCTCTTCAGTTGCAAACTCCACTCCATAAATATATATGGGGAGGTACAAGCTCCAACTCGGTTTTACAGTGAAAACTGCAGGAACTTCAAACCGGCCCTAGGAAACAAACTGAGAAACCAGAGTAAAAGTTTCTCCTGCTACCCGTTCCCTTTGTGCTAGATGAACGAACGTCTCTCCACATGCTCAGTTCTGAGAAATAATTGTGTGTGAAAGCCGTCCTTCAACTAGCTTGTTGGGAACACAAAGTTTCTCTTCAGTTGCAAACTCCACTCCATACATTTATATGGGGAGGTACTAGCACCAACTCGGTTTTACAGTGAAAACTGCAGGAACTTCAAACCTGCAGTAGGAAACATACTGAGAAACCAGAGTAAAAGTTTCTCCTGCAACCCGTTCCCTTTTTGCTGGATGAAAGAACGTCTCTCCACATGCTCAGTTCTGAGAGATAAGTGTGTGTGAAAGCCGTCCTTCACCTAGCATGTTGGAAACACAAAGTTTCTCTTCAGTTTCAAACTCCACTCCATACATATATATGGGGAGGTACTAGCTCCAACTCGGTTTTACAGTGAAAACAGCAGGAACTTCAAACCGGCAGTAGTAAACAGACTGAGAAACCAGATTAAAAGTTTCTCCTGCAACCCGTTCCCTTTGTGCTAGATGAACGAACGTCTCTCCACATGCTCAGTTCTGAGAGATAAGTGTGTGTGAAAGCCGTCCTTCACCTAGCTTGTTGGGAACACAAAGTTTCTCTTAGGTTGCTAACTCCACTCCATATATATATATGGGGAGGTACAAGCTCAAACTCGGTTTTGCAGTGAAAACTGCAGGAACTTCAAACAGGCACTTGGAAACAGACTGAGAAAGCAGAGTAAAAGTTTCTCCTGCAACCCGTTCCCTTTGTGCTAGATGAACGAACGTCTCTCCACATGCTCAGTTCTGAGAGATAAGTGTGTGTGAAAGCCGTCCTTCACCTAGCTTGTTGGGAAAACAAAGTTTCTTTTCAGTTGAAAACTCCACTCCATACATATATATGGGGAGGTACTAGCTCCAACTCGGATTTTCAGTGAAAACTGCAGGAACTTCAAACCGGCACTAGGAAACAGACTGAGAAACCAGAGTAAAAGTTTCTCTGGCAACCCGTTCCCTTTGTGCTAGATGAACGAACGTCTCTCCACATGCTCAGTTCTGAGAGATAAGTGTGTGTGAAAGCCGTCCTTCACCTAGCTTGTTGGGAACACAAAGTTTCTCTTCAGTTGCAAACTCCACTCCATACATATATACGGGGAGGTACTAGCTCCAACTCGGTTTTACAGTGAAAATTGCAGGAACTTCAAACCGGCAGTAGGAAACAGACTGAGAAACCAGAGTAAAAGTTTCTCCTGCAACCCGTTCCCTTTGTGCTAGAAGAACGAACGTCTCTCCACATGCTCAGTTCTGAGAGATAAGTGTGTGTGAAAGCCGTCCTTCACCTAGCTTTTTGGGAACACAAAGTTTCTCTTAGGTAGCAAACTCCACTCCATACATACATAAAGGGAGGTACAAGCTCAAACTCGGTTTTGCAGTGAAAACTGCAGGAACTTCAAACAGGCACTAGGAAACAGACTGAGATACCAGAGTAATAGTTTCTCCTGCAACCCGTTCCCTTTGTGCTAGATGAATGAACGTCTCTCCACACGCTCATTTCTGAGAGATTATTGTGTGTGAAAGCCGTCCTTCACCTAGCTTGTTGGGAAAACAAAGTTTCTTTTCAGTTGCAAACTCCACTCCATACATATATATGGGGAGGTACTAGCTCCAACTCGGTTTTACAGTGAAAAGTGCAGGAACTTCAAACCGGCACTAGGAAACAGACTGAGAAACCAGAGTAAAAGTTTCTCCTGCAACCCGTTCCCTTTGTGCTAGATGAACGAAAGTCTCTCCACATGCTCAGTTCTGAGAGATATTTGTGTGTGAAAGCCTTCCTTCACCTAGCTTGTTGGGAACACAAAGTTTCTCTTCAGTTGCAAACTCCACTCCATACATATATATGGGGAGGTACAAGCTCCAACTCGGTTTTACAGTGAAAAGTGCAGGAACTTCAAACCGGCACTAGGAAACAGACTGAGATACCAGAGGAAAAGTTTCTCCTGCAACCCGTTCCATTAGTGTTAGATGAACGAACGTCTCTCCACATGCTCAGTTCTGAGAGATTTGTGTGTGTGAAAGCCGTCCTTCACCTAGCTTGTTGGGAACACAAAGTTTCTCTTCAGTTGCAAACTCCACTGCATACATATATATGGGGAGGTACTAGCTCCAACTCGGTTTTACAGTGAAAACTGCAGGAAATTTTAAACGGCACTAGGAAACAGACTGAAAACCCAGAGTAAAAGTTTCTCTTGCATCCAGTTCCCTTGTTGGCTGATGAATGAACGTCTCTCCACATGCTCAGTTCTGAGAGATAAGTGTATCTGAAAGCCGTACTTCACCTAGCTTGTTGGGAACACAAAGTTTCTCTTCAGTTGCAAACACCACTCCATACATATATATGGGGAGGTACAAGCTCCAACTCGGTTTTACAGTGAAAACTGCAGGAACTTCAAACCGGCACTAGGAAACATACAGAGAAACCAGAGTAAATGTTTCTCCTGCAACCCGTTCCCTTTGTGCTAGATGAACGAACGTCTCTCCACATGCTCAGTTCTGAGAGATAAGTGTGGGTGAAAGCCGTCCTTCACCTAGCTTGTTGGGAACACAAAGTTTCTCTTCAGTTGCAAACTCCACTCCATATATATATATATGGGGAGGTACTAGCTCCAACTCGGTTTTACAGTGAAAACTGCAGGAACTTCAAACAGGCACTAGGAAACAGACTGAGAAACCAGAGAAAAGTTTCTCCTGCAACCAGTTCCATTTGTGCTAGATGAACGAACGTCTCTCCACATGCTCAGTTCTGAGAGATATGTGTGTTTGAAAGCCGTCCTTCACCTAGCTTTTTGGGAACACAAAGTTTCTCTTCAGTTGCAAACTCCACTCGATAAATATATATGGGGAGGGACTAGCTCCAACTCGGTTTTACAGTGAAACCTGCAGGAACTTCAAACCGGCACTAGGAAACAGACTGAGAAACCAGAGTAAATGTTTCTCCTGTAACCCGTTCCATTTGTGCTAGATGAACGAACGTCTCTCCACATGCTCAGTTCTGAGAGATATTCGTGTCTGATAGCCGTACTTCACCTAGCTTGTTGGGAACACAAAGTTTCTCTTCAGTTGCAAACTCCACTCCATACATATATATGGGGAAGTACTAGTTCAAACTCGGTTTTACAGTGAAAAGTGCAGGAACTTCATACCGGCACTAGGAAACAGACTGAGAAACCGGAGTAAAAGTTTCTCCTGCAACCCGTTCCCTTTGTGCTAGATGAACGAACGTCTCTCCACATGCTCAGTTCTGAGAAATAATTGTGTGTGAAAGCAGTCCTTCACCTAGCTTGTTGGGAACACAAAGTTTCTCTTCAGTTGCAAACTCCACTCCATACATTTATATGGGGAGGTACTAGCACCAACTCGGTTTTACAGTGAAAACTGCAGGAACTTCAAACCGGAAGTAGGAAACAGACTGAGAAACCAGAGTAAATGTTTCTCCTGCAATCCGTTCCCTTTTTGCTGGATGAACGAACGTCTCTCCACCTGCTCAGTTCTGAGAGATAAGTGTGTGTGAAAGCCGTCCTTCACCTAGCTTGTTGGGAACACAAAGTTTCTCTTCAGTTGCAAACTCCACTCCATATATATATATGGGGAGGTACTAGCTCCAACTCGGTTTTACAGTGAAAACTGCAGGAACTTCAAACAGGCACTAGGAAACAGACTGAGAAACCAGAGAAAAGTTTCTCCTGCAACCAGTTCCATTTGTGCTAGATGAACGAACGTCTCTCCACATGCTCAGTTCTGAGAGATATGTGTGTTTGAAAGCCGTCCTTCACCTAGCTTTTTGGGAACACAAAGTTTCTCTTCAGTTGCAAACTCCACTCGATAAATATATATGGGGAGGGACTAGCTCCAACTCGGTTTTACAGTGAAACCTGCAGGAACTTCAAACCGGCACTAGGAAACAGACTGAGAAACCAGAGTAAATGTTTCTCCTGTAACCCGTTCCATTTGTGCTAGATGAACGAACGTCTCTCCACATGCTCAGTTCTGAGAGATATTCGTGTCTGATAGCCGTCCTTCACCTAGCTTGTTGGGAACACAAAGTTTCTCTTCAGTTGCAAACTCCACTCAATACATATATATGGGGAGGTACAAGCTCCAACACGGTTTTACAGTGAAAACTGCAGGAACTTCATACCAGCACTAGGAAACAGACTGAGAAACCAGAGTAATAGTTTCTCCTGCAACACGTTCCCTTTGTGCTAGATGAACGAACGTCTCTCCACATGCTCAGTTCTGAGAGATATGTGTGTGTGAAAGCCGTCCTTCACCTAGCTTTTTGGGAACACAAAGTTTCTCTTCAGTTGCAAACTCCACTCGAAACATATATATGGGGAGTTACTAGCTCCAACTCGGTTTTACAGTGAAAACAGCAGGAACTTCAAACCGGCACTAGTAAACAGACTTAGAAACCAGAGAAAATTTTTTCCTGCAACCCGTTCAATTTGTGCTAGATGAACGAACGTCTCTCCACATGCTCAGTTCTGAGAGTTATGTGTGTGTGAAAGCCGTCCTTCACCTATCTTTTTGGGAACACAAAGTTTCTCTTCAGTTGTTAACTCCACTCGATACATATATATGGGGAGGGACAAGCTCCAACTCGGTTTTACAGTGAAACCTGCAGGAACTTCAAACCGGCACTAGGAAACAGACTGAAAAACCAGAGTAAAAGTTTCTCCTGCAACCCGTTCCCTTTGTGCTAGATGAACGAACGTCTCTCCACATGCTCAGTTCTGAGAGATATGTGTGTGTGAAAGCCGTCCTTCACCTAGCTTTTTGGGAACACAAAGATTCTCTTCAGTTGCAAACTCCACTCCATACATATATATGGGGAGGTACTAGCTCCAACTCGGTTTTACAGTGAAAAATGCAGGAACTTCATACCGGCACTAAGAAACAGACTGAGAAACCGGAGTAAAAGTTTCTCCTGCAACCCGTTCCCTTTGTGCTAGATGAACGAAAGTCTCTCCACATGCTCAGTTCTGAGAGATAATTGTGTGTGAAAGCCGTCCTTCACCTAGCTTGTTGGGAATACAAAGTTTCTCTTCAGTTGCTAATTCCACTCCATACATATATATGGGGAGGTACTAGCTCCAACTCGGTATAACAGTGAAAACTCCAGGAACTTCAAACTGGCACTAGGAAACAGACTGAGAAACCAGAGTAAAAGTTTCTACTGCAACCCGTTCCCTTTGTGCTAGATGAACGAACGTCTCTCCACATGCTCAGTTCTGAGTGATAAGTGTGTGTGAAAGCCGTCCTTCACCTAGCTTGTTGGGAACACAAAGTTTCTCTTCAGTTGCAAACTCCACTCCATACATATATATGGGTAGGTACTAGCTCCAACTAGGTTTTACAGTGAAAACTGCAGGAATTTCAAACCGGCACTAGGAAACAGACTGAGATACCAGAGGAAAAGTTTCTCCTGCAACCCGTTCCATTTGTGCTAGATGAACGAACGTCTCTCCACATGCTCAGTTCTGAGAGATAAGTGTGTGTGAAAGCCGTCCTTCACCTAGCTTGTTGGGAACACAAAGTTTCTCTTCAGTTGCAAACTCCACTCCATACATATATATGGGGAGGTACTAGCTCCAACTCGGTTTTACAGTGAAAACTGCAGGAAATTCTAAACTTCACTAGGAAACAGACTGAAAACCCAGAGTAAAATTTTCTCCTGCAACCAATTCCCTTGCTGGCTGATGAATGAACGTCTCTCCATATGCTCAGTTCTGAGAGATAAGTGTGTCTGAAAGCCGTCCTTCACCTAGCTTATTGGGAACACAAAGTTTCTCTTCAGTTGCAAACACCACTCCATACATATATATGGGGAGGTACAAGCTCCAACTCGGTTTTACAGTGAAAACTGCAGGAACTTCAAACCGGCACTAGGAAACATACTGAGAAACCAGAGTAAAAGTTTCTCCTGCAACCCGTTCCATTTGTGCTAGATGAACGAACGTCTCTCCACATGCTCAGTTCTGTGAGATAAGTGTGTGTGAAAGCCGTCCTTCACCTAGCTTGTTGGGAACACAAAGTTTCTCTTCAGTTGCAAACTCCACTCCATACATATATATGGGGAGGTACTAGCTCCAACTCGGTTTTACAGTGAAAACTGCAGGAACTTCAAACCGGCACTAGGAAACAGACTGAGAAACCAGAGTAAAAGTTTCTCCTGCAACCCGTTCCCTTTGTGCTAGATGAATGAACGTCTCTCCACATGCTCATTTCTGAGAGATAAGTGTGTGTGAAAGCCGTCCTTCACCTAGCTTGTTGGGAAAACAAAGATTCTTTTCAGTAGCAAACTCCACTCCATATATATATATGGGGAATAACTAGTTCCAACTCGGTTTTACAGTGAAATCTGCAGGAACTTCATACCGGCACTAGGAAACAGACCGAGAAACCAGAGAAAAGTTTCTCCTGCAACCCGTTCCATTTGTGCTACATGAACGAACGTCTCTCCACATGCTCAGTTCTGAGAGATATGTGTGTGTGAAAGACGTCCTTCACCTAGCTTTTTGGGAACACAAAGTTTCTCTTCAGTTGCAAACTCCACTCCATATATATATATGGGGAGGTACTAGCTCCAACTCGGTTTTACAGTGAAAACTGCAGGAACTTCAAACTGGCACTAGGAAACAGACTGAGAAACCAGAGTAAAAGTATCTCCTGCAAACCGTTCCCTTTGTGCTAGATGAACGAACGTCTCTCCACATGCTCAGTTCTGAGAGATAAGTGTGTGTGAAAGCCGTCCTTCACCTAGCTTGTTGGGAAAACAAAGTTTCTCTTCAGTTGCAAACTCCACTCCATACATATATATGGGGAGGTACTAGCTCCAACTCAGTTTTACAGTGAAAACTGCAAGAACTTCAAACCGGTACTAGGAAACAGACTGAGAAACCAGAGAAAAAAAGTTTCTCCTGCAACCCGTTCCCTTTGTGCTAGATGAACGAACGTCTCTCCACATGCTCAGTTCTGAGAGATAAGTGTGTGTGAAAGCCGTCCTTCACACAGCTTTTTGGGAACACAAAGTTTCTCTTAGGTTGCAAACTCCACTCCATACATATATATGGGGAGGTACAAGCTCAAACTCGGTTTTGTAGTGAAAACTGCAGGAACTTCAAACAGGCACTTGGAAACAGACTGAGAAACCAGAGTAAAAGTTTCTCCTGCAACACGTTCATTTTGTGCTAGATGAATGAACGTCTCTCCACATGCTCATTTCTGAGAGATAATTGTGTGTGAAAGCCGTCCTTCACCTAGCTTGTTGGGAAAACAAAGGTTCTTTTCAGTTGCTAACTCCACTCCATACATATATATGGGGAGGTACTAGCTCCAACTCGGTTTTACAGTGAAAAATGAAGGAACTTCAAACCGGCAGTAGTAAACAGACTGAGAAACCAGAGTAAAAGTTTCACCTGCAACCCGTTCCCTTTGTGCTAGATGAACGAACGTCTCTCCACATGCTCAGTTCTGAGAGATAAGTGTGTGTGAAAGCCGTCCTTCACCTAGCATGTTGGAAACACAAAGTTTCTCTTCAGTTGCAAACTCCACTCCATACATATATATGGGGAGGTACTAGCTCCAACTCGGTTTTACAGTGAAAACAGCAGGAACTTCAAACCGGCAGTAGTAAACAGACTGAGAAACCAGATTAAAAGTTTCTCCTGCAACCCGTTCCCTTTGTGCTAGAAGAACGAACGTCTCTCCACATGCTCAGTTCTGAGAGATAAGTGTGTGTGAAAGCCGTCCTTCACCTAGCTTTTTGGGAACACAAAGTTTCTCTTAGGTTGCTAACTCCACTCCATACATATATATGGGGAGGTACAAGCTCAAACTCGGTTTTGCAGTGAAAACTGCAGGAACTTCAAACAGGCACTAGGAAACAGACTGAGAAAGCAGAGTAAAAGTTTCTCCTGCAACCCGTTCCCTTTGTGCTAGATGAACGAACGTCTCTCCACATGCTCAGTTCTGAGAGATAAGTGTGTGTGAAAGCCGTCCTTCACCTAGCTTGTTGGGAAAACAAAGTTTCTTTTCAGTTGCAAACTCCACTCCATACATATATATGGGGAGGTACTAGCTCCAACTCGGATTTTCAGTGAAAACTGCAGGAACTTCAAACCGGCACTAGGAAACAGACTGAGAAACCAGAGTAAAAGTTTCTCTGGCAACCCGTTCCCTTTGTGCTAGATGAACGAACGTCTCTCCACATGCTCAGTTCTGAGAGATAAGTGTGTGTGAAAGCCGTCCTTCACCTAGCTTGTTGGGAACACAAAGTTTCTCTTCAGTTGCAAACTCCACTCCATACATATATACGGGGAGGTACTAGCTCCAACTCGGTTTTACAGTGAAAACTGCAGGAACTTCAAACCGGCAGTAGGAAACAGACTGAGAAACCAGAGTAAAAGTTTCTCCTGCAACCCGTTCCCTTTGTGCTAGAAGAACGAACGTCTCTCCACATGCTCAGTTCTGAGAGATAAGTGTGTGTGAAAGCCGTCCTTCACCTAGCTTTTTGGGAACACAAAGTTTCTCTTAGGTAGCAAACTCCACTCCATACATACATATAGGGAGGTACAAGCTCAAACTCGGTTTTGCAGTGAAAACTGCAGGAACTTCAAACAGGCACTAGGAAACAGACTGAGATACCAGAGTAATAGTTTCTCCTGCAACCCGTTCCCTTTGTGCTAGATGAATGAACGTCTCTCCACACGCTCATTTCTGAGAGATTATTGTGTGTGAAAGCCGTCCTTCACCTAGCTTGTTGGGAAAACAAAGTTTCTTTTCAGTTGCAAACTCCACTCCATACATATATATGGGGAGGTACTAGCTCCAACTCGGTTTTACAGTGAAAAGTGCAGGAACTTCAAACCGGCACTAGGAAACAGACTGAGAAACCGGAGTAAAAGTTTCTCCTGCAACCCGTTCCCTTTGTGCTAGATGAACGAAAGTCTCTCCACATGCTCAGTTCTGAGAGATAATTGTGTGTGAAAGCCGTCCTTCACCTAGCTTGTTGGGAATACAAAGTTTCTCTTCAGTTGCTAATTCCACTCCATACATATATATGGGGAGGTACTAGCTCCAACTCGGTATAACAGTGAAAACTCCAGGAACTTCAAACTGGCACTAGGAAACAGACTGAGAAACCAGAGTAAAAGTTTCTACTGCAACCCGTTCCCTTTGTGCTAGATGAACGAACGTCTCTCCACATGCTCAGTTCTGAGTGATAAGTGTGTGTGAAAGCCGTCCTTCACCTAGCTTGTTGGGAACACAAAGTTTCTCTTCAGTTGCAAACTCCACTCCATACATATATATGGGTAGGTACTAGCTCCAACTAGGTTTTACAGTGAAAACTGCAGGAATTTCAAACCGGCACTAGGAAACAGACTGAGATACCAGAGGAAAAGTTTCTCCTGCAACCCGTTCCATTTGTGCTAGATGAACGAACGTCTCTCCACATGCTCAGTTCTGAGAGATTTGTGTGTGTGAAAGCCGTCATTCACCTAGCTTGTTGGGAACACAAAGTTTCTCTTCAGTTGCAAACTCCACTCCATACATATATATGGGGAGGTACTAGCTCCAACTCGGTTTTACAGTGAAAACTGCAGGAAATTCTAAACTTCACTAGGAAACAGACTGAAAACCCAGAGTAAAATTTTCTCCTGCAACCAATTCCCTTGCTGGCTGATGAATGAACGTCTCTCCATATGCTCAGTTCTGAGAGATAAGTGTGTCTGAAAGCCGTCCTTCACCTAGCTTATTGGGAACACAAAGTTTCTCTTCAGTTGCAAACACCACTCCATACATATATATGGGGAGGTACAAGCTCCAACTCGGTTTTACAGTGAAAACTGCAGGAACTTCAAACCGGCACTAGGAAACATACTGAGAAACCAGAGTAAAACTTTCTCCTGCAACCCGTTCCATTTGTGCTAGATGAACGAACGTCTCTCCACATGCTCAGTTCTGTGAGATAAGTGTGTGTGAAAGCCGTCCTTCACCTAGCTTGTTGGGAACACAAAGTTTCTCTTCAGTTGCAAACTCCACTCCATACATATATATGGGGAGGTACTAGCTCCAACTCGGTTTTACAGTGAAAACTGCAGGAACTTCAAACCGGCACTAGGAAACAGACTGAGAAACCAGAGTAAAAGTTTCTCCTGCAACCCGTTCCCTTTGTGCTAGATGAATGAACGTCTCTCCACATGCTCATTTCTGAGAGATAAGTGTGTGTGAAAGCCGTCCTTCACCTAGCTTGTTGGGAAAACAAAGATTCTTTTCAGTAGCAAACTCCACTCCATATATATATATGGGGAATAACTAGTTCCAACTCGGTTTTACAGTGAAATCTGCAGGAACTTCATACCGGCACTAGGAAACAGACCGAGAAACCAGAGAAAAGTTTCTCCTGCAACCCGTTCCATTTGTGCTACATGAACGAACGTCTCTCCACATGCTCAGTTCTGAGAGATATGTGTGTGTGAAAGACGTCCTTCACCTAGCTTTTTGGGAACACAAAGTTTCTCTTCAGTTGCAAACTCCACTCCATATATATATATGGGGAGGTACTAGCTCCAACTCGGTTTTACAGTGAAAACTGCAGGAACTTCAAACTGGCACTAGGAAACAGACTGAGAAACCAGAGTAAAAGTATCTCCTGCAAACCGTTCCCTTTGTGCTAGATGAACGAACGTCTCTCCACATGCTCAGTTCTGAGAGATAAGTGTGTGTGAAAGCCGTCCTTCACCTAGCTTGTTGGGAACACAAAGTTTCTCTTCAGTTGCAAACTCCACTCCATACATATATATGGGGAGGTACTAGCTCCAACACAGTTTTACAGTGAAAACTGCAAGAACTTCAAACCGGTACTAGGAAACAGACTGAGAAACCAGAGAAAAAAAGTTTCTCCTGCAACCCGTTCCCTTTGTGCTAGATGAACGAACGTCTCTCCACATGCTCAGTTCTGAGAGATAAGTGTGTGTGAAAGCCGTCCTTCACCCAGCTTTTTGGGAACACAAAGTTTCTCTTAGGTTGCAAACTCCACTCCATACATATATATGGGGAGGTACAAGCTCAAACTCGGTTTTGTAGTGAAAACTGCAGGAACTTCAAACAGGCACTTGGAAACAGACTGAGAAACCAGAGTAAAAGTTTCTCCTGCAACACGTTCATTTTGTGCTAGATGAATGAACGTCTCTCCACATGCTCATTTCTGAGAGATAATTGTGTGTGAAAGCCGTCCTTCACCTAGCTTGTTGGGAAAACAAAGGTTCTTTTCAGTTGCAAACTCCACTCCATACATATATATGGGGAGGTACTAGCTCCAACTCGGTTTTACAGTGAAAAATGAAGGAACTTCAAACCGGCAGTAGTAAACAGACTGAGAAACCAGAGTAAAAGTTTCACCTGCAACCCGTTCCCTTTGTGCTAGATGAACGAACGTCTCTCCACATGCTCAGTTCTGAGAGATAAGTGTGTGTGAAAGCCGTCCTTCACCTAGCATGTTGGAAACACAAAGTTTCTCTTCAGTTGCAAACTCCACTCCATACATATATATGGGGAGGAACTAGCTCCAACTCGGTTTTACAGTGAAAACAGCAGGAACTTCAAACCGGCAGTAGTAAACAGACTGAGAAACCAGATTAAAAGTTTCTCCTGCAACCCGTTCCCTTTGTGCTAGAAGAACGAACGTCTCTCCACATGCTCAGTTCTGAGAGATAAGTGTGTGTGAAAGCCGTCCTTCACCTAGCTTTTTGGGAACACAAAGTTTCTCTTAGGTTGCTAACTCCACTCCATACATATATATGGGGAGGTACAAGCTCAAACTCGGTTTTGCAGTGAAAACTGCAGGAACTTCAAACAGGCACTAGGAAACAGACTGAGAAAGCAGAGGAAAAGTTTCTCCTGCAACCCGTTCCCTTTGTGCTAGATGAACGAACGTCTCTCCACATGCTCAGTTCTGAGAGATAAGTGTGTGTGAAAGCCGTCCTTCACCTAGCTTGTTGGGAAAACAAAGTTTCTTTTCAGTTGCAAACTCCACCCCATACATATATATGGGGAGGTACTAGCTCCAACTCGGATTTTCAGTGAAAACTGCAGGAACTTCAAACCGGCACTAGGAAACAGACTGAGAAACCAGAGTAAAAGTTTCTCTGGCAACCCGTTCCCTTTGTGCTAGATGAACGAACGTCTCTCCACATGCTCAGTTCTGAGAGATAAGTGTGTGTGAAAGCCGTCCTTCACCTAGCTTGTTGGGAACACAAAGTTTCTCTTCAGTTGCAAACTCCACTCCATACATATATACGGGGAGGTACTAGCTCCAACTCGGTTTTACAGTGAAAACTGCAGGAACTTCAAACCGGCAGTAGGAAACAGACTGAGAAACCAGAGTAAAAGTTTCTCCTGCAACCCGTTCCCTTTGTGCTAGAAGAACGAACGTCTCTCCACATGCTCAGTTCTGAGAGATAAGTGTGTGTGAAAGCCGTCATTCACCTAGCTTTTTGGGAACACAAAGTTTCTCTTAGGTAGCAAACTCCACTCCATACATACATATAGGGAGGTACAAGCTCAAACTCGGTTTTGCAGTGAAAACTGCAGGAACTTCAAACAGGCACTAGGAAACAGACTGAGATACCAGAGTAATAGTTTCTCCTGCAACCCGTTCCCTTTGTGCTAGATGAATGAACGTCTCTCCACACGCTCATTTCTGAGAGATTATTGTGTGTGAAAGCCGTCCTTCACCTAGCTTGTTGGGAAAACAAAGTTTCTTTTCAGTTGCAAACTCCACTCCATACATATATATGGGGAGGTACTAGCTCCAACTCGGTTTTACAGTGAAAAGTGCAGGAACTTCAAACCGGCACTAGGAAACAGACTGAGAAACCAGAGTAAAAGTTTCTCCTGCAACCCGTTCCCTTTGTGCTAGATGAACGAAAGTCTCTCCACATGCTCAGTTCTGAGAGATATTTGTGTGTGAAAGCCGTCCTTCACCTAGCTTGTTGGGAACACAAAGTTTCTCTTCAGTTGCAAACTCCACTCCATACATATATATGGGGAGGTACTAGCTCAAACTCGGTTTTACAGTGAAAAGTGCAGGAACTTCATACCGGCACTAGGAAACAGACTGGGAAACCGGAGTAAAAGTTTCTCCTGCAACCCGTTCCCTTTGTGCTAGATGAACGAACGTCTCTCCACATGCTCAGTTCTGAGAGATACGTGTTTGTGAAAGCCATACTTCACCTAGCTTTTTGGGAACACAAAGTTTCTCTTCAGTTGCATACTCCACTCCATACATATATATGGGGAGGTACAAGCTCCAACTCGGTTTTACAGTGAAAAGTGCAGGAACTTCAAACCGGCACTAGGAAACAGACTGAGATACCAGAGGAAAAGTTTCATTTGCAACCCGTTCCATTAGTGTTAGATGAACGAACGTCTCTCCACATGCTCAGTTCTGAGAGATTTGTGTGTGTGAAAGCCGTCCTTCACCTAGCTTGTTGGGAACACAAAGTTTCTCTTCAGTTGCAAACTCCACTGCATACATATATATGGGGAGGTACTAGCTCCAACTCGGTTTTACAGTGAAAACTGCAGGAAATTTTAAACGGCACTAGGAAACAGACTGAAAACCCAGAGTAAAAGTTTCTCTTGCATCCAGTTCCCTTGTTGGCTGATGAATGAACGTCTCTCCACATGCTCAGTTCTGAGAGATAAGTGTATCTGAAAGCCGTACTTCACCTAGCTTGTTGGGAACACAAAGTTTCTCTTCAGTTGCAAACACCACTCCATACATATATATGGGGAGGTACAAGCTCCAACTCGGTTTTACAGTGAAAACTGCAGGAACTTCAAACCGGCACTAGGAAACATACAGAGAAACCAGAGTAAATGTTTCTCCTGCAACCCGTTCCCTTTGTGCTAGATGAACGAACGTCTCTCCACATGCTCAGTTCTGAGAGATAAGTGTGTGTGAAAGCCGTCCTTCACCTAGCTTGTTGGGAACACAAAGTTTCTCTTCAGTTGCAAACTCCACTCCATATATATATATGGGGAGGTACTAGCTCCAACTCGGTTTTACAGTGAAAACTGCAGGAACTTCAAACCGGCACTAGGAAACAGACTGAGAAACCAGAGTAAAAGTTTCTACTGCAACCCGTTCCATTTGTGCTAGATGAACGAACGTCTCTCCACATGCTCAGTTCTGAGAGATAAGTGTGTTTGAAAGCCGCCCTTCACCTAGCTTGTTGGGAACACAAAGTTTCTTTTAAGTTGCAAACTCCACTCCGTACATATATATGGGGATGTACTAGCTCGAACTCGGTTTTACAGTGAAAACTGCAGGAACTTCAAACCGGCACTAGGAAACAGACTGAGAAACCAGAGAAAAGTTTCTCCTGCAACCCGTTCCATTTGTGCTAGATGAACGAACGTCTCTCCACATGCTCAGTTCTGAGAGATATGTGTGTTTGAAAGCCGTCCTTCACCTAGCTTTTTGGGAACACAAAGTTTCTCTTCAGTTGCAAACTCCACTCGATAAATATATATGGGGAGGGACTAGCTCCAACTCGGTTTTACAGTGAAACCTGCAGGAACTTCAAACCGGCACTAGGAAACAGACTGAGAAACCAGAGTAAATGTTTCTCCTGTAACCCGTTCCATTTGTGCTAGATGAACGAACGTCTCTCCACATGCTCAGTTCTGAGAGATATTCGTGTCTGATAGCCGTCCTTCACCTAGCTTGTTGGGAACACAAAGTTTCTCTTCAGTTGCAAACTCCACTCCATACATATATATGGGGAAGTACTAGTTCAAACTCGGTTTTACAGTGAAAAGTGCAGGAACTTCATACCGGCACTAGGAAACAGACTGAGAAACCGGAGTAAAAGTTTCTCCTGCAACCCGTTCCCTTTGTGCTAGATGAACGAAATTCTCTCCACATGCTCAGTTCTGAGAAATAATTGTGTGTGAAAGCAGTCCTTCACCTAGCTTGTTGGGAACACAAAGTTTCTCTTCAGTTGCAAACTCCACTCCATACATTTATATGGGGAGGTACTAGCACCAACTCGGTTTTACAGTGAAAACTGCAGGAACTTCAAACCGGAAGTAGGAAACAGACTGAGAAACCAGAGTAAATGTTTCTCCTGCAACCCGTTCCCATTTTGCTGGATGAAAGAACGTCTCTCCACCTGCTCAGTTCTGAGAGATAAGTGTGTGTGAAAGCCGTCCTTCACATAGCTTGTTGGGAACACAAAGTTTCTCTTCAGTTGCAAACTCCACTCAATACATATATATGGGGAGGTACAAGCTCCAACACGGTTTTACAGTGAAAACTGCAGGAACTTCAAACCGGCACTAGGAAACAGACTGAGAAACCAGAGTAATAGTTTCTCCTGCAACACGTTCCCTTTGTGCTAGATGAACGAAAGTCTCTCCACATGCTCAGTTCTGAGAGATATGTGTGTGTGAAAGCCGTCCTTCACCTAGCTTTTTGGGAACACAAAGTTTCTCTTCAGTTGCAAACTCCACTCGAAATATATATATGGGGAGTTACTAGCTCCAACTCGGTTTTACAGTGAAAACAGCAGGAACTTCAAACCGGCACTAGTAAACAGACTTAGAAACCAGAGAAAATTTTTTCCTGCAACCCGTTCCATTTGTGCTAGATGAACGAACGTCTCTCCACATGCTCAGTTCTGAGAGATATGTGTGTGTGAAAGCCGTCCTTCACCTATCTTTTTGGGAACACAAAGTTTCTCTTCAGTTGTTAACTCCACTCGATACATATATATGGGGAGGGACAAGCTCCAACTCGGTTTTACAGTGAAACCTGCAGGAACTTCAAACTGGCACTAGGAAACAGACTGAAAAACCAGAGTAAAAGTTTCTCCTGCAACCCGTTCCCTTTGTGCTAGATGAACGAACGTCTCTCCACATGCTCAGTTCTGAGAGATATGTGTGTGTGAAAGCCGTCCTTCACCTAGCATTTGGGAACACAAAGATTCTCTTCAGTTGCAAACTCCACTCCATACATATATATGGGGAGGTACTAGCTCAAACTCGGTTTTACAGTGAAAAATGCAGGAACTTCATACCGGCACTAAGAAACAGACTGAGAAACCGGAGTAAAAGTTTCTCTTGCAACCCGTTCCCTTTGTGCTAGATGAACGAAAGTCTCTCCACATGCTCAGTTCTGAGAGATAATTGTGTGTGAAAGCCGTCCTTCACCTAGCTTGTTGGGAATACAAAGTTTCTCTTCAGTTGCTAATTCCACTCCATACATATATATGGGGAGGTACTAGCTCCAACTCGGTATAACAGTGAAAACTCCAGGAACTTCAAACTGGCACTAGGAAACAGACTGAGAAACCAGAGTAAAAGTTTCTACTGCAACCCGTTCCCTTTGTGCTAGATGAACGAACGTCTCTCCACATGCTCAGTTCTGAGTGATAAGTGTGTGTGAAAGCCGTCCTTCACCTAGCTTGTTGGGAACACAAAGTTTCTCTTCAGTTGCAAACTCCACTCCATACATATATATGGGTAGGTACTAGCTCCAACTAGGTTTTACAGTGAAAACTGCAGGAATTTCAAACCGGCACTAGGAAACAGACTGAGATACCAGAGGAAAAGTTTCTCCTGCAACCCGTTCCATTTGTGCTAGATGAACGAACGTCTCTCCACATGCTCAGTTCTGAGAGATTTGTGTGTGTGAAAGCCGTCATTCACCTAGCTTGTTGGGAACACAAAGTTTCTCTTCAGTTGCAAACTCCACTCCATACATATATATGGGGAGGTACTAGCTCCAACTCGGTTTTACAGTGAAAACTGCAGGAAATTCTAAACTTCACTAGGAAACAGACTGAAAACCCAGAGTAAAATTTTCTCCTGCAACCAATTCCCTTGCTGGCTGATGAATGAACGTCTCTCCATATGCTCAGTTCTGAGAGATAAGTGTGTCTGAAAGCCGTCCTTCACCTAGCTTATTGGGAACACAAAGTTTCTCTTCAGTTGCAAACACCACTCCATACATATATATGGGGAGGTACAAGCTCCAACTCGGTTTTACAGTGAAAACTGCAGGAACTTCAAACCAGCACTAGGAAACATACTGAGAAACCAGAGTTAAAGTTTCTCCTGCAACCCGTTCCATTTGTGCTAGATGAACGAACGTCTCTCCACATGCTCAGTTCTGTGAGATAAGTGTGTGTGAAAGCCGTCCTTCACCTAGCTTGTTGGGAACACAAAGTTTCTCTTCAGTTGCAAACTCCACTCCATACATATATATGGGGAGGTACTAGCTCCAACTCGGTTTTACAGTGAAAACTGCAGGAACTTCAAACCGGCACTAGGAAACAGACTGAGAAACCAGAGTAAAAGTTTCTCCTGCAACCCGTTCCCTTTGTGCTAGATGAACGATAGTCTCTCCACATGCTCAATTCTGAGAGATACGTGTTTGTGAAAGCCATCATTCACATAGCTTTTTGGGAACACAAAGTTTCTATACAGTTGCAAACTCCACGCCATACATATATATGGGGAGGTACAAGCTCCAACTCGGTTTTACAGTGAAAACTGCAGGAACTTCAAACCGGCACTAGGAAACAGACTGAGATATCAGAGGAAAAGTTTCTCCTGCAACCCGTTCCCTTTGTGCTAGATGAACGAACGTCTCTCCACATGCTCAATTCTGAGAGATACGTGTGTGTGAAAGCCATCCTTCACCTAGCTTGTTGGGAACACAAAGTTTCTCTTCAGTTGCAAACTCCACTCCATACATATATATGGGGAGGTACAAGCTCCAACTCGGTTTTACAGTGAAAACTGCAGGAACTTCAAACCGGCACTAGGAAACAGACTGAGAAACCAGAGTAAAAGTTTCTCCTGCAACCCGTTCCCTTTGTGCTAGATGAACGAACGTCTCTCCACATGCTCAATTCTGAGAGATATGTGTGTGTGAAAGCCGTCCTTCACCTACCTTTTGGGAACACAAAGTTTCTCTTCAGTTGCTAACTCCACTCGATACATATATATGGGGAGGGACAAGCTCCAACTCGGTTTTACAGTGAAACCTGCAGGAACTTCATACCGGCACTAGGAAACAGACTGAAAAACCAGAGTAAAAGTTTCTCCTGCAGCCCGTTCCCTTTGTGCTAGATTAACGAATGTCTCTCCACATGCTCAGTTCTGAGAGATATGTGTGTGTGAAAGCCGTCCTTCAACTAGCTTGTTGGGAACACAAAGATTCTCTTCAGTAGCAAACTCCACTCCATACATATATATGGGGAGGTACTAGCTCCAACTCTGTTTTACAGTGAAAACTGCAGGAACTTCAAACCGGCACTAGGAAACATACTGAGAAACCAGAGAAAATTTTCTCCTGCAACCCGTTCCATTTGTGCTACATGAACGAAAGTCTCTCCACATGCTCAGTTCTGAGATATATGTGTGTGTGAAAGCCGTCCTTCACCTAGCTTTTTGGGAACACAAAGTTTCTCTTCAGTTGCAAACTCCACTATTTATATTTATATGGGGAGGTACAAGCTCCAACTCGGTTTTACAGTTAAAACTGCAGGAACTTCAAACCGGCACTAGGAAACAGACTGAGAGACCAGAGTAAAAGTTTATCCTGCAACCCGTTCCCTTTGTGCTAGATGAACGAACGTCTCTCCACATGCTCAGTTCTGAGAGATATGTGTGTTTGAATGCCGTCCTGCACCTAGCTTGTTGGGAACACAAAGTTTCTCTTCAGTTGCAAACTCCACTCCATACATATATATGGGGAGGTACTAACTCCAACTCGGTTTTACAGTGAAAACTGCAGGAAATTCTAAACAGCACTAGGAAACAGACTGAAAACCCAGAGTAAAAGTTTCTACTGCAACCCGTTCCATTTGTGCTAGATGAACGAACGCCTCTCAACAAGCTAATTTCTGAGAGATAATTGTGTGTGAAAGCCGTCCTTCACCTAGCTTTTTGGGAACACAAAATTTCTCTTCAGTTGCAAACTCCACTCCATAAATATATATGGGGAATTACTAGCTCCAACACGGTTTTACAGTGAAAACTGCAGGAACTTCAAAACGGCAGTAGTAAACAGACTGAGAAACCAGAGTAAAAGTTTCTCCTGCAACCCGTTCCCTTTGTGCTAGATGAACGAACGTCTCTCCACATGCTCAGTTCTGAGAGATAAGTGTGTGTGAAAGCCGTCCTTCACCTAGCTTGTTGGGAACACAAAGTTTCTCTTCAGTTGCAAACTCCAATCCATACATATATATGGGTAGGTACTAGCTCCAACTAGGTTTTACAGTGAAAACTGCAGGAATTTCAAACCGGCACTAGGAAACAGACTGAGAAACCAGAGTAAAAGTTTCTCCTGCAACCCGTTCCCTTTGTGCTAGATGAACGAACGTCTCTCCACATGCTCAGTTCTGGGAGATAAGTGTGTGTGAAAGCCGTCCTTCACCTAGCTTGTTGGGAACACAAAGTTTCTCTTCAGTTGCAATCTCCACTCCATACATATATATGGGGAGGTACTAGCTCCAACTCGGTTTTACAGTGAAACTGCAGGAACTTCAAACCGGTACTAGGAAACAGACGGAGAAACCAGAGTAAAAGTTTCTCCTGCAACCCGTTCCCTTTGTGCTAGATGAACGAACGTCTCTCCACATTCTCATTCCTGAGAGATAAGTGTGTGTGAAAGCCGTCCTTCACCTAGCTTGTTGGGAAAACAAAGTTTCTTTTCAGTAGCAAACTCCACTCCATACATATATATGGGGAGGTACTAGCTCCAACTCGGTTTTACAGTGAAAACTGCAGGAATTTCAAACCGGCACTAGGAAACAGACTGAGAAACCAGAGTAAAAGTTTCTCCTGCAACCCGTTCCCTTTGTGCTAGATGAACGAAAGTCTCTCCACATGCTCAGTTCTGAGAGATAAGTGTGTGTGAATGCCGTCCTGCACCTAGCTTGTTGGGAACACAAAGTTTCTCTTCAGTTGCAAACTCCATTCCATACATATATGTGGGGAGGTACTAGCTCCAACTCGGTTTTACAGTGAAAACTGCAGGAAATTCTAAACAGCACTAGGAAACAGACTGAAAACCCAGAGTAAAAGTTTCTCCTGCAACCAGTTCCCTTTGTGCCTGATGAACGAACGTCTCTCCACATGCTCAGTTCTGAGAGATATGTGTGTGTGAAAGCCGTACTTCACCTAGCTTGTTGGGAACACAAAGATTCTCTTCAGTTGCAAACTCCACTCCATACATATATATGGGTAGTTACTAGCTCCAACTAGGTTTTACAGTGAAAACTGCAGGAATTTCAAACCGGCACTAGGAAACAGACTGAGAAACAAGGGTAAAAGTTTCCCCGGCATCCCGTTCCCTTTGTGCTAGATGAACGAACGTCTCTCCACATGCTCAGTTCTGAGAGATAAGTGTGTGTGAAAGCCGTCCTTCACCTAGCTTGTTGGGAACACAAAGTTTCTCTTCAGTTGCTATCTCCACTCCATACTTATATATGGGGAGGTACTAGCTCCAACTCGGTTTTACAGTGAAAACTGCAGGAACTTCAAACCGGTACTAGGAAACAGACTGAGAAACCAGAGTAAAAGTTTCTCCTGCAACCCGTTCCCTTTGTGCTAGATGAACGAACGTCTCTCCACATTCTGATTTCTTAGAGATAAGTGTGTGTGAAAGCCGTCCTTCACCTAGCTTATTGGGAACACAAAGTTTCTTTTCAGTAGCAAACTCCACTCCATACATATATATGGGGAGGTACTAGCTCCAACTCGGTTTTACAGTGAAAACTGCAGGAATTTCAAACCGGCACTAGGAAACAGACTGAGAAACCAGAGTAAAAGTTTCTCCTGCAACCCGTTCCCTTTTTCCTAGATGAACGAACGTCTCTCCACATGCTCAGTTCTGAGAGATAAGTGTGTGTGAATGCCGTCCTGCACCTAGCTTGTTGGGAACACAAAGTTTCTCTTCAGTTGCGAACTCCACTCCATACATATATATGGGGAGGTACTAGCTCCAACTCGGTTTTACACTGAAAACTGCACGAACTTCAAACCGGCACTAGGAAACAGACTGAGAAACCAGAGTAAAAGTTTCTCCTGCAACCCGTTCAATTTGTGCTAGATGAACGAACTTCTCTCCACATGCTCAGTTCTGAGAGATAAGTGTGTGTGAAAGCCGTACTTCACCTAGCTTGTTAGGAACACAAAGTTTCTTTTAAGTTGCAAACTCCACTCCATACATATATATGGGGAGGTACTAGCTCGAAATCGGTTTTACAGTGAAAACTGCAGGAACTTCAAACCGGCACTAGTTAACAGACAGAGAAACCAGAGTAAAAGTTTCTCCTGCAAACCGTTCCCTTTTTGCTAGATGAACGAACGTCTCTCCACATGCTCAGTTCTGAGAGATAAGTGTGTGTGAAAGCCGTCCTTCACCTAGCTTGTTGGGAACACAAAGTTTCTCTTCAGTTGCAAACACCACTTCATACATATATATGGGGAGGTACTAGCTCCAACTCGGTTTTACAGTGAAAACTGCAGAAACTTCAAACCGGCACTAGGAAACAGACTGAGATACCAGAGTAAAAGTTTCTCCTGCAACCCGTTCCCATTGTGCTAGATGAACGAACGTCTCTCCACATGCTCAGTTCTCAGAGATAAGTGTGTGTGAAAGCCGTCCTTCACCTAGCTTGTTGGGAACACAAAGTTTCTCTTCAGTTGCAAACTCCACTGCATACATATATATGGGGAGGTACTAGCTCCAACACGGTTTTACAGTGAAAACTGCAGGAAATTCTAAACGGCACTAGGAAACAGACTGAAAACCCTGAGTAAAAGTTTCTCCTGCCAACAGTTCCTTTTGTGGCTGATGAACGAACGTCTCTCCACATGCTCAGTTCTGAGAGATATGTGTGTGTGAAAGCCGTCCTTCACCTAGCTTGTTGGGAACACAAAGTTTCTCTTCAGTTGCAAACTCCACTCCATACATATATATGGGGAGGTACTAGCTCCAACTCGGTTTTACAGTTAAAACTGCAGGAAATTCAAACCGGCAGTAGTAAACAGACTGAGAAACCAGAGTAAAAGTTTCTCCTGCAACCCGTTCCCTTTGTGCTAGATGAACGAACGTCTCTCCACATGCTCAGTTCTGAAAGATATGTGTGTGTGAAAGCCGTCCTTCACCTAGCTTTTTGGGAACATAAAGTTTCTCTTAGGTTGCAAACTCCACTCCATACATATATATGGGGAGGTACAAGCTCAAACTCGGTTTTGCAGTGAAAACTGCAGGAACATCAAACAGGCACTAGGAAACAGACTGAGAAACCTGAGGAAAAGTTTCTCCTGCATACCGTTCCATTTGTGCTAGATGAACCAACGTCTCTCCACATGCTCATTTCTGAGAGATAAGTGTGTGTGAAAGCCGTCCTTCACCTAGCCTGTTGGCAAAACAAAGTTTGTTTTCAGTTGCAAAATCCACTCCATACATATATATGGGGAGGTACTAGCTCCAACTCGGTTTTACAGTGAAAACTGCAGGATCTTCAAACCGGCACTAGGAAACAGACTGAGAAACCGGAGTAAAAGTTTCTCATGCAACCCGTTCCCTTTGTGCTAGATGAACGAACGTCTCTCCACATGCTCAGTTCTGAGAGATAAGTGTGTGTGAAAGCCGTCCTTCACCTAGCTTGTTGGGAACACAAAGTTTCTTTTAAGTTGCAAACTCCACTCCGTACATATATTTGGGGAGGTACTAGTTCCAACTCGGTTTTACAGTGAAAACTGCAGGAACTTCAAACCGGCACTAGGAAACATACTGAGAATCCAGAGAAAAGTTTCTCCTGCAAACCGTTCCCTTTGTGCTAGATGAACGAACGTCTCTCCACATGCTCAGTTCTGAGAGATATTTGTGTGTGAAAGCCGTCCTTCACCTAGCTTGTTGGGAACACAAAGTTTCTCTTCAGTTGCAAACTCCAATCCATACATATATATGGGGAGGTACTAGCTCAAACTCGGTTTTACAGTGAACAGTGCAGGAACTTCATACCGGCACTAGGAAACAGACTGAGAAACCAGAGTAAAGTTTCCCCTGCAACCCGTTCCCTTTGTGCTAGATGAACAAACGTCTCTCCACATGCTCAGTTTTGAGAGATAAGTGTGTGTGAAAGCCGTCCTTCACCTAGCTTGTTGGGAAAACAAAGTTTCTTTTAAGTTGCAAAGTCCACTCCATACATATATATGGGGAGATACTAACTCCAACTCGGTTTTACAGTGAATACTGCAGGAACTTCAAACCGGCACTAGGAAACAGACTGAGAAACCAGAGTAAAAGATTCTCCTGCAACCCGTTCCATTTGTGCTAGATGAACGAACGTCTCTCCACATGCCCAGTTCTGAGAGATAAGTGTGTGTGAAAGCCGTCCTTCACCTAGCTTGTTGGGAACACAAAGTTTCTTTTCAGTTGCAAACTCCACTCCATACATATATATGGGGAGGTACTAGCTCCAACTCGGTTTTGCAGTGAAAACTGCAGGAACTTCAAACCGGCACTAGGAAACAGACTGAGAAACCAGATTAAAAGTTTCTCCTGCAACCCGTTCCATTTGTGCTTGATGAACGAACGTTTCTACACATGCTAAGTTCTGAGAGATATGTGTGTGTGAAAGCCGTCATTCACCTAGCTTTTTGGGAACACAAAGATTCTCTTCAGTTGCAAACTCCACTCCATACATATATATGGGGAGGTACTAGCTCCAACTCGGTTTTGCAGTGAAAACTGCAGGAACTTCAAACCGGCACTAGGAAACAGACTGAGAAACCTGAGAAAAGTTTCTCCTGCAACCAGTTCCATTTGTGCTAGATGAACGAACGTCTCTCCACATGCTCAGTTCTGAGAGATTTGTGTGTGTGAAAGCCGTCCTTCACCTAGCTTGTTGGGAACACAAAGTTTCTCTTCAGTTGCAATCTCCACTGCATACATATATATGTGGAGGTACTAGCTCCAACTCGGTTTTACAGTGAAAACTGCAGGAAATTCTAAACGGCACTATGAAACAGACTGAAAACCCAGAGTAAAAGTTTCTCCTGCATCCAGATCCATTTGTGGCTGATGAACGAACGTCTCTCCACATGCTCAGTTCTGAGAGATATGTGTGTGTGAAAGCCATACTTCACATAGCTTGTTGGGAACACAAAGTTTCTCTTCAGTTGCAAACTCCACTCCATACATATATATGGGGAGGTACTAGCTCCAACTCGGTTTTACAGTGAAAACTGCAGGAACTTCAAACCGGCACTAGGAAACAGACTGAGAAACCAGAGTAAAAGTTTCTCCTGCAACCCGTTCCCTTTGTGCTAGAAGAATGAACGTCTCTCCACATGCTCAGTTCTGAGAGATAAGTGTGTGTGAAAGCCGTCGTTCACCTAGCTTTTTGGGAACACAAAGTTTCTCTTCAGTTGCAAACACCACTCGATACATATATATGGGGAGGGACTAGCTCCAACTCGGTTTTACAGTGAAAACTGCAGGAACATAAAACCGGCACTAGGAAACAGACTGAGAAACCAGAGAAAAGTTTCTCCTGCAACCCGTTCCATTTGTGCTAGATGAACGAACGTCTCTCCACATGCACAGTTCTGAGAGATTTGTGTGTGTGAAAGCCGTCCTTCACCTAGCTTTTTGGGAACACATAGTTTCTCTTCAGTTGCAATCTCCACTGCATACATATATATGGGGAGGTACTAGCTCCAACTCGGTTTTACAGTGAAAACTGCAGGAAATTCTAAACGGCACTAGGAAACAGACGGAAAACCCAGAGTAAAAGTTTCTCCTGCAACCAGTTCCCTTTGTGGCTGATGAACGAACGTCTCGCCACATGCTCAGTTCTGAGAGATAAGTGTGTGTGAAAGCCGTCCTTCACCTAGCTTGTTGGGTACACAAAGTTTCTCTTCAGTTGCAAACTCCACTCCATACATATATATGGGGAGGTACTAGTTCCAACTCGGTTTTACAGGGAAAACTGCACGAACTTCAAACAGGCACTAGGAAACAGACTGAGAAACCAGAGTAAAAGTTTCTCCTGCAACCCATTCCCTTTGTGCTAGATGAACGAACGTCTCTCCACATGCTCATTTCTGAGAGATAAGTGTGTGTGAAAGCCGTCCTTCACATATCTTGTTGGGAACACAAAGTTTCTCTTCAGTTGCAAACTCCACTCCATACATATATATGGGGAAGTACTAGCTCCAACTCGGTTTTACAGTGAAAACTGCAGGAACTTCAAACCGGCACTAGGAAACAGACTGAGAAACCAGAGTAAAAGTTTCTCCTGCAACCCGTTCCCTTTGTGCTAGATGAACGAACGTCTCTCCACATGCTCAATTCTGAGAGATAAGTGTGTGTGAAAGCCGTCCTTCACCTAGCTTGTTGGGAAAACAAAGTTTCTCTTCAGTTGCAAACTCCACTCCATACATATATATGGGGAGGTACTAGCTCCAACTCGGTTTTGCAGTGAAAACTGCAGAAACTTCAAACCGGCACTAGGAAACAGTCTGAGAAGCCAGAGTAAAAGTTTCTCCTGCAACCCGTTCCCTTTGTGCTAGATGAACGAACGTCTCTGCACATGCTCAGTTCTGAGAGATATGTGTGTGTGAAAGCCGTCCTTCACCTAGCTTTTAGGGAACACAAAGTTTCTCTTCAGTTGCAAACTCCACTCGATACATATATATGGGGAGGGACTAGCTCAAACTCGGTTTTACAGTGAAAACTGCAGGAACTTCAAACCGGCACTAGGAAACAGACTGAGAAACCAGAGAAAAGTTTCTGCTGCAACCCGTTCCCTTTGTGCTAGATGAACAAACGTCTCTCCCCATGCTCAGTTCTAAGAGATAAATGTGTGTGAAAGCCGTCCTTCACCTAGCTTGTTGGGTACACAAAGTTTCTCTTCAGTTGCAAACTCCACTCCATACATATATATGGGGAGGTACTAGCTCCAACTCGGTTTTACAGGGAAAACTGCACGAACTTCAAACCGGCACTAGGAAACTGACTGAGAAACCAGAGTAAAAGTTTCTCCTGCAACCCGTTCCATTTGTGCTAGATGAACGAACGTCTCTCCACATGCTCAGTTCTGAGAGATAAGTGTGTGTGAAAGCCGTCCTTCAGCTAGCTTGTTGGGAACACAAAGTTTCTCTTCAGTTGCAAACTACACTGCATACATATATATGGGGAAGTACTAGCTCCAACTCGGTTTTGCAGTGAAAACTGCAGGAACTTCAAACCGGCACTAGGAAACAGACTGAGAAACCAGAGTAAAAGTTTCTCCCGCAAACCATTCCTTTTGTGCTAGATGAACGAACGTCTGTACACATGCTCAGTTCTGAGAGATATGTGTGTGTGAAAGCCGTCCTTCAACTAACTTGTTGGGAACACAAAGTTTCTCTTCAGTTGCAAATTCCACTCAATACATATATATGGGGAGGGACAAGCTCCAACTCGGTTTTACAGTGAGAACTGCAGGAACTTCAAACCGGCACTAGGAAACAGACTGAGAAACCAAAGAAAAGTTTCTCCTGCAACCCATTCCCTTTGTGCTAGATGAACGAACGTCTCTCCACATGCTCATTTCTGAGAGATAAGTGTGTGTAAGCCGTCCTTCACATAGCTTGTTGGGAACACAAAGTTTCTCTTCAGTTGCAAACTCCACTCCATACATATATATGGGGAAGTACTAGCTCCAACTCGGTTTTACAGTGAAAACTTCAGGAACTTCAAACCGGCACTAGGAAACAGACTGAGAAACCAGAGTAAAAGTTTCTCCTGCAACCCGTTCCCTTTGTGCTAGATGAACGAACGTCTCTCCACATGCTCAGTTCTGAGAGATAAGTGTGTGTGAAAGCCGTACTTCACCTAGCTTGTTGGGAAAACAAAGTTTCTCTTCAGTTGCAAACTTCACTCCATACATATATATTTGGAGGTACTAGCTCCAACTCGGTTTTGCAGTGAAAACTGCAGGAACTTCAAACCGGCACTAGGAAACAGTCTGAGAAGCCAGAGTAAAAGTTTCTCCTGCAACCCGTTCCCTTTGTGCTAGATGAACAAACGTCTCTGCACATGCTCAGTTCTGAGAGATATGTGTGTGTGAAAGCCGTCCTTCACCTAGCTTTTAGGGAACACAAAGTTTCTCTTCAGTTGCAAACTTCACTCGATACATATATATGGGGAGGGACTAGATCCAACTCGGTTTTACAGTGAGAACTGCAGGAACTTCAAACCGGCACTAGGAAACAGACTGAGAAACCACAGAAAAGTTTCTCCTGCAACCGGTTCCCTTTTTGCTAGATGAAAGAACGTCTCTCCACATGCTCATTTGTGAGAGATAAATGTGTGTGAAAGCCGTCCTTCACCTAGCTTGTTGGGAAAACAAAGTTTCTTTTCAGTTGCAAACTCCACTCCATACATATATATGGGGAGGTACTAGCTCCAACTCGGTTTTACAGTGAAAACTGCACGAACTTCAAACCGGCACTAGGAAACAGACTGA
Organism: Camelus bactrianus; assembly: GCF_048773025.1. Lineage (NCBI taxonomy): Eukaryota > Metazoa > Chordata > Mammalia > Artiodactyla > Camelidae > Camelus > Camelus bactrianus. Next base: position 7,088,865 of record NC_133569.1, read on the forward strand.
GAAACCAGAGTAAAGTTTCTCCTGCAACCCGTTCCCTTTGTGCTAGATGAACGAACGTCTCTCCACATGCTAAGTTCTGAGAGAGAAGTGTGTGTGAAAGCCGTCCTTCACCTAGCTTGTTGGGAACACAAAGTTTCTCTTCAGTTGCAAACTCCACTCCATACATATATATGGGGAGGTACTAGCTCCAACTCGGTTTTGCAGTGAAAACTGCAGGAACTTCAAACAGGCACTAGGAAACAGACTGAGAAACCAGAATAAAAGTTTCTCCTGCAACCCGTTCCTTTTGTGCTAGATGAACGAACGTCTCTACACATGCTCAGTTCTGAGAGATATGTGTGTGTGAAAGCCGTCCTTCACCAAGCTTTTTGGGAACACAAAGATTCTCTTCAGTTGCAAACTCCTCTCGATACATATATATGGGGAGGGACTAGTTCCAACTCGGTTTTACAGTGAAAACTGCAGGAACTTCAAACTGGCACTAGGAAACAGACTGAGAAACCAGAGAAAAGTTTCTCCTGCAACCCGTTCCCTTTGTGCTAGATGAACGAACGTCTCTCCACATGCTCATTTGTGAGAGATAAGTGTGTGTGAAAGCCGTCCTTCACCTAGCTTGTTGGGAACACAAAGTTTCTCTTCTGTTGCAATCTCCACTGCATACATATATATGGGGAGGTACTAGCTCCAACTCAGTTTTACAGTGAAAACTGCAGGAAATTCTAAACGGCACTAGGAAACAGACTGAAAACCCTGAGTAAATGTTTCTCCTGCAACCAGTTCCATTTGTGGCTGATGAACGAACGTCTCTCCACATGCTCAGTTCTGAGAGATAAGTGTGTGTGAAAGCCGTCCTTCACCTAGCTTGTTGGGAACACAAAGTTTCTCTTCAGTTGCAAACTCCACTCCATACATATATATGGGGAGGTACTAGCTCCAACTCTGTTTTACAGTGAAAACTGCAGGAACTTCAAACCTGCAGTAGTAAACAGACTGAGAAACCAGAGTAAAAGTTTCTCCTGCAACCCGTTCCTTTGTGCTAGAAGAACGAACGTCTCTCCACATGCTCAGTTCTGAGAGATAAGTGTGTGTGAAAGCCGAACTTCACCTAGCTTTTTGGGAACACAAAGTTTCTCTTAGGTTGCAAACTCCACTCAATACATATATATGGGGAGGTACAAGCTCAAACTCGGTTTTACAGTGAAATCTGCACGAACTTCAAACAGGCACTAGGAAACAGACTGAGAAACCAGAGAAAAGTTTCTCCTGAAACCCGTTCCCTTTGTGCTAGATGAACGAACGTCTCTCCACATGCTCAGTTCTGAGAGATAAGTGTATGTGAAAGCCGTCCTTCACCTAGCTTGTTGGGAACACAAAGTTTCTTTTAAGTTGCAAACTCCACTACTTACATATATATGGGGAGGTACTAGCTCCAACTCGGTTTGCAGTGAAAACTGCAGGAACTTCAAACAGGCACTAGGAAACAGACTGAGAAACCAGAGTAAAAGTTTCTCCTGCAACCCGTTCCCTTTGTGCTAGAAGAACGAACGTCTCTCCACATGCTCAATTCTGAGAGATAAGTGTGTGTGAAAGCCGTCCTTCACCTAGCTTTTTGGGAACACAAAGTTTCTCTTAGGTTGCAAACTCCACTCCATAAATATATATGGGGTGGTACAAGCTCAAACTCGGTTTGCAGTGAAAACTGCAGGAACTTCAAACAGGCACTAGGAAACAGACTGAGAAACCAGAGTAAAAGTTTCTCCTGCAACCCATTCCCTTTGTGCTAGATGAACGAACGTCTCTCCACATGCTCATTTCTGAGAGATAATTGTGTGTGAAAGCCGTCCTTCACCTAGCTTTTTGGGAACACAAAGATTCTCTTCAGTTGCAAACTCCACTCGATACATATATATGGGGAGGGACTAGCTCCAACTCGGTTTTACAGTGAAAACTGCAGAAACTTCAAACCGGCACTAGGAAACAGACTGAGAAACCAGAGAAAAGTTTCTCCTGCAACCCGTTCCCTTTGTGCTAGATGAACGAACGTCTCTCCACATGCTCATTTGTGAGAGATAAGTGTGTGTGAAAGCCGTCCTTCACCTAGCTTGTTGGGAAAACAAAGTTTCTTTTCAGTTGCAAACTCCACTCCATACATATATATGGGGAGGTACTAGCTCCAACTCGGTTTTACAGTGAAAACTGCACGAACTTCAAACCGGCACTAGGAAACAGACTGAGAAACCAGAGTAAAGTTTATCCTGCAACCCGTTCCATTTGTGCTACATGAACGAACGTCTCTCCACATGCTCAGTTCTGAGAGAGAAGTGTGTGTGAAAGCCGTCCTTCACCTAGCTTTTTGGGAACACAAAGATTCTTTTAAGTTGCACACTCCACTCCATACATATATATGGGGAGGTACTAGTTCCAACTCGGTTTTACAGTGAAAACTGCAGGAACTTCAAACCGGCACTAGGAAACAGACTGAGAAACCAGAGAAAAGTTTCTCCTGCAACCCGTTCCCTTTGTGCTAGATGAACGAACGTCTCTCCACATGCTCAGTTCTGAGAGATTTGTGTGTGTGAAAGCCGTCCTTCACCTAGCTTGTTGGGAACACAAAGTTTCTCTTCAGTTGCAATCTCCACTGCATAAATATATATGGGGAGGTACTAGCTCCAACTCGGTTTTACAGTGAAAACTGCAGGAATTTCTAAACGGCACTAGGAAACAGACTGAAAACCCAGAGTAAAAGTTTCTAATGCAACCAATTCCCTTTGTGGCCGATGAATGAACGTCTCACCACATGCTCAGTTCTGAGAGATAAGTATGTGTGAAAGCCGTCCTTCACCTAGCTTGTTGGGAACACAAAGTTTCTCTTCAGTTGCAAACTCCACTCCATACATATATATGGGGAGGTACTAGCTCCAACTCGGTTTTACAGTGAAAACTGCAGGAACTTCAAACCGGCACTAGGAAACAGACTGAGAAACCAGAGAAAAGTTTCTCCTGCAACCCGTTCCCTTTGTGCTAGAAGAACGAACGTCTCTCCACATGCTCAGTTCTGAGAGATAAGTGTGTGTGAAAGCCGTCCTTCACCTAGCTTTTTGGGAACACAAAGTTTCTCTTAGGTTGCAAACTCCACTCCATACATATATATGGGGAGGTACAAGCTCAAACTCGGTTTGCAGTGAAAACTGCAGGAAGTTCAAACAGGCACTAGGAAACAGACTGAGAAACCAGAGAAAAGTTTCTCCTGCAACCCGTTCCCTTTGTGCTAGATGAACGAACGTCTCTCCACATGCTCAGTTCTGAGAGATAAGTGTGTGTGAAAGCCGTCCTTCACCTATCTTGTTGGGAATACAAAGTTTCTTTTAAGTTGCAAACTCCAATCCGTACATATATATGGGGAGGTACTAGCTCCAACTCGGTTTTACAGTGAAAACTGCAGGAACTACAAACCGGCACTAGGAAACAGACTGAGAAACCAGAGAAAAGTTTCTCCTGCAACCCTTTCCATTTGTGCTTGATGAACGAACGTCTCTCCACATGCTCAGTTCTGAGAGATAATTGTGTGTGTGAAAGCCGTTCTTCACCTAGCTTGTTGGGAACACAAAGTTTCTCTTCAGTTGCAAACTCCAATCCATACATATATATGGGGAAGTACTAGCTCCAACTTGGTTTTACAGTGAAAACTGCAGGAACTTCAAACCGGCAGAAGTAAACAGACTGAGAAACCAGAGTAAAAGTTTCTCCTGCAACCCGTTCCATTTGTGCTAGAAGAACGAACGTCTCTCCACATGCTCAGTTCTGAGAGATAAGTGTGTGTGAAAGCCGTCCTTCACCTAGCTTTTTGGGAACACAAAGTTTCTCTTAGGTTGCAAACTCCACTCCATAAATATATATGGGGAGGTACAAGCTCAAACTCGGTTTGCAGTGAAAACTGCAAGAACTTCAAACAGGCACTAGGAAACAGACTGAGAAACCAGAGTAAAAGTTTCTCCTGCAACCCATTCCCTTTGTGCTAGATGAACGAACGTCTCTCCACATGCTCATTTCTGAGAGATAAGTGTGTGTGAAAGCCGTCCTTCACATAGCTTGTTGGGAAAACAAAGTTTCTTTTCATTTGCAAACTCCAATCCATACATATATATGGGGAGGTACTAGCTCTAACTCAGTTTTACAGTGAAAACTGCAGGAACTTCAAACCGGCACTAGAAAACAGACTGAGAAACCAGAGAAAAGTTTCTCCTGCAACCGTTCCCTTTGTGCTAGATGAACGAACGTCTCTCCACATGCTCAGTTCTGAGAGATAAGTGTGTGTGAAAGCCGTCCTTCACCTAGCTTGTTGGGAACACAAAGTTTCTTTTCAGTTGCAAACTCCACTCCGTACATATATATGGGGAGGTACTAGCTCCAACTCGGTTTTACAGTGAAAACTGCAGGAACTTCAAACAAGCACTAGGAAACACACTGAGAAACCAGAATAAAAGTTTCTCCTGCAAACCGTTCCCTTTGTGCTAGATGAACGAACGTCTCTACACATGCTCAGTTCTGAGAGATATGTGTGTGTGAAAGCCGTCCTTCACCTAGCTTTTTGGGAACACAAAGATTCTCTTCAGTTGCAAACTCCACTCGATACATATATATGGGGAGGGACTAGCTCCAACTCGGTTTTACAGTGAAAACTGCAGGAACTTCAAACCGGCACTAGGAAACAGACTGAGAAACCAGAGAAAAGTTTCTCCTGCAAACCGTTCCCTTTGTGCTAGATGAAAGAACGTCTCTCCACATGCTCATTTGTGAGAGATAAGTGTGTGTGAAAGCCGTCCTTCACATAGCTTGTTGGGAAAACAAAGTTTCTTTTCAGTTGCAAACTCCACTCCATACATATATATGGGGAGGTACTAGCTCCAACTCGGTTTTACAGTGAAAACTGCACGAACTTCAAACCGGCACTAGGAAACAGACTGAGAAACCAGAGTAAAGTTTCTCCTGCAACCCGTTCCATTTGTGCTACATGAACGAACGTCTCTCCACATGCTCAGTTCTGAGAGAGAAGTGTGTGTGAAAGCCGTCCTTCACCTAGCTTGTTGGGAACACAAAGTTTCTTTTAAGTTGCACACTCCACTCCATACATATATATGGGGAGGTACTAGCTCCAACTCGGTTTTACAGTGAAAACTGCAGGAACTTCAAACCGGCACTAGGAAACAGACTGAGAAACCAGAGAAAAGTTTCTCCTGCAACCCGTTCCCTTTGTGCTAGATGAACGAACGTCTCTCCACATGCTCAGCTATGAGAGATTTGTGTGTGTGAAAGCCGTCCTTCACCTAGCTTGTTGGGAACACAAAGTTTCTCTTCAGTTGCAATCTCCACTGCATACATATATATGGGGAGGTACTAGCTCCAACTCGGTTTTACAGTGAAAACTGCAGGAAATTCTAAACGGCACTAGGAAACAGACTGAAAACCCAGAGTAAAAGTTTCTCCTGCAACCAATTCCCTTTGTGGCTGATGAATGAACGTCTCTCCACATGCTCAGTTCTGAGAGATAAGTGTGTGTGAAAGCCGTCCTTCACCTAGCTTGTTGGGAACACAAAGATTCTCTTCAGTTGCAAATTCCACTCCATACATATATATGGGTAGATACTAGATCCAACTCGGTTTAACAGTGAAAACTGCAGGAACTTGAAACCGGCACTAGGAAACAGACTGAGAAACCAGAGAAAAGTTTCTCCTGCAACCCGTTCGATTTGTGCTAGATGAACGAACGTCTCTCCACATGCTCAGTTCTGAGAGATTTGTGTGTGTGAAAGCAGTCCTTCACCTAGCTTGTTGGGAACACAAAGTTTCTCTTCAGTTGCAATCTCCACTGCATACATATATATGGGGAGGTACTAGCTCCAACTCAGTTTTACAGTGAAAACTGCAGGAAATTCTAAACGGCACTAGGAAACAGACTGAAAACCCTGAGTAAAAGTTTCTCCTGCAACCAGTTCCATTTGTGGCTGATGAACGAACGTCTCTCCACATGCTCAGTTCTGAGATAAGTGTGTGTGAAAGCCGTCCTTCACCTAGCTTGTTGGGAACACAAAGTTTCTCTTCAGTTGCAAACTCCACTCCATACATATATATGGGGAGGTACTAGCTCCAACTCTGTTTTACAGTGAAAACTGCAGGAACTTCAAACCGGCAGTAGTAAACAGACTGAGAAACCAGAGTAAAAGTTTCTCCTGCAACCCGTTCCCTTTGTGCTAGAAGAACGAACGTCTCTCCACATGCTCAGTTCTGAGAGATAAGTGTGTGTGAAAGCCGTCCTTCACCTAGCTTTTTGGGAACACAAAGTTTCTCTTAGGTTGCAAACTCCACTCCATACATATATATGGGGAGGTACAAGCTCAAACTCGGTTTGCAGTGAAAACTGCAGGAATTTCAAACAGGCACTAGGAAACAGACTGAGAAACCAGAGAAAAGTTTCTCCTGCAACCCGTTCCCTTTGTGCTAGATGAACGAACGTCTCTCCACATGCTCAGTTCTGAGAGATAAGTGTGTGTGAAAGCCGTCCTTCACCTAGCTTGTTGGGAACACAAAGTTTCTTTTAAGTTGCAAACTCCAATCCGTACATATATATGGGGAGGTACTAGCTCCAACTCGGTTTTACAGTGAAAACTGCAGGAACTTCAAACCGGCACTAGGAAACAGACTGAGAAACCAGAGAAAAGTTTCTCCTGCAACCCTTTCCATTTGTGCTAGATGAACGAACGTCTCTCCACATGCTCAGTTCTGAGAGATAATTGTGTGTGTGAAAGCCGTTCTTCACCTAGCTTGTTGGGAACACAAAGTTTCTCTTCAGTTGCAAACTCCAATCCATACATATATATGGGGAAGTACTAGCTCCAACTTGGTTTTACAGTGAAAACTGCAGGAACTTCAAACCGGCAGAAGTAAACAGACTGAGAAACCAGAGTAAAAGTTTCTCCTGCAACCCGTTCCCTTTGTGCTAGAAGAACGAACGTCTCTCCACATGCTCAGTTCTGAGAGATAAGTGTGTGTGAAAGCCGTCCTTCACCTAGCTTTTTGGGAACACAAAGTTTCTCTTAGGTTGCAAACTCCACTCCATAAATATATATGGGGAGGTACAAGCTCAAACTCGGTTTGCAGTGAAAACTGCAGGAACTTCAAACAGGCACAAGGAAACAGACTGAGAAACCAGAGTAAAAGTTTCTCCTGCAACCCATTCCCTTTGTGCTAGATGAACGAACGTCTCTCCACATGCTCATTTCTGAGAGATAAGTGTGTGTGAAAACCGTCCTTCACCTAGCTTGTTGGGAAAACAAAGTTTCTTTTCAGTTGCAAACTCCACTCCATACATATATATGGGGAGGTACTAGCTCTAACTCGGTTTTACAGTGAAAACTGCAGGAACTTCAAACCGGCACTAGGAAACAGACTGAGAAACCAGAGAAAAGTTTCTCCTGCAACCCGTTCCCTTTGTGCTAGATGAACGAACGTCTCTCCACATGCTCAGTTCTGAGAGATAAGTGTGTGTGAAAGCCGTCCTTCACCTAGCTTGTTGGGAACACAAAGTTTCTTTTAGGTTGCAAACTCCACTCCGTACATATATATTTGGAGGTACTAGCTCCAACTCGGTTTTACAGTGAAAACTGCAGGAAATTCAAACCGGCACTAGGAAAAAGACTGAGAAACCAGAGAAAAGTTTCTCCTGCAACCCTCTCCATTTGTGCTAGATGAACGAAAGTCTCTCCACATGCTCAGATCTGAGAGATATGTGTGTGTGAATGCCGTCCTTCACCTAGCTTTTTGGGAACACAAATTTCTCTTCAGTTGCAAAATCCACTCGATACATATATATGGGGAGGGACTAGCTCCAACTCGGTTTTACAGTGAAAACTGCAGGAACTTCAAACCGGCACTAGGAAACAGACTGAGAAACCAGAGTAAAAGTTTCCCTGCAACCCGTTCCCTTTGTGCTAGATGAACGAACGTCTCTCCACATGCTCAGTTCTGAGAGATAAGTGTGTGTGAAAGCCGTCCTTCACCTAGCTTGTTGGGAACACAAAGTTTCTCTTCACTTGCAAACTCCACTCCATACATATATATGGGGAGGTACTAGCTCCAACTCGGTTTTACAGTGAAAACTGCAGGAACTTCAAACCGGCAGTAGTAAACAGACTGAGAAACCAGAGTAAAAGTTCCTCCTGCAACCCGTTCCCTTTGTGCTAGAAGAACGAAAGTCTCTCCACATGCTCAGTTCTGAGAGATAAGTGTGTGTGAAAGCCGTCCTTCACCTACTTTGTTGGGAACACAAAGTTTCTCTTCAGTTGCTAACTCCACTCCATACATATATACTGGGTGGTACAAGCTCAAACTCGCTTTGCAGTGAAAACTGCAGGAACTTCAAACAGGCACTAGGAAACAGACTGAGAACCCAGAGTAAAAGTTTCTCCTGCAACCCATTCCCTTTGTGCTAGATGAACGAACGTCTCTCCACATGCTCATTTCTGAGAGATAAGTGTGTGTGAAAGCCGTCCTTAACCTAGCTTGTTGGGAAAACAAAGTTTCTTTTCAGTTGCAAACTCCACTCCATACATATATATGGGGAGGTGTTAGCTCCGACTCGGTTTTACATTGAAAACTGCAGGAACTTCAAACCGGCACTAGGAAACAGACTGAGAAACCAGAGAAAAGTTTCTCCTGCAACCCGTTCCCTTTGTGCTAGATGAACGAACGTCTCTCCACATGCTCAGTTCTGAGAGATAAGTGTGTGTGAAAGCCGTCCTTCACCTAGCTTGTTGGGAAAACAAAGTTTCTTTTCAGTAGCAAAATCCACTCCATACATATATATGGGGAGGTACTAGCTCCAACTCGGTTTTACAGTGAAAACTGCAGGAACTTCAAACCGGCACTAGGAAACATAGTGAGAAACCAGAGAAAATTTTCTCCTGCAACCCGTTCACTTAATGCCTGATGAACGAACGTCTCTCCACATGCTCAGTTCTGGGAGATAAGTGTGTGTGAAAGCCGTCCTTCACCTAGCTTGTTGGGAACACAAAGTTTCTCTTCAGTTGCAAACTCCACTCCATACATATATATATGGGGAGGTACTAGCTCCAACTCGGTTTTACAGTGAAAACTGCAGGAACTTGAAACCGGCACTAGGAAACAGACTGAGAAACCAGAGTAAAAGTTTCTCCTGCAACCCGTTCCATTTGTGCTAGATGAACGAACGTCTCTCCACATGCTCAGTTCTGAGAGATATGTGTGTGTGAACGCCGTCCTTCACCTAGCTTGTTGGGAACACAAAGTTTCTTTTAAGTTGCAAACTCCACTCCATACATATATATGGGAAGGTACTAGTTCGAACTCGGTTTTACAGTGAAAACTGCAGGAACTTCAAACCGGCACTAGTTAACAGACTGAGAAACCAGAGTAAAAGTTTCTCCTGGAAACCGTTCCCTTTGTGCTAGATGAACGAACGTCTCTCCACATGCTCAGTTCTGAGAGAAATGTGTGTGTGAAAGCCGTCCTTCACCTAGCTTGTGGTGAACACAAAGTTTCTCTCCAGTTGCAAACTCCACTCGATACATATATATGGGGAGGTACTAGCTCCAACTCGGTTTTACAGTGAAAACTGCAGGAACTACAAACCGGCACTAGGAAACAGACTGAGATACCAGAGTAAAAGTTTCTCCTGCAAACCGTTCCCTTTGTGCTAGATGAACGAACGTCTCTCCACATGCTCAGTTCTCAGATATAAGTGTGTGTGAAAGCCGTCCTTCACCTAGCTTGTTGGGAACACAAAGTTTCTCTTCAGTTGCAAACTCCACTGCATACATATATATGGGGAGGTACTAGTTCCAACTCGGTTTTACAGTGAAAACTGCAGGAAATTCTAAACGGCACTAGGAAACAGGCTGAAAACCCTGAGTAAAAGTTTCTCCGGCAAACTGTTCCTTTTGTGGCTGATGAACGAACGTCTCTCCACATGCTCAGTTCTGAGAGATAAGTGTGTGTGAAAGCCGTCCTTCACCTAGCTTGTTGGGAACACAAAGTTTCTCTTCAGTTGCAAACTCCACTCCATACATATATATGGGGAAGTACTAGCTCCAACTCGGTTTTACAGTGAAAACTGCAGGAACTTCAAACCGGCAGTAGTAAACAGACTGAGAAACCAGAGTAAAAGTTTCTCCTGCAACCCGTTCCCTTTGTGCTAGATGAACGAACGTCTCTCCACATGCTCAGTTCTGAGAGATAAGTGTGTGTGAAAGCCGTCCTTCACCTAGCTTGTTGGGAACACAAAGTTTGTCTTAGGATGCAAACTCCACTCCATACATATATATGGGGAGGTACAAGCTCAAACTCGGTTTTGCAGTGAAAACTGCAGGAAATTCAAACAGGTACTAGGAAACAGACTGAGAAACCTGAGGAAAAGTTTCTCCTGCAACCCGTTCCCTTTGTGCTAGATGAATGAATGTCTCTCCACATTCTCATTTCTGAGAGATAACTGTGTGTGAAAGCCGTCCTTCACCTAGCTTGTTGGCAAAACAAAGTTTCTTTTCAGTTGCAAACTCCAATCCATACATATATATGGGGAGGTACTAGCTCCAACTCGGTTTTACAGTGAAAACTGCAGGAACTTCAAACCGGCACTAGGAAACAGACTGATAAACCAAAGTAAAAGTTTCTCCTGCAAACCGTTCCCATTGTGCTGGATGAACGAACGTCTCTCCACATGCTCAGTTCTGAGAGATAAGTGTGTGTGAAAGCCGTCCTTTACCTAGCTTGTTGGGAACACAAATTTTCTTTTAATTTGCAAACTCCACTCCGCACATATATATGGGGAGGTACTAGTTCCAACTCGTTTTTACAGTGAAAACTGCAGGAACTTCAAACAGGCACTAGGAAACAGACTGAGAATCCAGAGAAAAGTTTCTCCTGCAACCCGTTCCCTTTGTGCTACATGAACGAACGTCTCTCCACATGCTCAGTTCTGAGAGATATGTGTGTGTGAAAGCCGTCCTTCACCTAGCTTGTTGGGAACACAAAGTTTCTCTTCAGTTGCAAACTCCACTCCATACATATATATGGGGAGGTACAAGCTCCAACTCGGTTTTACAGTGAAAAGTGCAGGAACTTCAAACCGGCACTAGGAAACAGACTGAGAAACCAGAGGAAAAGTTTCTCCTGCAACCCGTTCCCTTTGTGCTAGATGAACGAACGTCTCTCCACATGCTCAGTTCTGAGAGATAATTGGGTGTGAAAGCCGTCCTTCACCTAGCTTGTTGGGAATACAAAGTTTCTCTTCAGTTGCAAACTCCACTGCATACATATATATGGGTAGGTACTAGCTCCAACTCGGTTTTACAGTGAAAACTGCAGGAAATTCTAAACGGCACTAGGAAACAGACTGAAAACCCAGAGTAAAAGTTTCTCCTGCAACCAATTCCCTTTGTGGCTGATGAATGAACGTCTCTCCACATGCTCAGTTCCGAGAGATAAGTGTGTGTGAAAGCCGTCCTTCACCTAGCTTGTTGGGAACACAAAGATTCTCTTCAGTTGCAAACTCCACTCCATACATATATATGGGGAGGTACTAGATCCAACTCGGTTTAACAGTGAAAACTGCAGGAACTTGAAACCGGCACTAGGAAACAGACTGAGAAACCAGAGAAAAGTTTCTCCTGCAACCCGTTCCATTTGTGCTAGATGAACGAACGTCTCTCCACATGCTCAGTTCTGAGAGATTTGTGTGTGTGAAAGCAGTCCTTCACCTAGCTTGTTGGGAACACAAAGTTTCTCTTCAGTTGCAATCTCCACTGCATACATATATATGGGGAGGTACTAGCTCCAACTCAGTTTTACAGTGAAAACTGCAGGAAATTCTAAACGGCACTAGGAAACAGACTGAAAACCCTGAGTAAAAGTTTCTCCTGCAACCAGTTCCATTTGTGGCTGATGAACGAACGTCTCTCCACATGCTCAGTTCTGAGAGATAAGTGTGTGTGAAAGCCGTCCTTCACCTAGCTTGTTGGGAACACAAAGTTTCTCTTCAGTTGCAAACTCCACTCCATACATATATATGGGGAGGTACTAGCTCCAACTCTGTTTTACAGTGAAAACTGCAGGAACTTCAAACCGGCAGTAGTAAACAGACTGAGAAACCAGAGTAAAAGTTTCTCCTGCAACCCGTTCCCTTTGTGCTAGAAGAACGAACGTCTCTCCACATGCTCAGTTCTGAGAGATAAGTGTGTGTGAAAGCCGTCCTTCACCTAGCTTTTTGGGAACACAAAGTTTCTCTTAGGTTGCAAACTCCACTCCATACATATATATGGGGAGGTACAAGCTCCAACTCGGTTTTACAGTGAAAAGTGCAGGAACTTCAAACCGGCACTAGGAAACAGACTGAGAAACCAGAGGAAAAGTTTCTCCTGCAACCCGTTCCCTTTGTGCTAGATGAACGAACGTCTCTCCACATGCTCAGTTCTGAGAGATAATTGGGTGTGAAAGCCGTCCTTCACCTAGCTTGTTGGGAATACAAAGTTTCTCTTCAGTTGCAAACTCCACTGCATACATATATATGGGTAGGTACTAGCTCCAACTCGGTTTTACAGTGAAAACTGCAGGAAATTCTAAACGGCACTAGGAAACAGACTGAAAACCCAGAGTAAAAGTTTCTCCTGCAACCAATTCCCTTTGTGGCTGATGAATGAACGTCTCTCCACATGCTCAGTTCCGAGAGATAAGTGTGTGTGAAAGCCGTCCTTCACCTAGCTTGTTGGGAACACAAAGATTCTCTTCAGTTGCAAACTCCACTCCATACATATATATGGGGAGGTACTAGATCCAACTCGGTTTAACAGTGAAAACTGCAGGAACTTGAAACCGGCACTAGGAAACAGACTGAGAAACCAGAGAATAGTTTCTCCTGCAACCCGTTCCATTTGTGCTAGATGAACGAACGTCTCTCCACATGCTCAGTTCTGAGAGATTTGTGTGTGTGAAAGCAGTCCTTCACCTAGCTTGTTGGGAACACAAAGTTTCTCTTCAGTTGCAATCTCCACTGCATACATATATATGGGGAGGTACTAGCTCCAACTCAGTTTTACAGTGAAAACTGCAGGAAATTCTAAACGGCACTAGGAAACAGGGTGAATACCCAGAGAAAAAGTTTCTCCTGCAAACAGTTCCATTTGTGGCTGATGAACGAACGTCTCTCCACATGCTCAGTTCTGAGAGATAAGTGTGTGTGAAAGCCGTCCTTCACCTAGCTTGTTGGGAACACAAAGTTTCTCTTCAGTTGCAAACTCCACTCCATACATATATATGGGGAGGTACTAGCTCCAACTCGGTTTTACAGTGAAAACTGCAGGAACTTCAAACCGGCAGTAGTAAACAGACTGAGAAACCAGAGAAAAGTTTCACCTGCAACCGGTTCCCTTTGTGCTAGATGAACGAACGTCTCTCCACATGCTCAGTTCTGAGAGATAAGTGTGTGTGAAAGCCGTCCTTCACCTAGGTTTTGGGAACACAAAGTTTCTCTAAGGTTGCAAACTCCACTCCATACATATATATGGGGAGGTACAAGCTCAAACTCGGTTTTGCAGTGAAAACTGCAGGAACTTCAAACAGGCACTAGGAAACAGACTGAGAAACCTGAGGAAAAGTTTCTCCTGCAACCCGTTCCCTTTGTGCTAGATGAACGAACGTCTCTCCACATGCTCATTTCTGAGAGATAAGTGTGTGTGAAAGCCGTCCTTCACCAAGCTTGTTGGGAAAACAAAGTTTCTTTTCAGTTGCAAACTCCACTCCATACATATATATGGGGAGATACTAACTCCAACTCGGTTTTACAGTGAATACTGCAGGAACTTCAAACCGGCACTAGGAAACAGACTGAGAAATCAGAGTAACAGTTTCTCCTGCAACCCGTTCCCTTTGTGCTAGATGAACGAACGTCTCTCCACATGCTCAGTTCTGAGAGATAAGTGTGTGTGAAAGCCGTCCTTCACCTAGCTTGTTGGGAACACAAAGTTTCTTTTAAGTTGCAAACTCCACTCCGTACATTTATATGGGGAGGTACTAGTTCCAACTCGGTTTTACAGTGAATACTGCAGGAACTTCAAACCGGCACTAGGAAACAGACTGAGATACCAGAGTAAAAGTTTCTCCTGCAACCCGTTCCCTTTGTGCTAGATGAACGAACGTCTCTCCACATGCTCATTTCTGAGAGATAAGTGTGTGTGAAAGCCGTCCTTCACCTAGCTTTTTGGGAACACAAAGTTTCTCTTAGGTTGCAAACTCCACTCCATACATATATATGGGGAGGTACAAGCTCAAACTCGGTTTTGCAGTGAAAACTGCAGGAACTTCAAACAGGCACTAGGAAACAGACTGAGAAACCTGAGGAAAAGTTTCTCCTGCAACCCGTTCCCTTTGTGCTAGATGAACGAACGTCTCTCCACATTCTCATTTCTGAGAGATAAGTGTGTGTGAAAGCTGTCCTTCACCTAGCTTGTTGGCAAAACAAAGTTTCTTTTAAGATGCAAACTCCACTCCATACATATATATGGGGAGGTACTAGCTCCAACTCGGTTTTACAGTGAAAACTGCAGGAACTTCAAACCGGCACTAGGAAACAGACTGAGAAACCAGAGTAAAAGTTTCTCCTGCAACCCGTTCCCATTGTGCTGGATGAACGAACGTCTCTCCACATGCTCAGTGCTGAGAGATAAGTGTGTGTGAAAGCCGTCCTTCACCCTGCTTGTTGGGAACACAAAGTTTCTTTTAAGATGCAAACTCCACTCCTTACATATATATGGGGAGGTACTAGTTCCAACTCGGTTTTACAGTGAAAACTGCAGGAACTTCTAACCGGCACTACGAAACAGACTGAGAATCCAGAGAAAAGATTCTCCTGCAACCCGTTCCCTTTGTGCTAGATGAACGAACGTCTCTCCATATGCTCAGTTCTGAGAGATACGTGTGTGTGAAAGCCGTCCTTCACCTAGATTGTTGGGAACACAAAGTTTCTTTTCAGTTGCAAACTCCACTCCATACATATATATGGGGAGGTACAAGCTCCAACTCGGTTTTACAGTGAAAAGTGCAGGAACTTCCAACCGGCACTAGGAAACAGACTGAGAAACCAGAGGAAAAGTTTCTCCTGCAACCCGTTCCATTTGTGCTAGATGAACGAACGTCTCTCCACATGCTCAGTTCTGAGAGATAAGTGTGTGTGAAAGCCGTCCTTCACCTAGCTTGTTGGGAATACAAAGTTTCTCTTCAGTTGCTAATTCCACTCCATACATATATATGGGGAGGTACTAGCTCCAACTCGGTTTTACAGTGAAAACTGCAGGAACTTCAAACCGGCACTAGGAAACAGACTGAGATACCACAGTAAAAGTTTCTCCTGCAACCCGTTCCCTTTGTGCTAGATGAACGAACGTCTCTCCACAAGCTCATTTCTGAGAGATAATTGTGTGTGAAAGCCGTCCTTCACCTAGCTTGTTGGGAACACAAAGTTTCTCTTCAGTTGCAAACTCCACTCCATACATATATATGGGGAAGTACTATGTCCAACTCGGTTTTACAGTGAAAACTGCAGGAACTTCAAACCGGCTGTAGTAAACAGACTGAGAAACCAGAGTAAAAGTTTCACCTGCAACCCGTTCCCTTTGTGCTAGATGAACGAACGTCTCTCCACAAGCTCATTTCTGAGAGATAATTGTGTGTGAAAGCCGTCCTTCAACTAGCTTCTTGGGAACACAGAGTTTCTCTTCAGTTGCAAACTCCACTCGATACATATATATGAGGAGGGACTAGCTCCAACTCGGTTTTACAGTGAAAACTGCAGGAACTTCTAACCGGCACTAGGAAACAGACTGAGAAACCAGAGTAAAAGTTGCTCCTGCAAACCGTTCCCTTTGTGCTAGATGAACGAACGTCTCTCCACATGCTCAGTTCTGAGAGATATTTGTGTGTGAATGCCGTCCTTCACCTAGCTTGTTGGGAACACAAAGTTTCTCTTCAGTTGCAAACTCCACTCCATACATATATATGAGGAGGGACTAGCTCCAACTCGGTTTTACAGTGAAAACTGCAGGAACTTCTAACCGGAACTAGGAAACAGACTGAGAAACCAGAGTAAAAGTTGCTCCTGCAAACCGTTCCCTTTGTGCTAGATGAACGAACGTCTCTCCACATGCTCAGTTCTGAGAGATAAGTGTGTGTGAAAGCCGTCCTTCACTTAGCTTGTTGGGAACACAAAGTTTCTCTTCAGTTGCAAACTCCACTCCATACATATATATGGGGAGGTACTAGCTCCAACTCGGTTTTACAGTGAAAACTGCAGGAAATTCTAAACGGCACTAGGAAACAGGGTGAATACCCAGAGAAAAAGTTTCTCCTGCAACCAGTTCAATTGTGGCTGATGAACGAACGTCTCTCCACATGCTCAGTTCTGAGAGATAAGTGTGTGTGAAAGCCGTCCTTCACGTAGCTTGTTGGGAACACAAAGTTTCTCTTGAGTTGCAAACTCCACTCCATACATATATATGGGGATGTACTAGCTCCTACTCGGTTTTACAGTGAAAAATGCAGGAACTTCAAACCGGCAGTAGTAAACAGACTGAGAAACCAGAGTAAAGTTTCCCCTGCAACCCGTTCCCTTTGTGCTAGATGGACGAACGTCTCTCCACATGCTCATTTCTGAGAGATAAGTGTGTGTGAAAGCCGTCCTTCACCTAGCTTGTTGGGAAAACAAAGTTTCTTTTCAGTTGCAAACTCCACTCCATACATATATATGGGGAGATACTAACTCCAACTCGGTTTTACAGTGAATACTGCAGGAAATTCAAACCGGCACTAGGAAACAGACTGAGAAACCGGAGTAAAAGTTTCTCCTGCAACCCGTTCCCTTTTTGCTAGATGAACGAACGTCTCTCCACATGCTCAGTTCTGAGAGATAAGTGTGTGTGAAAGCCATCCTTCACTTAGCTTGTTGGGAACACAAAGTTTCTCTTCAGTTGCAAACTCCACTCCATACATATATATGGGGAGGTACTAGCTCCAACTCGCTTTTACAGTGAAAACTGCAGGAAATTCTAAACGGCACTAGGAAACAGGGTGAATACCCAGAGAAAAATTTTCCCTGCAACCAGTTCAATTGTGGCTGATGAACGAACGTCTCTCCACATGCTCAGTTCTGAGAGATAAGTGTGTGTGAAAGCCGTCCTTCACGTAGCTTGTTGGGAACACAAAGTTTCTCTTCAGTTGCAAACTCCACTCCATACATATATATGGGGATGTACTAGCTCCAACTCGGTTTTACAGTGAAAAATGCAGGAACTTCAAACCGGCAGTAGTAAACAGACTGAGAAACCAGAGTAAAGTTTCCCCTGCAACCCGTTCCCTTTGTGCTAGATGGACGAACGTCTCTCCACATGCTCATTTCTGAGAGATAAGTGTGTGTGAAAGCCGTCCTTCACCTAGCTTGTTGGGAAAACAAAGTTTCTTTTCAGTTGCAAACTCCACTCCATACATATATATGGGGAGATACTAACTCCAACTCGGTTTTACAGTGAATACTGCAGGAAATTCAAACCGGCACTAGGAAACAGACTGAGAAATCAGAGTAAAAGTTTCGCCTGCAACCCGTTCCTTTTGTGCTAGATGAACGAACGTCTCTCCACATGCTCAGTTCTGAGAGATAAGTGTGTGTGAAAGCCGTCCTTCACCTAGCTTGTTGGGAACACAAAGTTTCTTTTAAGTTGCAAAATCCACTCCGTACATATATATGGGGAGGTACTAATTCCAACTCGGTTTTACAGTGAAAACTGCAGGTACTTCAACCCGGCACTAGGAAACATACTGAGAATCCAGAGAAAAGTTTCTCCTGCAACCCTTTCCATTTGTGCTAGATGAACGAACGTCTCTCCACATGCTCAGATCTGAGAGATAAGTGAGTGTGAAAGCCGTCCTTCAACTAGCTTCTTGGGAACACAAAGTTTCTCTTCAGTTGCAAACTCCTCTCGATACATATATATGAGGAGGGACTAGCTCCAACTCGGTTTTACAGTGAAAACTGCAGGAAATTCAAAGCGGCACTAGGAAACAGACTGAGAAACCAGAGTAAAAGTTTCTCCTGCCACCCATTCCCTTTGTGCTAGATGAACGAACGTCTCTCCACATGCTCAGTTCTGAGAGATACGTTTGTGTGAAAGCCGTCCTTCACCTAGCTTGTTGGGAACACAAAGTTTCTCTTCAGTTGCAAACTCCACTCCATACATATATATGGGGAGGTACAATCTCCAACTCGGTTTTACAGTGAAAAGTGCAGGAACTTCAAACCGGCACTAGGAAACAGACTGAGAAACCAAAGGAAAAGTTTCTCCTGCAAACCGTTCCCTTTGTGCTAGATGAACGAACGTCTCTCCACATGCTCAGTTCTGAGAGATAATTGGGTGTGAAAGCCGTCCTTCACCTAGCTTGTTGGGAATACAAAGTTTCTCTTCAGTTGCTAATTCCACTCCATACATATATATGGGGAGGTACTGGCTCCAAATCTGTTTTACAGTGAAAACTGCAGGAACTTCAAACCGGCACTAGGAAACTGACTGAGAAACCAGAGAAAAGTTTCTCCTGCAACCCGTTCCCTTTGTGCTAGATGAACGAACGTCTCTCCACATGCTCAGTTTTGAGAGATAAGTGTGTGTGAAAGCCGTCCTTCACCTAGCTTGTTGGGAACACAAAGTTTCTCTTCAGTTGCAAACTCCACTGCATACATATATATGGGGAGGTACTAGCTTCAACTCGGTTTTACAGTGAAAACTGAAGGAAATTCTAAACGGCACTAGGAAACAGACTGAAAACCCAGAGAAAATGTTTCTCCTGCAACCAGTTCCTTTTGTGGCTGATGAACGAACGTCTCTCCACATGCTCAGTTATGAGAGATAAGTGTGTGTGAAAGCCGTCCTTCAATTAGCTTGTTGGGAACACAAAGTTTCTCTTCAGTTGCAAACTCCACTCGATACATATATATGGGGAGGGACTAGCTCCCACTCGGTTCTACAGTGAAAACTGCAGGAACTTCAAACCGGCAGTAGTAAACAGACTGAGAAACCTGTGGAAAAGTTTCTCCTGCAACCCGTTCCCTTTGTGCTAGATGAACGAACGTCTCTCCACATACTCAGTTCTGAGAGATAAGTGTTTGTGAAAGCCGTCCTTCACCTAGCTTTTTGGAAACACAAAGTTTCTATTAGGTTGCAAACTCCACTCCATACATATATACGGGAGGTACAAGCTCAAACTCGGTTTTGCAGTGAAAACTGCAGGAACTTCAAAGAGACACTAGGAAACAGACTGAGAAACCTGAGTAAAAGTTTCTCCTGCAACCCGTTCCCTTTGTTCTAGATAAACGAACGTCTCTCCACATGCTCATTTCTGAGAGATAAGTGTGTGTGAAAGCCGTCCTTCACCTAGCTTGTTGGGAAAACAAAGTTTCTTTTCAGTTGCAAACTCCACTCCATAAATATATATGGGGAGGTACGAGCTCCAACTCGGTTTTACAGTGAAATCTGCAGGAACTTCAAACCGGCACTAGGAAACAGACTGAGAAACCGGAGTAAAAGTTTCTCCTGCAACCCGTTCCCTTTGAGCTAGATGAACGAACGTATATCCACATGCTCAGTTCTGAGAGATAAGTGTGTGTGAAAGCCGTCCTTCACCCTTGCTTGTTGGGAACACAAAGTTTCTTTAAAGTTGCAAACTCCACTCCGTACATATATATGGGGAGGTACTAGTTCCAACTCGGTTTTACAGTGAAAACTGCAGGAACTTCAAACAGGCACTAGGAAACAGTCTGAGAAACCAGAGAATAGTTTCTCCTGCAACCCGTTCCATTTGTGCTAGATGAACGAACGTCTCTCCACATGCTCAGTTCTGAGAGATAAGTGTGTGTGAAAGCCGTCCTTCACCTAGCTTTTTGGGAACACAAAGTTTCTCTTCAGTTGCAAACTCCACTCGATACATATATATGGGGTGGGACTAGCTCCAACTCGGTTTTACATTGAAAACTGCAGGAACTTCAAACCGGCACTAGGAAACAGACTGAGAAACCAGAGTAAAAGTTTCTCCTGCAACCCGTTCCCTTTGTGCTAGGTGAACGAACGTCACTCCACATGCTCAGTTCTGAGAGATATTTGTGTCTGAAAGCCGTCCTTCACCTAGCTTGTTGGGAACACAAAGTTCTCTTCAGTTTCAAACTCCAATCCATACATATATATGGGGTGGTACTAGATCAAACTCGGTTTTACAGTGAAAAGTGCAGGAACTTCAAACCAGCACTAGGAAACAGACTGAGAAACCGGAGAAAAATTTTCTCCTGCAAATTGTTCCCTTTGTGCTAGATGAACGAACGTCTCTCCACATGCTCAGTTCTGAGAGATACGTGTGTGTGAAAGCCATCCTTCACCTAGCTTGTTGGGAACACAAAGTTTCTCTTCAGTTGCAAACTCCACTCCATACATATATATGGGGAGGTACAAGCTCCAACACGGTTTTACAGTGAAAAGTGCAGGAACATCAAACCGGCACTAGGAAACAGACTGAGAAAACAGAGGAAAATTTTCTCCTGCAACCCGTTCCCTTTGTGCTGGATGAACGAACGTCTCTCCGCATGCTCAGTTCTGAGAGATACGTGTGTGTGAAAGCCATCCTTCACCTAGCTTGTTGGGAATACAAAGTTTCTCTTCAGTTGCTAATTCCACTCCATACATATATATGGGGAGGTACTAGCTCCAACTCGGTTTTATAGTGAAAACTGCAGGAACTTCAAACCGGCACTAGGAAACAGACTGAGATACCACAGTAAAAGTTTCTCCTGCAACCCGTTCCCTTTGTGCTAGATGAACGAACTTGTCTCCACAAGCTCATTTCTGAGAGATAATTGTGTGTGAAAGCCGTCCTTCACCTAGCTTGTTGGGAACACAAAGTTTCTCTTCATTTGCAAACTCCACTCCATACATATATATGGGGAAGTACTAGCTCCAACTCGGTTTTACAGTGAAAACTGCAGGAACTTCAAACCGGCTGTAGTAAACAGACTGAGAAACCAGAGGAATAGTTTCTCCTGCAACCCATTCCCTTTGTGCTAGATGAACGAACGTCTCTCCACATGCTCAGTTCTGAGAGATAAGTGTGTGTGAAAGCCGTCCTTCACATAGATTGTTGGGAACACAAAGTTTCTCTTCAGTTGCAAAATCCACTCCATAGATATATATGGGGAGGGACTAGCTCCAACTCGGTTTTACAGTGAAAACTGCAGGAACTTCAAACCGGCACTAGGAAACAGTCTGATAAACCAGAGAAAAGTTTCTCCTGCAACCCGTTCCCTTTGTGCTAGATGAACGAACGTCTCTCCACATGCTCAGTTCTGAGAGATAAATGTGTGTGAAAGCCGTCCTTCACCTAGCTTGTTGGGAACACAAAGTTCTCTTCAGTTGCAAACTCCACTGCATACATATATATGGGGAGGTACTAGCTCCAACTCGGTTTTACAGTGAAAACTGCACGAACTTCAAACCGGCACTAGGAAACATACTGAGAAACCAGAGTAAAAGTTTCTCCTGCAACCCGTTCCATTTGTGCTTGATGAACGAACGTCTCTCCACATGCTCAGTTCTAAGAGATAAGTGTGTGTGAAAGCCGTCCTTCACCTAGCTTTTTGGGAACACAAAGTTTCTCTTCAGTTGCAAACTCCACTCGATACATATATATGGGGAGGGACTAGTTCCAACTCGATTTTACAGTGAAAACTGCAGGAACTTCAAACCGGCACTAGGAAACTGACTGAGAAACCAGAGTAAAAGTTTCTCCTGCAAACCGTTCCCTTTGTGCTAGATGAACGAACGTCTCTCCACATGCTCATTTGTGAGAGATAAGTGTGTGTGAAAGCCGTCTTTCACCTAGCTTGTTGGGAACACAAAGTTTCTCTTCAGTTGCAATCTCCACTGCATACATATATATGGGGAGGTACTAGCTCCAACTCGGTTTTACAGTGAAAACTGCAGGAACTTCAAACCGGCACTAGGAAACAGACTGAGAAACCAGAGAAAAGTTTCTCCTGCAACCAGTTCCATTTGTGGCTGATGAACGAAAGTCTCTCCACATGCTCAGTTCTGAGAGATATGTGTGTGTGAAAGCCGTCCTTCACCTAACTTGTTGGGAACACAAAGTTTCTCTTCAGTTGCAAACTCCACTCCATATATATATATCGGGAGGGACTAGCTCCAACTCGGTTTTACAGTGAAAACTGCAGGAACTTCAAACCGGCACTAGGAAACAGTCTGATAAACCAGAGAAAAGTTTCTCCTGCAACCCGTTCCCTTTGTGCTAGATGAACGAACGTCTCTCCACATGCTCAGTTCTGAGAGATAAATGTGTGTGAAAGCCGTCCTTCACCTAGCTTGTTGGGAACACAAAGTTCTCTTCAGTTGCAAACTCCACTGCATACATATATATGGGGAGGTACTAGCTCCAACTCGGTTTTACAGTGAAAACTGCACGAACTTCAAACCGGCACTAGGAAACATACTGAGAAACCAGAGTAAAAGTTTCTCCTGCAACCCGTTCCATTTGTGCTTGATGAACGAACGTCTCTCCACATGCTCAGTTCTAAGAGATAAGTGTGTGTGAAAGCCGTCCTTCACCTAGCTTTTTGGGAACACAAAGTTTCTCTTCAGTTGCAAACTCCACTCGATACATATATATGGGGAGGGACTAGTTCCAACTCGGTTTTACAGTGAAAACTGCAGGAACTTCAAACCGGCACTAGGAAACTGACTGAGAAACCAGAGTAAAAGTTTCTCCTGCAAACCGTTCCCTTTGTGCTAGATGAACGAACGTCTCTCCACATGCTCATTTGTGAGAGATAAGTGTGTGTGAAAGCCGTCTTTCACCTAGCTTGTTGGGAACACAAAGTTTCTCTTCAGTTGCAATCTCCACTGCATACATATATATGGGGAGGTACTAGCTCCAACTCGGTTTTACAGTGAAAACTGCAGGAACTTCAAACCGGCACTAGGAAACAGACTGAGAAACCAGAGAAAAGTTTCTCCTGCAACCAGTTCCATTTGTGGCTGATGAACGAAAGTCTCTCCACATGCTCAGTTCTGAGAGATATGTGTGTGTGAAAGCCGTCCTTCACCTAACTTGTTGGGAACACAAAGTTTCTCTTCAGTTGCAAACTCCACTCCATATATATATATGGGGAGGTACTAGCTCCAACACGGTTTTACAGTGAAAACTGCAGGAACTTCAAACCGGCACTAGGAAACAGACTGAGAAACCAGAGTAAAAGTTTCTCCTGCAACCCGTTCCCTTTGTGCTAGAAGAATGAACGTCTCTCCACATGCTCAGTTCTGAGAGATAAGTGTGTGTGAAAGCCGTCGTTCACCTAGCTTTTTGGGAACACAAAGTTTCTCTTAGGTTGCAAAATCCACTCCATACATATATATGGGGAGGTACAAGCTCAAATTCGGTTTGCAGTGAAAACTGCAGGAACTTCAAACAGGCACTAGGAAACAGACTGAGAAACCAGAGTAAAAGTTTCTCCTGCAACCCATTCCCTTTGTGCTAGATGAACGAACGTCTCTCCACATGCTCATTTCTGAGAGATAAGTGTGTGTGAAAGCCGTCCTTCAACTAGCTTGTTGGGAAAACTAAGTTTCTTTTCAGTTGCAAACTCCACTCCATACATATATATGGGGAGGTACTAGCTCCAACTCGGTTTTACAGTGAAAACTGCACGAACTTCAAACCGGCACTAGGAAACAGACTGAGAAACCAGAGAAAAGTTTCTCCTGCAACCCGTTCCCTTTGTGCTAGATGAACGAACGTCTCTCCACATGCTCAGTTCTGAGAGATAAGTGTGTGTGAAAGCCGTCCTTCACCTAGCTTGTTGGGAACACAAAGTTTCTTTTAAGTTGCAAACTCCACACCGTACATATATATGGGTAGGTACTAGCTCCAACTCGGTTTTACAGTGAAAACTGCAGGAACATCAAACAGGCACTAGGAAACAGAATGAGAAACCAGAGAAAAGTTTCTCCTGCAACCTTTTCCATTTGTGCTAGATGAACGAACGTCTATCCACATGCTCAGTTCTGAGAGATATGTGTGTGTGAAAGGCGTCCTTCACCTAGCTTTTTGGGAACACAAAGTTTCTCTTCAGTTGCAAACACCACTCGATACATATATATGGGGAGGGACTAGCTCCAACTCGGTTTTACAGTGAAAACCGCAGGAATATCAAACCGGCACTAGGAAACAGACTGAGAAACCAGAGAAAAGTTTCTCCTACAACCCGTTCCCTTTGTGCTAGATGAACGAACGTCTAACCACATGCTCAGTTCTGAGAGTTTTGTGTGTGTGAAAGCCGTCCTTCACCTAACTTTTTGGGAACACAAAGTTTCTCTTCAGTTGCAATCTCCACTGCATACATATATATGGGGAGGTACTAGCTCCAACTCGGTTTTACAGTGAAAACTGCAGGAAATTCTAAACGGCACTAGGAAACAGACTGAAAACCCAGAGTGAAAGTTTCTCCTGCAAACAGTTCCGTTTGTGGCTGATGAACGAACGTCTCTCCACATGCTCAGTTCTGAGAGATAAGTTTGTGTGAAAGCCGTCCTTCACCTAGCTTGTTGGGAACACAAAGTTTCTCTTCAGGTGCAAACTCCACTCCATACATATATATGGGGAGGTACTAGCTCCAACTCAGTTTTACAGTGAAAACTGCATGAACTTCAAACCGGCAGTAGGAAACAGACTGAGAAACCAGAGTAAAGTTTCTCCTGCAACCCGTTCCCTTTGTGCTAGAAGAACGAACGTCTCTCCACATGCTCATTTCTGAGAGATAAGTGTGTGTGAAAGCCGTCCTTCACCTAGCTTGTTGGGAACACAAAGTTTCTCTTAGGTTGCAAACTCCACTCCATAAATATATATGGGGAGGTACAAGCTCAAACACGGTTTGCAGTGAAAACTGCAGGAACTTCAAACAGGCACTAGGAAACAGACTGAGAAACCAGAGTAAAAGTTTCTCCTGCAACCCATTCCCTTTGTGCTAGATGAACGAACGTCTCTCCACATGCTCATTTCTGAGAGATAAGTGTGTGTGAAAGCCGTCCTTCACATAGCTTGTTGGCAACACAAAGTTTCTCTTCAGATGCAAACTCCACTCCATACATATATATGGGGAGGTACTAGCTCCAACTCGGTTTTACAGTGAAAACTGCACGAACTTCAAACCGGCACTAGGAAACAGACTGAGAAACCAGAGTAAAGTTTCTCGTGCAAACAGTTCCCTTTGTGCTAGATGAACGAACGTCTCTCCACATGCTCAGTTCTGAGAGATAAGTGTGTGTGAAAGCCGTCCTTCACATAGCTTGTTGGGAACACAAAGTTTCTCTTCAGTTGCAAACTCCACTCCATACATATATATGGGGAGGTACTAGCTCCAACTCGGTTTTGCAGTGAAAACTGCAGGAACTTCAAACCGGCACTAGGAAACAGACTGAGAAACCAGAGTAAAAGTTTCTCCTGCAACTCGTTCCCTTTGTGCTAGATGAACGAACGTCTCTACACATGCTCAGTTCTGAGAGATATGTGTGTGTGAAAGCCGTCCTTCACCTAGCTTTTTGGGAACACAAAGTTTCTCTTCAGTTGCAAACTCCACTCGATACATATATATGGGGAGGGACTAGCTCCAACTCGGTTTTACAGTGAAAACTGCAGGAACTTCAAACCGGCACTAGGAAACAGACTGAGAAACCAGAGAAAAGTTTCTCCTGCAACCCGTTCCCTTTGTGCTAGATGAACAAACGTCTCTCCACATGCTCATTTGTGAGAGATAAGTGTGTGTGAAAGCCGTCCTTCACCTAGCTTGTTGGGAAAACAAAGTTTCTTTTCAGTTGCAAACTCCACTCCATACATATATATGGGGAGGTACTAGCTCCAACTCGGTTTTACAGTGAAAACTGCACGAACTTCAAACCGGCACTAGGAAACAGACTGAGAAACCAGAGTAAAGTTTCTCCTGCAACCCGTTCCCTTTGTGCTAGATGAACGAACGTCTCTCCACATGCTCAGTTCTGAGAGAGAAGTGTGTGTGAAAGCCTTCTTTCACCTAGCTTGTTGGGAATACAAAGTTTCTTTTAAGTTGCAAAATCCACTCCATACATATATATGGGGAGGTACTAGCTCCTACTCGGTTTTACAGTGAAAACTGCAGGAACTTGAAACCGGCACTAGGAAACAGACTGAGAAACCAGAGAAAAGTTTTTCCTGCAACCCGTTCCATTTGTGCTAGATGAACGAACGCCTCTCCACATGCTCAGTTCTGAGAGATTTGTGTGTGTGAAAGCCGTCCTTCACCTAGCTTGTTGGGAACACAAAGTTTCTCTTCAGTTGCAATCTCCACTGCATACATATATATGGGGAGGTACTAGCTCCAACTCGGTTTTACAGTGAAAACTGCAGGAAATTCTAAACGGCACTAGGAAACAGAATGAAAACCCAGAGTAAAAGTTTCTCCTGCAACCAATTCCCTTTGTGGCTGATGAATGAACGTCTCTCCACATGCTCAGTTCTGAGAGATAAGTGTGTGTGAAAGCCATCCTTCACCTAGCTTGTTGGGAACACAAAGTTTCTCTTCAGTTGCAAACTCCACTCCATACATATATATGGGGAGGTACTAGCTCCAACTCGGTTTTACAGTGAAAACTGCAGGAACTTCAAACCGGCACTAGGAAACAGACTGAGAAACCAGAGAAAATTTTCTCCTGCAACCCGTTCCCTTTGTGCTAGATGAACGAACGTCTCTCCACATGCTCAGTTCTGAGAGATTTGTGTGTGTGAAAGCCGTCCTTCACCTAGCTTGTTGGGAACACAAAGTTTCTCTTCAGTTGCAATCTCCACTGCATACATATATATAGGCAGGTACTAGCTCCAACTCAGTTTTACAGTGAAAACTGCAGGAAATTCAAAACGGCACTAGGAAACAGACTGAAAACCCAGAGTAAAAGTTTCCCCTGCAACCAGTTCCCTTTGTGGCTGATGAACGAACGTCTCTCCACATGCTCAGTTCTGAGAGATAAGTGTGTGTGAAAGCCGTCCTTCACCTAGCTTGTTGGGAACACAAAGTTTCTCTTCAGTTGCAAACTCCACTCCATACATATATATGGGGAGGTACTAGCTCCAACTCGGTTTTACAGTGAAAACTGCAGGAACTTCAAACCGGCACTAGGAAACAGACTGAGAAACCAGAGAAAATTTCTCCTGCAACCCTTTCCATTTGTGCTAGATGAACGAACGTCTCTCCACATGCTCAGTTCTGAGAGATATGTGTGTGTGAAAGCCGTCCTTCACCTAGCTTTTTGGGAACACAAATTTCTCTTCAGTTGCAAAATCCACTCGATACATATATATGGGGAGGGACTAGCTCCAACTCGGTTTTACAGTGAAAACTGCAGGAACTTCAAACCGGCACTAGGAAACAGACTGAGAAACCAGAGTAAAAATTTCTCCTGCAACCCGTTCCCTTTGTGCTAGATAAACGAACGTCTCTCCAGATGCTCAGTTCTGAGAGATAAGTGTGTGTGAAAGCCGTCCTTCACCGAGCTTGTTGGGAACACAAAGTTTCTCTTCAGTTGCAAACTCCACTCCATACATATATATGGGGAGGTACTAGCTCCAACTCGGTTTTACAGTGAAAACTGCAGGAACTTCAAACCGGCAGTAGTAAACAGACTGAGAAACCAGATTAAAAGTTCCACCTGCAACCCGTTCCCTTTGTGCTAGAAGAACGAACGTCTCTCCACATGCTCAGTTCTGAGAGATAAGTGTGTGTGAAAGCCGTCCTTCACCTAGCTTGTTGGGAACACAAAGTTTCTCTTAGGTGGCAAACTCCACTCCATACATATATATGGGGAGGTACAAGCTCAAACTCGGTTTGCAGTGAAAACAGCAGGAACTTCAAACAGGCACTAGGAAACAGACTGAGAAACCAGAGTAAAAGTTTCTCCTGCAACCCATTCCCTTTGTGCTAGATGAACGAACGTCTCTCCACATGCTCAGTTCTGAGAGATAAGTGTGTGTGAAAGCCGTCCTTCACATAGCTTGTTGGGAACACTAAGTTTCTCTTCAGTTGCAAACTCCACTCCATACATATATATGGGGAGGTACTAGCTCCAACTCGGTTTTACAGTGAAAACTGCAGGATCTTCAAACCGGCACTAGGAAACAGACTGAGAAACCAGAGTAAAAGTTTCTCCTGCAACCAATTCCCTTTGTGCTAGATGAATGAACGTCTCTCCACATGCTCATTTCTGAGAGATAAGTGTGTGTGAAAGCCGTCCTTCACCTAGCTTGTTGGGAAAACAAAGTTTCTTTTCAGTTGCAAATTCCACTCCATACATATATATGGGGAGGTACTAGCTCCAACTCGGTTTTACAGTGAAAACTGCAGGAACTTCAAACAGGCACTAGGAAAAAGACTGAGAAACCAGAGAAAAGTTTCTCCTGCAACCTTTTCCATTTGTGCTAGATGAACGAACGTCTCTCCACATGCTCCGTTCTGAGAGATATGTGTGTGTGAAAGCCGTCCTTCACCTAGCTTTTTGGGAACACAAAGATTCTCTTCAGTTGCAAACTCCACTCCATACATATATATGGGGATGGACTAGCTCCAACTCGGTTTTACAGTGAAAACTGCAGGAACTTCAAACCGGCACTAGGAAACAGACTGAGAAATCAGAGTAAAAGTTTCTCCTGCAACCCGTTCCCTTTGTGCTAGATGAACGAACGTCTCTCCACATGCTCAGTTCTGAGAGATAATTGTGTATGAAAGCCGTCCTTCACCTAGCTTGTTGGGAACACAAAGTTTCTCTTCAGTTGCAAACTCCAGTCCATACATATATATGGGGAGGTACTAGCTCCAACTCGATTTTACAGTGAAAACTGCAGGAAATTAAAACCGGGAGTAGTAAACAGACTGAGAAACCAGAGTAAAAGTTCCTCCTGCAACCCGTTCCCGTTGTGCTAGAAGAACGAACGCCTCTCCACATGCTCAGTTCTGAGAGATAAGTGTGTGTGAAAGCCGTCCTTAACCTAGCTTGTTGGGAACACAAAGTTTCTCTTAGGTTGCAAACTCCACTCCATACATATATATGGGGAGGTACAAGCTCAAACTCGGTTTGCAGTGAAAACTGCAGGAACTTCAAACAGGCACTAGGAAACAGACTGAGAATCCAGAGTAAAAGTTTCTCCTGCAACCCATTCCCTTTGTGCTAGATGAACGAACGTCTCTCCACATGCTCAGTTCTGAGAGATAAGTGTGTGTGAAAGCCGTCCTTCACCTAGCTTGTTGGAAACACAAAGTTTCTTTTAAGTTGCAAACACCACTCCGTACATATATATGGGGAGGTACTAGCTCCAACTCTGTTTTACAGTGAAAACTGCAGGAACTTCAAACCGGCACTAGGAAACAGACTGAGAAACCAGAGAAAAATTTCTCCTGCAACCCTTTCCATTTGTGCTAGATGAACGAACGTCTCTCCACATGCTCAGTTCTGAGAGATATGTGTGTGTGAAAGCCGTCCTTCACCTAGCTTTTTGGGAACACAAAGTTTCTCTTCAGTTGCAAACTCCACTCGATACATATATATGGGGAGGGACTAGCTCCAACTCGGTTTTACAGTGAAAACTGCAGGAACTTCAAACCGGCTGTAGTAAACAGACTGAGAAACCAGAGTAAAAGTTTCTCCTGCAACCCATTCCCTTTGTGCTAGATGAACGAACGTCTCTCCACATGCTCAGTTCTGAGAGATAAGTGTGTGTGAAAGCCGTCCTTCACATAGCTTGTTGGGAACACAAAGTTTCTCTTAAGTTGCAAACTCCACTCCATACATATATATGGGGAGGTACTAGCTCCAACTCGGTTTTACAGTGAAAACTTCAGGAACTTCAAACCGGCACTAGGAAAGAGACTGAGAGACCAGAGTAAAAGTTCCTCCTGCAACCCGTTCCCTTTGTGCTAGAAGAACGAACGTCTCTCCACATGCTCAGTTCTGAGGGATAAGTGTGTGTGAAAGCCGTCCTTCACCTAGCTTTTTGGGAACACAAATTTTCTCTTAGGTTGCAAACTCCACTCCATACATATATAAGGGGAGGTACAAGCTCAAACTCGGTTTGCAGTGAAAACTGCAGGAACTTCAAACAGGAACTAGGAAACAGACTGAGAAACCAGAGTAAAAGTTTCTCCTGCAACCCATTCACTTTGAGCTAGATGAACGAACGTCCCTCCACATGCTCATTTCTGAGAGATAAGTGTGTGTGAAAGCCGTACTTCACCTAGCTTGTTGGGAAAACAAAGTTTCTTTTCAGTTGCAAACACCACTCCATACATATATATGGGGAGGTACTAGCTCCAACTCCGTTTTACAGTGAAAACTGCAGGAACTTCAAACCGGCACTAGGAAACAGACTGAGAAACCAGAGTAAAAGTTTCTCCTGCAACCCGTTCCCTTTGTGCTAGATGAACGAACGTCTCTCCAAATGCTCAGTTCTGAGAGATAAGTGTGTGTGAAAGCGGTACTTCACCTAGCTTGTTGGGAACACAAAGTTTCTTTTAAGTTGCAAACTCCACTCCGTACATATATATGGGGTGGTACTAGTTCCAACTCGATTTTACAGTGAAAACTGCAGGAACTTCAAACCGGCACTAGGAAACAGACTGAGAAACCAGAGAAAAGTTTTTCCTGCAACCCGTTCCCTTTGTGCTAGATGAACGAACGTCTCTCCACATGCTCAGTTCTGAGAGATTCGTGTGTGTGAAAGCCGTCCTTCACCTAGCTTGTTGGGAACACAAAGTTTCTCTTCAGTTGCAAACTCCACTCGATTCATATATATGGGGAGTTACAAGCTCCAACTCGGTTTTACAGTGAAAAGTGCAGGAACTTCAAACCGGCACTAGGAAACAGACTGAGAAACCAGAGGAAAAGTTTCTCCTGCAACCCGTTCCCTTTGTGCTAGATGAACGAACGTCTCTCCACATGCTCAGTTCTGAGAGATAATTGGGTGTGAAAGCCGTCCTTCACCAAGCTTGTTGGGAATACAAAGTTTCTCTTCAGTTGCTAATTCCACTCCATACATATATATGGGGAGGTACAAGCTCCAACTCGGTTTTACAGTGAAAACTGCAGGAACTTCAAACCGGCACTAGGAAACAGACTGAGATAACACAGTAAAAGTTTCTCCTGCAACCCGTTCCTTTGTGCTAGTTGAACGAACGTCTCTCCACTAGCTCATTTCTGAGAGATAATTGTGTGTGAAAGCCGTCCTTCAACTAGCTTGTTCTGAACACAAAGTTTCTCTTCATTTGCAAACTCCACTCGATACATATATATTGGGAGGTACTAGCTCCAACTCGGTTTTACAGTGAAAACTGCAGGAACTTCAAACAGGCACTAGGAAACAGACCGAGAAACCAGAATAAAAGTTTCTCCTGCAACTCGTTCCCTTTGTGCTAGATGAACGAACGTCTCTCCACATGCTCATTTCTGAGAGATAATTGTGTGTGAAAGCCGTCCTTCAACTAGCTTGTTGGGAACACAAAGTTTCTCTTCAGTTGCAAACTCCACTCGATACATATATATTGGGAGGTACTAGCTCCAACTCGGTTTTACAGTGAAAACTGCAGGAACTTCAAACCGGCACTATTAAACAGACTGAGAAACCAGAGTAAAAGTTTCTCCTGCAACCCGTTCCCTTTGTGCTAGATGAACGAACGTCTCTCCACATGCTCAGTTCTGAGAGATAAGTGTGTGTGAAAGCCGTCCTACACCTAGCTTGTTGGGAACACAAAGTTTCTCTTCAGTTGCAAACTCCACTCCATACATATATATGGGGAGGTACAAGCTCCAACTCGGTTTTACAGTGAAAACTGCAGGAAATTCTAAACGGCACTAGGAAACAGCCTGAATACCCAGAGAAAAAGTTTCTCCTGCAAACAGTTCCTTTTGAGGCTGATGAACGAAAGTCTCTCCACATGCTCAGTTCTGAGAGATAAGTGTGTGTGAAAGCCGTCCTTCACCTAGCTTGTTGGGAACACAAAGTTTCTCTTCGGTTGCAAACTCCACTCCATACATATATAAGGGGAAGTACTAGCTCCAACTCGGTTTTACAGTGAACACTGCAGGAACTTCAAACCGGCACTAGGAAACAGACTGAGAAACCAGAGTAAAGTTTCTCCTGCAACCCGTTCCCTTTGTGCTAGATGAACGAACGTCTCTCCACATGCTCAGTTCTGAGAGATAAGTGTGTGTGAAAGCCGTCCTTCACCTAGCTTGTTGGGAACACAAAGTTTCTTTTAAGTAGCAAACTCCACTCCGTACATATATATGGGGAAGTATTAGTTCCAACACGGTTTTACAGTGAAAACTGCAGGAACTTCAAACCGGCACTAGGAAACAGACTGAGAAACCAGAGTTAAAGTTTCTCCTGCAACCCGTTCCATTTGTGCTAGATGAGCGAACGTCTCTACACATGCTCAGATCTGAGAAATAAGTGTGTGTGAAAGCCGTCCTTCACCTAGCTTCTTGGGAACACAATGTTTCTCTTCAGTTGCAAACTCCTCTCGATACATATATATGAGGATGGAATAGCTCCAACTCGGCTTTACAGTGAAAACTGCAGGAACTTCAAACCGGCACTAGGAAACAGACTGAGAAACCAGAGTAAAAGTTTCTCCTGCAACCCGTTCCCTTTGTGCTAGATGAACGAACGTCTCTCCACATGCTCAGTTCTGAGAGATACGTGTGTGTCAAAGCCATTCTTCACCTAGCTTGTTGGGAACACATAGTTTCTCTTCAGTTGCAAACTCCACTCCATACATATATATGGGGAGGTACAATCTCCAACTCGATTTTTCAGTGAAAAATTCAGGAACTTCAAACCGGCACTAGGAAACAGACTGAGATACCACAGAAAAAGTTTATCCTGCAACCCGTTCCCTTTGTGCTAGATGAACGAACGTCTCTCCACAAGCTCATTTCTAAGAGATAATTGTGTGTGAATGCCGTTCTTCACCTAGCTTGTTGGGAACACAAAGTTTCTCTTCAGTTGCAAACTCCACTCCCTACATATATATGGGGAGGTACTAGCTCAAACTCGGTTTTACATTGAAAACTGCAGGAACTTCAAACCGGCACTAGGAAACAGACTGAGAAACCAGAGTATAAGTTTCCCTGCAACCCGTTCCCTTTGTGCTAGATGAACGAACGTCTCTCCACATGCTCAGGTATGAGAGATTAGTGTGTGTGAAAGCCGTCCTTCACCTAGCTTTTTGGGAACACAAAGTTTCTCTTCAGTTGCAAACTCCACTCGATACATATATATGGGGAGGGACTAGCTCCAACTCGGTTTTACAGTGAAAACTGCAGGAACTTCAAACCGGCACTAGGAAACAGACTGAGAAACCAGAGAAAAGTTTCCCCTGCAACCCGTTCCCTTTGTGCTAGATGAATGAACGTCTCTCCACATGCTCAGTTCTGAGAGATAAGTGTGTGTGAAAGCCGTCCTTCACCTAGCTTGTTGGGAACACAAAGTTTCTCTTCAGTTGCAAACTCCACTCCATACATATATATGGGGAGGTACTAGCTCCAAATCTGTTTTACAGTGAAAACTGCAGGAAATTCTAAACGGCACTAGGAAACAGCCTGAAAACCCAGAGAAAATGTTTCTCCTGCAACCAGTTCTTTTTGTGGCTGATGAACGAACGTCTCTCCACATGCTCAGTTCTGAGAGATAATTGTGTGTGAAAGCCGTCCTTCAACTAGCTTGTTGGGAACACAAAGTTTCTCTTCAGTTGCAAACTCCACTCGACACATATATATGGGGAGGGACTAGCTCCAACTCGGTTCTACAGTGAAAACTGCAGGAACTTCAAACCGCCAGTAGTAAACAGACTGAGAAACCAGAGTAAAAGTTTCTCCTGCAACCCGTTCCCTTTGTGCTATATGAACGAACGTCTCTCCACATGCTCAGTTCTGAGAGATAAGTGTGTGTGAAAGCCGTACTTCACCTAGATTTTTGGAAACACAAAGTTTCTATTAGGTTGCCAACTTCACTCCATACATATATATGGGGAGGTACAAGCTCAAACTCGGTTTTGCAGTGAAAACTGCAGGAACTTCAAACAGGCACTAGGAAACAGACTGAGAAACCTGAGTAAAAGTTTCTCCTGCAACCCGTTCCCTTTGTGCTAGATAAACGAACGTCTCTCCACATGCTCATTTCTGAGAGATAAGTGTGTGTGAAAGCCGTCCTTCACCTAGCTTGTTGGGAAAACAAAGTTTCTTTTCATTTGCTAACTCCACTCCATACATATATATGTGGAGGTACAAGCTCCAACTCGGTTTTACAGTGAAAACTGCAGGAACTTCAAACCGGCACTAGGAAACAGACTGAGAAACCAGAGTAAAAGATTCACCTGCAACCCGTTCCCTTTGTGCTAGATGAAAGAACGTCTCTCCACATGCTCAGTTCTGAGAGATAATTGTGTGTGAAAGCCGTCCATCACCTAGCTTGTTGGGAACACAAAGTTTCTTTTAAGTTGCAAACTCCACTCCGTACATATATATGGGGAGGTACTAGTTCCAACTCGATTTTACACTGAAAACTGCAGGAACTTCAAACCGGCACTAGGAAACAGACTGAGAAACCAGAGAAAAGTTTCTCCTGCAACCCGTTCCATTTGTGCTAGATGAATGAACGTCTTTCCACATACTCAGTTCTGAGAGATAAATGTGTGTGAAAGCCGTACTTCACCTAGCTTTTTGGGAACACAAAGTTTCTCTTCAGTTGCAAACTCCACTCTATACATATATATGGGGAGGGAGTAGCTCCAACTCGGTTTTACAGTGAAAACTGCAGGAACTTCAAACCGGCACTAGGAAACAGACTGAGAAACCAGAGTAAAGTTTCTCCTGCAACACGTTCCCTTTTTGCTAGATGAACGAACCTCTCTCCACATGCTCAGTTCTGAGAGATATTTGTGTGTGAAAGCCGTCCTTCACCTAGCTTGTTGGGAACACAAAGTTTCTCTTCAGATGCAAACTCCACTCCATAAATATATATGGGGAGGTACTAGCTCCAACTCGGTTTTACAGTGAAAACTGCACGAACTTCAAACTGGCACTAGGAAACAGACTGAGAAACCAGAGTAAAAGTTTCTCCTGCAACCCGTTCCCTTTGTGCTAGATGAACGAACGTCTCTCCACATGCTCAGTTCTGAGAGAGAAGTGTGTGTGAAAGCCGTCCTTCACCTAGCTTGTTAGGAACACAAAGTTTCTTTTAAGTTGCAAACTCCACTCCATACATATATATGGGGAGGCACTAGCTCGAACTCGGTTTTACAGTGAAAACTGCAGGAACTTCAAACCGGCACTAGGAAACAGACTGAGAAACCAGAGAAAAGTTTCTCCTGCAACACTTTCCATTTGTGCTAGATGAACGAACGTCTCTCCACATGCTCAGTTCTGAGATATATGTGTGTGTGAAAGCCGTCCTTCACCTAGCTTGTTGGGAACACAAAGTTTCTCTTCAGTTGCAAACTCCACTCGATACCTATATATGGGGAGGGACTAGCTCCAACTCGGTTTTACAGTGAAAACTGCAGGAAATTCAAACCGGCACTAGGAAACAGACTGAGAAACCAGAGTAAAAGTTTCTCCTGCAACCCGTTCCCTTTGTGCTAGATGAACGAACGTCTCTCCACATGCTCAGTTCTGAGAGATATTTGTGTGTGAAAGCCTTACTTCACCTAGCTTGTTGGGAACACAAAGTTTCTCTTAGGTTGCAAACTCCACTCCGTACATATATATGGGGAGGTACAAGCTCAAACTCGGTTTTGCAGTGAAAACTGTAGGAACTTCAAACAGGCACTAGGAAACAGACTGAGAAACCTGAGTAAAAGTTTCTCCTGCAACCCGTTCCCTTTGTGCTAGATGAACGAACGTCTCTCCACATGCTAAGTTCTGAGAGATAATTGGGTGTGAAAGCCGTCCTTCACCTAGCTTGTTGGGAATACAAAGTTTCTCTTCAGTTGCTAATTCCACTCCATACATATATATGGGGAGGTACTAGCTCCAACTCGGTTTTACAGTGAAAACTGCAGGAACTTCAAACCGGCACTAGGAAACAGACTGAGATACCACAGTAAAAGTTTCCCCTGCAACCCGTTCCCTTTGTGCTAGATGAACGAACGTCTCTCCACAAGCTCATTTCTGAGAGATAATTGTGTGTGAAAGCCGTCCTTCACCTAGCTTGTTGGGAACACAAAGTTTCTCTTCAGTTGCAAACTCCACTCCACCCATATATATGGGGAAGTACTAGCTCCAACTCGGTTTTACAGTGAAAACTGCAGGAACTTCAAACCGGCACTAGGAAACAGACTGAGAAACCAGAGAAATTTTCCCCTGCAACCCGTTCCATTTGTGCTAGATGAATGAACGTCTTTCCACATACTCAGTTCTGAGAGATAAATGTGTGTGAAACCCGTACTTCAAAAAGCTTTTTGGGAACACAAAGTTTCTCTTCAGTTGCAAACTCCACTCGATACATATATATGGGGAGGGACTAGCTCCAACTCGGTTTTACAGTGAAAATTGCAGGAACTTCAAACTGGCACTAGGAAACAGACTGAGAAACCAGAGTAAAGTTTCTCCTGCAACCCGTTCCCTTTGTGCTAGATGAACGAACGTCTCTCCACATGCTCAGTTCTGAGAGATATTTGTGTGTGAAAGCCGTCCTTCACCTAGCTTGTTGGGAACACAAAGTTTCTCTTCAGATGCAAACTCCACTCCATAAATATATATGGGGAGGTACTAGCTCCAACTCGGTTTTACAGTGAAAACTGCACGAACTTCAAACCGGCACTAGGAAACAGACTGAGAAACCAGAGTAAAAGTTTCTCCTGCAACCCGTTCCCTTTGTGCTTTATGAACGAACGTCTCTCCACATGCTCAGTTCTGAGAGAGAAGTGTGTGTGAAAGCCGTCCTTCACCTAGCTTGTTGGGAACACAAAGTTTCTTTTAACTTGCAAACTCCACTCCATACATATATATGGGGAGGTACTAGCTCGAACTCGGTTTTACAGTGAAAACTGCAGGAACTTCAAACCGGCACTAGGAAACAGACTGAGAAACCAGAGAAATGTTTCGCCTACAACCCGTTCCATTTGTGCTAGATGAACGAACGTCTCTCCACATGCTCAGTTCTGAGAGATTTGTGTGTGTGAAAGCCGTCCTTCACCTAGCTTGTTGGGAACACAAAGATTCTCTTCAGTTGAAATCTCCACTGCATACATATATATGGGGAGGTACTAGCTCCAACTCGGTTTTACAGTGAAAACTGCAGGAAATTCTAAACGGCACTAGGAAACAGACTGAAAACCCAGAGTAAAAGTTTCTCCTGAAACCAGTTCCCTTTGTGGCTGATGAACGAACGTCCCTCCACATGCTCAGTTCTGAGAGATAAGTGTGTGTGAAAGCCGTCCTTCACCTAGCTTGTTGGGAACACAAAGTTTCTCTTCAGTTGCAAACTTCACTCCATACATATATATGGGGAGGTACTAGCTCCAACTCGGTTTTACAGTGAAAACTGCAGGAACTTCAAACCGGCACTAGGAAACAGACTGAGAAACCAGAGTAAATGTTTCTCCTGCAACCCGTTCCCTTTGTGCTAGAAGAACGAACGTCTCTCCACATGCTCAGTTCTGAGTGATAATTGTGTGTGAAAGCCGTCTTTCACCTAGCTTTTTGGGAACACAAAGTTTCTCTTAGGTTGCAAACTCCACTCCATACATATATATGGGGAGGTACAAGCTCAAACTCGGTTTGCATTGAAAACTGCAGGACCTTCAAACAGGCACTAGGAAACAGACTGAGAAACCAGAGTAATAGTTTCTCCTGCAACCCATTCCCTTTGTGCTAGATGAACGAACGTCTCTCCACATGCTCATTTCTGAGAGATAAGTGTGTTTCAAAGCCGTCCTTCACCTAGCTTGTTGGGAAAACAAAGTTTCTTTTCAGTTGCAAACTCCAATCCATACATATATATGTGGAGGTACTAGCTCCAACTCGGTTTTACAGTGAAAACTGCAGGAACTTCACACCGGCACTAGGAAACAGACTGAGAAACCAGAGAAAAGTTTCTCCTGCAACCCTTTCCATTTGTGCTAGATGAACGAACGTCTCTCCACATGCTCAGTTCTGAGAGATATGTGTGTGTGAAAGCCGTCCTTTACCTAACTTTTTGGGAACACAAAGTTTCTCTTCAGTTGCAAACTCCACTCGATACATATATATTGGGAGGGACTAGCTCCAACTCGGTTTTACAGTGAAAACTGCAGGAACTTCAAACCGGCACTAGGAAACAGACTGAGAAACCAGAGTAAAAGTTTCTCCTGCAACCCGTTCCCTTTGTGCTAGATGAACGAACGTCTCTCCACATGCTCAGTTCTGAGAGATAAGTGTGTGTGAAAGCCGTCCTTCACCTAGCTTGTTGGGAACACAAAGTTTCTCTTCAGTTGCAAACTCCACTCGATACATATATATGGGGAGGTACTAGCTCCAACTCGGTTTTACAGAGAAAACTGCAGGAACTTAAAACCGGGAGTAGTAAACAGACTGAGAAACCAGAGTAAAAGTTTCTCCTGCAACACGTTCCCGTTGTGCTAGAAGAACGAATGTCTCTCCACATGCTCAGGTCTGAGAGATAAGTGTGTGTGAAAGCCGTCCTTCACCTAGCTTGTTGGGAACACAAAGTTTGTCTTAGGTTGCAAACCCCACTCCATACATATATATGGTGAGGTACAAGCTCAAACTCGGTTTGCAGTGAAATTTGCAGGAAATTCAAACAGGCACTAGGAAACAGACTGAGAAACCAGAGTAAAAGTTTCTCC
Source organism: Camelus bactrianus (assembly GCF_048773025.1). Lineage (NCBI taxonomy): Eukaryota > Metazoa > Chordata > Mammalia > Artiodactyla > Camelidae > Camelus > Camelus bactrianus. Next base: position 7,127,899 of record NC_133569.1, read on the forward strand.
TGCAACCCATTCCCTTTGTGCTAGATGAACGAACGTCTCTCCACATGCTCATTTCTGAGAGATAAGTGTGTGTGAAAGCCGTCCTTCACCTAGCTTGTTGGGAAAACAAAGTTTCTTTTCAGTTGCAAACTCCACTCCATACATATATATGGGGAGGTACTAGCTCCAACTCGGTTTTACAGTGAAAACTGCAGGAACTTCAAACCGGCACTAGGAAACAGACAGAGAAACCAGAGAAAAGTTTCCCCTGCAACCCGTTCCCTTTGTGCTAGATGAACGAACGTCTCTCCACATGCTCAGTTCTGAGAGATAAGTGTGTGTGAAAGCCGTCCTTCACCTAGCTTGTTGGGAACACAAAGTTTCTTTTAAGTTGCAAACACCACTCCGTACATATATATTGGGAGGTACTAGCTCCAACTCGGTTTTACAGTGAAAACTGCAGGAACTTCAAACCGGCACTAGGAAACAGACTGAGAAACCAGAGAAAAGTTTCTCCTGCAACCCTTTCCATTTGTGCTAGATGAACGAACGTCTCTCCACATGCTCAGTTCGGAGAGATAAGTGTGTGTGAAAGCCGTCCTTCACCTAGCTTGTTGGGAATACAAAGTTTCTCTTCAGTTGCTAATTCCACTCCATACATATATATGGGGAGGTACTAGCTCCAACTCGGTTTTACAGTGAAAACTGCAGGAACTTCAAACCGGCACTAGGAAACAGACTGAGAAACCAGAGAAAAGTTTCCCCTGCAACCCGTTCCATTTGTGCTAGATGAATGAACGTCTTTCCACATACTCAGTTCTGAGAGATAAATGTGTTTGAAAGCCGTACTTCAAAAAGCTTTTTGGGAACACAAAGTTTCTCTTCAGTTACAAACTCCACTCGATACATATATATGGGGAGGGACTAGCTCCAACTCGGTTTTACAGTGAAAATTGCAGGAACTTCAAACTGGCACTAGGAAACAGACTGAGAAACCAGAGTAAAGTTTCTCCTGCAACCCGTTCCCTTTGTGCTAGATGAACGAACGTCTCTCCACATGCTCAGTTCTGAGAGATATTTGTGTGTGAAAGCCGTCCTTCACCTAGCTAGTTGGGAACACAAAGTTTCTCTTCAGATGCAAACTCCAATCCATAAATATATATGGGGAGGTACTAGCTCCAACTCGGTTTTACAGTGAAAACTGCACGAACTTCAAACCGGCACTAGGAAACAGACTGAGAAACCAGAGTAAAAGTTTCTCCTGCAACCCGTTCCCTTTGTGCTAGATGAATGAACGTCTCTCCCCATGCTCAGTTCTGAGAGAGAAGTGTGTGTGAAAGCCGTCCTTCACCTAGCTTGTTGGGAACACAAAGTTTCTTTTAACTTGCAAACTCCACTCCATACATACATAAGGGGAGGTACTAGCTCGAACTCGGTTTTACAGTGAAAACTGCAGGAACTTCAAACCGGCACTAGGAAACAGACTGAGAAACCAGAGAAAAGTTTCGCCTACAACCCGTTCCATTTGTGCTAGATGAACGAACGTCTCTCCACATGCTCAGTTCTGAGAGATTTGTGTGTGTGAAAGCCGTACTTCACCTAGCTTGTTGGGAACACAAAGATTCTCTTCAGTTGAAATCTCCACTGCATACATATATATGGGGAGGTACTAGCTCCAACTCGGTTTTACAGTGAAAACTGCAGGAAATTCTAAACGGCACTAGGAAACAGACTGAAAACCCAGAGTAAAAGTTTCTCCTGCAACCAGTTCCTTTGTGGCTGATGAACGAACGTCCCTCCACATGCTCAGTTCTGAGAGATAATTGTGTGTGAAAGCCGTCTTTCACCTAGCTTTTTGGGAACACAAAGTTTCTCTTAGGTTGCAAACTCCACTCCATACATATATATGGGGAGGTACAAGCTCAAACTCGGTTTGCAGTGAAAACTGCAGGACCTTCAAACAGGCACTAGGAAACAGACTGAGAAACCAGAGTAATAGTTTCTCCTGCAACCCATTCCCTTTGTGCTAGATGAACGAACGTCTCTCCACATGCTCATTTCTGAGAGATAAGTGTGTGTGAAAGCCGTCCTTCACCTAGCTTGTTGGGAAAACAAAGTTTCTTTTCAGTTGCAAACTCCAATCCATACATATATATGTGGAGGTACTAGCTCCAACTCGGTTTTACAGTGAAAACTGCAGGAACTTCAAACCGGCACTAGGAAACAGACTGAGAAACCAGAGAAAAGTTTCTCCTGCAACCCTTTCCATTTGTGCTAGATGAACGAACGTCTCTCCACATGCTCAGTTCTGAGAGATATGTGTGTGTGAAAGCCGTCCTTCACCTAACTTTTTGGGAACACAAAGTTTCTCTTCAGTTGCAAACTCCACTCGATACATATATATGGGGAGGGACTAGCTCCAACTCGGTTTTACAGTGAAAACGGCAGGAACTTCAAACCGGCACTAGGAAACAGACTGAGAAACCAGAGTAAAAGTTTCTCCTGCAACCCGTTCCCTTTTTGCTAGATGAACGAACGTCTCTCCACATGCTCAGTTCTGAGAGATAAGTGTGTGTGAAAGCCGTCCTTCACCTAGCTTGTTGGGAACACAAAGTTTCTCTTCAGTTGCAAACTCCATTCCATACATATATATGGGGAGGTACTAGCTCCAACTCGGTTTTACAGTGAAAACTGCAGGAACTTAAAACCGGGAGTAGTAAACAGACTGAGAAACCAGAGTAAAAGTTTCTCCTGCAACCCGTTCCCGTTGTGCTAGAAGAACGAACGTCTCTCCACATGCTCAGGTCTGAGAGATAAGTGTGTGTGAAAGCCGTCCTTCACCTAGCTTGTTGGGAACACAAAGTTTGTCTTAGGTTGCAAACCCCACTCCATACATATATATGGTGAGGTACAAGCTCAAACTCGGTTTGCAGTGAAAACTGCAGGAACTTCAAACAGGCACTAGGAAACAGACTGAGAAACCAGAGTAAAAGTTTCTCCTGCAACCCATTCCCTTTGTGCTAGATGAACGAACGTCTCTCCACATGCTCATTTCTGAGAGATAAGTGTGTGTGAAAGCCGTCCTTCACCTAGCTTGTTGGGAAAACAAAGTTTCTTTTCAGTTGCAAACTCCACTCCATACATATATATGGGGAGGTACTAGCTCCAACTCGGTTTTACAGTGAAAACTGCAGGAACTTCAAACCGGCACTAGGAAACAGACTGAGAAACCAGAGAAAAGTTTCTCCTGCAACCCGTTCCCTTTGTGCTAGATGAACGAACGTCTCTCCACATGCTCAGTTCTGAGAGATAAGTGTGTGTGAAAGCCGTCCTTCACCTAGCTTGTTGGGAACACAAAGTTTCTTTTAAGTTGCAAACACCACTCCGTACATATATATTGGGAGGTACTAGCTCCAACTCGGTTTTACAGTGAAAACTGCAGGAACTTCAAACCGGCACTAGGAAACAGACTGAGAAACCAGAGAAAAGTTTCTCCTGCAACCCTTTCCATTTGTGCTAGATGAACGAACGTCTCTCCACATGCTCAGTTCTGAGAGATAAGTGTGTGTGAAAGCCGTCCTTCACCTAGCTTGTTGGGAACACAAAGTTTCTCTTCAGTTGCAAACTCCACTCGATACATATATATGGGGAGGGACTAGCTCCAACTCGGTTTTACAGTGAAAACTGCAGGAAATTCAAACCGGCACTAGGAAACAGACTGAGAAACCAGAGTAAAAGTTACTCCTGCAACCCGTTCCCTTTGTGCTAGATGAACGAACGTCTCTCCACATGCTCAGTTCTGAGAGATATTTGTGTGTGAAAGCCTTACTTCACCTAGCTTGTTGGGAACACAAAGTTTCTCTTAGGTTGCAAACTCCACACCATACATATATATGGGGAGGTACAAGCTCAAACTCGGTTTTGCAGTGAAAACTTTAGGAACTTCAAACCGGCACTAGGAAACAGACTGAGAAACCTGAGTAAAAGTTTCTCCTGCAACCCGTTCCCTTTGTGCTAGATGAACGAACGTCTCTCCACATGCTCAGTTCTGAGAGATAATTGGGTGTGAAAGCCGTCCTTCACCTAGCTAGTTGGTAATACAAAGTTTCTCTTCAGTTGCTAATTCCACTCCATACATATATATGGGGAGGTACTAGCTCCAACTCCGTTTTACAGTGAAAACTGCAGGAACTTCAAACCGGCACTAGGAAACAGACTGAGAAACCAGAGAAAAGTTTCTCCTGCAACCCGTTCCCTTTGTGCTAGATGAACGAACGTCTCTCCACATGCTCAGTTCTGAGAGATAAGTGTGTGTGAAAGCCGTCCTTCACCTAGCTTTTTGGGAACACAAAGTTTCTCTTAGGTTGCAAACTCCACTCCATACATATATATGGAAAGTACAAGCTCAAACTCGGTTTTGCAGTGAAAACTGCAGGAACTTCAAACAGGCACTAGGAAACAGACTGAGAAACCTGTGGAAAAGTTTCTCCTGCAATCCGTTCCCTTTGTGCTAGATGAACGAAAGTCTCTCCACATGCTCATTTCTGAGAGATAAGTGTGTGTGAAAGCCGTCCTTCACCTAGCTTGTTGGGAAAACAAAGTTTCTTTTCAGTTGCAAACTCCACTCCATACATATATATGGGGAGGTACTAGCTCCAACTCCGTTTTACAGTGAAAACTGCAGGAACTTCAAACCGGCACTAGGAAACAGACTGAGAAACCAGAGAAAAAGTTTCTCCTGCAACCCGTTCCCTTTGTGCTAGATGAACGAACGTCTCTCCACATGCTCAGTTCTGAGAGATATTTGTGTGTGAAAGCCTTACTTCACCTAGCTTGTTGGGAACACAAAGTTTCTCTTAGGTTGCAAACTCCACACCATACATATATATGGGGAGGTACAAGCTCAAACTCGGTTTTGCAGTGAAAACTTTAGGAACTTCAAACCGGCACTAGGAAACAGACTGAGAAACCTGAGTAAAAGTTTCTCCTGCAACCCGTTCCCTTTGTGCTAGATGAACGAACGTCTCTCCACATGCTCAGTTCTGAGAGATAATTGGGTGTGAAAGCCGTCCTTCACCTAGCTTGTTGGGAATACAAAGTTTCTCTTCAGTTGCTAATTCCACTCCATACATATATATGGGGAGGTACTAGCTCCAACTCCGTTTTACAGTGAAAACTGCAGGAACTTCAAACCGGCACTAGGAAACAGACTGAGAAACCAGAGAAAAGTTTCTCCTGCAACCCGTTCCCTTTGTGCTAGATGAACGAACGTCTCTCCACATGCTCAGTTCTGAGAGATAAGTGTGTGTGAAAGCCGTCCTTCACCTAGCTTTTTGGGAACACAAAGTTTCTCTTAGGTTGCAAACTCCACTCCATACATATATATGGAAAGTACAAGCTCAAACTCGGTTTTGCAGTGAAAACTGCAGGAACTTCAAACAGGCACTAGGAAACAGACTGAGAAACCTGTGGAAAAGTTTCTCCTGCAATCCGTTCCCATTGTGCTAGATGAACGAAAGTCTCTCCACATGCTCATTTCTGAGAGATAAGTGTGTGTGAAAGCCGTCCTTCACCTAGCTTGTTGGGAAAACAAAGTTTCTTTTCAGTTGCAAACTCCACTCCATACATATATATGGGGAGGTACTAGCTCCAACTCCGTTTTACAGTGAAAACTGCAGGAACTTCAAACCGGCACTAGGAAACAGACTGAGAAACCAGAGAAAAAGTTTCTCCTGCAACCCGTTCCCTTTGTGCTAGATGAACGAACGTCTCTCCACATGCTCAGTTCTGAGAGATAAGTGTGTGTGAAAGCCGTACTTCACCTAGCTTGTTGGGAACACAAAGTTTCTTTTAAGTTGCAAACTCCACTCCGTACATATATATGGGGAGGTACTAGTTCCAACTCGGTTTTACAGTGAAAACTGCAGGAACTTCAAACCGGCACTAGGAAACAGACTGAGAAACCAGAGAAAAGTTTCTCCTGCAACCCGTTCCCTTTGTGCTAGATGAACGAACGTCTCTCCACATGCTCAGTTCTGAGAGATACGTGTGTGTGAAAGCCGTCCTTCACCTAGCTTGTTGGGAACACAAAGTTTCTCTTCAGTTGCAAACTCCACTCCATACATATATATGGGGAGGTCCAAGCTCCAACTCGGTTTTACAGTGAAAACTGCAGGAAATTCAAACCGGCACTAGGAAACAGACTGAGAGACCAGAGGAAAAGTTTCTCCTGCAACCCGTTCCCTTTGTGCTAGATGAACGAACGTCTCTCCACATGCTCAGTTCTGAGAGATAATTGGGTGTGAAAGCCGTCCTTCACCTAGCTTGTTGGGAATACAAAGTTTCTCTTCAGTTGCTAATTCCACTCCATACATATATATGGGGAGGTACTAGCTCCAACTCGGTTTTACAGTGAAAACTGCAGGAACTTCAAACCGGCACTAGGAAACAGACTGAGATACCACAGTAAATGTTTCTCCTGCAACCCGTTCCCTTTGTGCTAGATGAACGAACGTCTCTCCACAAGCTCATTTCTGAGAGATAATTGTGTGTGAAAGCCGCCTTCACCTAGCTTGTTGGGAACACAAAGTTTCTCTTCAGTTGGCAACTCCACTCCATATATATATATGGGGAAGTACAAGCTCCAACTCGGTTTTACAGTTAAAACTGCAGGAACTTCAAACCGGCTGTAGTAAACAGACTGAGAAACCAGAGTAAAAGTTTCTCCTGCAACCCGTTTCCTTTGTTCTAAATGAACGAACGTCTCTCCACAAACTCATTTCTGAGAGATAATTGTGTGTGAAAGCCGCCCTTCAACTAGCTTGTTGGGAACACAAAGTTTCTCTTCAGTTGCAAACTCCACTCTATACATATATATGATGAGGTACTAGCTCCAACTCGGTTTTACAGTGAAAACTGCAGGAAATTCTAAACGGCACTAGGAAACAGACTGAATACCCAGAGAAAAAGTTTCTCCTGCAAACAGTTCCTTTTGTGGCTGATGAACGAACGTCTCTCCACATGCTCAGTTCTGAGAGATAAGAGTGTGTGAAAGCCGTCCTTCATCTAGCTTGTTGGGAACACAAAGTTTCTCTTCAGTTGCAAACTCCACTCCATACATATATATGGGGAGGTACAAGCTCAAACTCGGTTTTACAGTGAAAACTGCAGGAACTTCAAACAGGCAGTAGTAAACAGACTGAGAAACCAGAGAAAAGTTTCTCCTGCAACCCGTTCCATTTGTCCTAGATGAGCGAACGTCTCTACACATGCTCAGATCTGAGAGATAAGTGTGTGTGAAAGCCGTCCTTCACCTAGCTTCTTGGGAACACAAAGTTTCTCTTCAGTTGCAAACTCCTCTCGATACATATATATGAAGAGGGAAAAGCTCCAACTCGGTTTTACAGTGAAAACTGCAGGAACTTAAAACCGGCACTAGGAAACAGACTGAGAAACCAGAGTAAAAGTTTCTCCTGCAACCCGTTCCATTTGTGCTAGATGAACGAACGTCTCTCCACATGCTCAGTTCTGAGATATACTTGTGTGTGAAAGCCATTCTTCACCTAGCTTGTTGGGAACACAAAGTTTCTCTTCAGTTGCAAACTCCAATCCATACATATATATGGGGAGGTCCAAGCTCCAACTCGGTTTTACAGTGAAAAGTTCAGGAACTTCAAACCGGCACTAGGAAACAGACTGAGAAACCAGAGGAAAAGTTTCTCCTGCAAACCGTTCCCTTTGTGCTAGATGAATGAACGTCTCTCCACATGCTCAGTTCTGAGAGATAATTGGGTGTGAAAGCCGTCCTTCACCTAGCTTTTTGGGAACACAAAGTTTCTCTTAGGTTGCAAACTCCACTCCATACATATACATGGGGAGGTACAAGCTCAAACTGGGTTTGCAGGGAAAACTGCAGGAACTTCAAACAGGCACTAGGAAACAGAATGAGAAACCAGAGTAAAAGTTTCTCCTGCAAACCATTCCCTTTGTGCTAGATGAATGAACGTCTCTCCACATGCTCATTTCTGAGAGATAAGTGTGTGTGAAAGCCGTCCTTCACCTAGCTTGTTGGGAAAACAAAGTTTCTTTCAGTTGCAAACTCCACTCCATACATATATATGGGGAGGTACTAGCTCCAACTCGGTTTTACAGTGAAAACTGCAGGAACTTCAAACCGGCACTAGGAAACACACTGAGAAACCAGAGTAACAGTTTCTCTTGCAACCCGTTCCCTTTGTGCTAGATGAACGAACGTCTCTCCACATGCTCAGTTCTGAGAGATAAGTGTGTGTGAAAGCCGTCCTTCACCTAGCTTGTTGGGAACACAAAGTTTCTTTTAAGTTGCAAACTCCACTCCGTACATATATATGGGGAGGTACTAGTTCCAACTCGGTTTTACAGTGAAAACTGCAGGAACTTCAATCCGGCACTAGGAAACAGACTGAGAAACCAGAGAAAAGTTTCTCCTGCAACCCGTTCCCTTTGTGCTAGATGAAAGAACGTCTCTCCACATGCTCATTTCTGAGAGATAAGTGTGTGTGAAAGCCGTCCTTCACCTAGCTTGTTGGGAAAACAAAGTTTCTTTTCAGTTGCAAACTCCACTCCATACATATATATGGGGAGGTACTAGCTCCAACTCGGTTTTACAGTGAAAACTGCAGGAACTTCAAACCGGCACTAGGAAACATACTGAGAAACCAGAGAAAAGTTTCTCCTGCAACCCGTTTCCTTTGTGCTAGATGAACGAACGTCTCTCCACATGCTCAGTTCTGAGAGATAAGTGTGTGTGAAAGCCGTCCTTCACCTAGGATTTTGGGAACACAAAGTTTCTCTTAGGTTGCAAACTCCACTCCATACATATATATGGGTAGGTACAAGCTCAAACTCGGTTTTGCAGTGAAAACTGCAGGAACTTCAAACCGGCACTAGGAAACAGACTGAGAAACCTGAGGAAAAGTTTCTCCTGCAACCCGTTCCCTTTAAGCCAGATGAACGAACGTCTCTCCACATGCTCATTTCTGAGAGATAAGTGTGTGTGAAAGCCGTCCTTCACCTAGCTTGTTGGGAAAACAAAGTTTCTTTTCAGTTGCAAACTCCACTCCATACATATATATGGGGAGGTACTAGCTCCAACTCGGTTTTACAGTGAAAACTGCAGGAACTTCAAACCGGCACTAGGAAACAGACTGAGAAACCAGAGTAACAGTTTCTCCTGCAACCCGTTCCCTTTGTGCTAGATGAACGAACGTCTCTCCACATGCTCAGTTCTGAGAGATAAGTGTGTGTGAAAGCCGTCCTTCACCTAGCTTGTTGGGAACACAAAGTTTCTTTTAAGTTGCAAACTCCACTCCGTACATATATATGGGGAGGTACTAGTTTCAACTCGGTTTTACAGTGAAAACTGCAGGAACTTAAAACCGGCACTAGGAAACAGACTGAGAAACCAGAGTAAAAGTTTCTCCTGCAACCCGTTCCATTTGTGCTAGATGAACGAACGTCTCTCCACATGCTCAGTTCTGAGATATACTTGTGTGTGAAAGCCATTCTTCACCTAGCTTGTTGGGAACACAAAGTTTCTCTTCAGTTGCAAACTCCAATCCATACATATATATGGGGAGGTCCAAGCTCCAACTCGGTTTTACAGTGAAAAGTTCAGGAACTTCAAACCGGCACTAGGAAACAGACTGAGAAACCAGAGGAAAATTTTCTCCTGCAAACCGTTCCCTTTGTGCTAGATGAATGAACGTCTCTCCACATGCTCAGTTCTGAGAGATAATTGGGTGTGAAAGCCGTCCTTCACCTAGCTTGTTGGGAATACAAACTTTCTCTTCAGTTGCTAATTCCACTCCATACATATATATGGCGTGGTACTAGCTCCAACTCGGTTTTGCAGTGAAAACTGCAGGAACTTCAAACCGGCACTAGGAAACAGACTGAGAAACCAGAGTAAAAGTTCCTCCTGCAACCCGTTCCCTTTGTGCTAGAAGAACGAACGTTTCTCCACATGCTCAGTTCTTAGAGATATGTGTGTGTGAAAGCCGTCCTTCACCTACCTTGTTGGGAAAACAAAGTTTCTTTTCAGTTGCAAACTCCACTCCATACATATATATGGGGAGGTACTAGCTCCAACTCGGTTTTACAGTGAAAACTGCAGGAACTTCAAACCGGCACTAGGAAACAGACTGAGAAACCAGAGGAAAAGTTTCTCCTGCAACCCGTTCCCTTTGTGCTAGATGAACGAACGTCTCTCCACATGCTCAGTTCTGAGAGATAAGTGTGTGTGAAAGCCGTCCTTCACCTAGGTTTTTGGGAACACAAAGTTTCTCTTCAGTTGCAAACTCCACTCCATACATATATATGGGTAGGTACAAGCTCAAACTCGGTTTTGCAGTGAAAACTGCAGGAACTTCAAACAGGCACTAGGAAACAGACTGAGAAACCTGAGGAAAAGTTTCTCCTGCAACCCGTTCCCTTTGTGCCAGATGAACGAACGTCTCTCCACATGCTCATTTCTGAGAGATAATTGTGTGTGAAAGCCGTCCTTCACCTAGCTTGTTGGGAAAACAAAGTTTCTTTTCAGTTGCAAACTCCACTCCATACATATATATGGGGAGGTACTAGCTCCAACTCGGTTTTACAGTGAAAACTGCAGGAACTTCAAACCGGCACTAGGAAACAGACTGAGAAACCAGAGTAACAGTTTCTCCTGCAACCCGTTCCCTTTGTGCTAGATGAACGAACGTCTCTCCACATGCTCAGTTCTGAGAGATAAGTGTGTGTGAAAGCCGTCCTTCACCTAGCTTGTTGGGAACACAAAGTTTCTTTTAAGTTGCAAACTCCACTCCGTACATATATATGGGGAGGTACTAGCTCCAACTCGGTTTTACAGTGAAAACTGCAGGAACTTCAAACCGGCACTAGGAAACAGACTGAGAAACCAGAGAAAAGTTTATCCTGCAACCCGTTCCCTTTGTGCTAGATGAACGAACGTCTCTCCACATGCTCAGTTCTGAGAGATAATTGTGTGTGAAAGCCGTCCTTCACCTAGCTTGTTGGGAACACAAAGTTTCTCTTCAGTTGCAAACTCCAATCCATAAATATATATGGGGAGGTACAAGCTCCAACTCGGTTTTACAGTGAAAAATGCAGGAACTTCAAACCGGCACTAGGAAACAGACTGAGAAACCAGAGGAAAAGTTTCTCCTGCAACCTGTTCCCTTTGTGCTAGATGAACGAACGTCTCTGCACATGCTCAGTTCTGAGAGATAAATGTGTGTGAAAGCCGTCGTTCACCTAGCTTTTTGGGAACACAAAGTTTCTCTTAGGTTGCAAACTCCACTCCATACATATACATGGGGAGGTACAAGCTCAAACTGGGTTTGCAGGGAAAACTGCAGGAACTTCAAACAGGCACTAGGAAACAGAATGAGAAACCAGAGTAAAAGTTTCTCCTGCAAACCATTCCCTTTGTGCTAGATGAATGAACGTCTCTCCACATGCTCATTTCTGAGAGATAAGTGTGTGTGAAAGCCGTCCTTCACCTAGCTTGTTGGGAAAACAAAGTTTCTTTCAGTTGCAAACTCCACTCCATACATATATATGGGGAGGTACTAGCTCCAACTCGGTTTTACAGTGAAAACTGCAGGAACTTCAAACCGGCACTAGGAAACACACTGAGAAACCAGAGTAACAGTTTCCCTTGCAACCCGTTCCCTTTGTGCTAGATGAACGAACGTCTCTCCACATGCTCAGTTCTGAGAGATAAGTGTGTGTGAAAGCCGTCCTTCACCTAGCTTGTTGGGAACACAAAGTTTCTTTTAAGTTGCAAACTCCACTCCGTACATATATATGGGGAGGTACTAGTTCCAACTCGGTTTTACAGTGAAAACTGCAGGAACTTCAATCCGGCACTAGGAAACAGACTGAGAAACCAGAGAAAAGTTTCTCCTGCAACCCGTTCCCTTTGTGCTAGATGAAAGAACGTCTCTCCACATGCTCATTTCTGAGAGATAAGTGTGTGTGAAAGCCGTCCTTCACCTAGCTTGTTGGGAAAACAAAGTTTCTTTTCAGTTGCAAACTCCACTCCATACATATATATGGGGAGGTACTAGCTCCAACTCGGTTTTACAGTGAAAACTGCAGGAACTTCAAACCGGCACTAGGAAACATACTGAGAAACCAGAGGAAAAGTTTCTCCTGCAACCCGTTCCCTTTGTGCTAGATGAACGAACGTCTCTCCACATGCTCAGTTCTGAGAGATAAGTGTGTGTGAAAGCCGTCCTTCACCTAGGTTTTTGGGAACACAAAGTTTCTCTTAGGTTGCAAACTCCACTCCATACATATATATGGGTAGGTACAAGCTCAAACTCGGTTTTGCAGTGAAAACTGCAGGAACTTCAAACAGGCACTAGGAAACAGACTGAGAAACCTGAGGAAAAGTTTCTCCTGCAACCCGTTCCCTTTGTGCCAGATGAACGAACGTCTCTCCACATGCTCATTTCTGAGAGATAATTGTGTGTGAAAGCCGTCCTTCACCTAGCTTGTTGGGAAAACAAAGTTTCTTTTCAGTTGCAAACTCCACTCCATACATATATATGGGGAGGTACTAGCTCCAACTCGGTTTTACAGTGAAAACTGCAGGAACTTCAAACCGGCACTAGGAAACAGACTGAGAAACCAGAGTAACAGTTTCTCCTGCAACCCGTTCCCTTTGTGCTAGATGAACGAACGTCTCTCCACATGCTCAGTTCTGAGAGATAAGTGTGTGTGAAAGCCGTCCTTCACCTAGCTTGTTGGGAACACAAAGTTTCTTTTAAGTTGCAAACTCCACTCCGTACATATATATGGGGAGGTACTAGTTTCAACTCGGTTTTACAGTGAAAACTGCAGGAACTTCAAACCGGCACTAGGAAAGAGACTGAGAAACCAGAGAAAAGTTTATCCTGCAACCCGTTCCCTTTGTGCTAGATGAACGAACGTCTCTCCACATGCTCAGTTCTGAGAGATAATTGTGTGTGAAAGCCGTCCTTCACCTAGCTTGTTGGGAACACAAAGTTTCTCTTCAGTTGCAAACTCCAATCCATAAATATATATGGGGAGGTACAAGCTCCAACTCGGTTTTACAGTGAAAAATGCAGGAACTTCAAACCGGCACTAGGAAACAGACTGAGAAACCAGAGGAAAAGTTTCTCCTGCAACCTGTTCCCTTTGTGCTAGATGAACGAACGTCTCTGCACATGCTCAGTTCTGAGAGATAAATGTGTGTGAAAGCCGTCGTTCACCTAGCTTTTTGGGAACACAAAGTTTCTCTTAGGTTGCAAACTCCACTCCATACATATACATGGGGAGGTACAAGCTCAAACTGGGTTTGCAGGGAAAACTGCAGGAACTTCAAACAGGCACTAGGAAACAGAATGAGAAACCAGAGTAAAAGTTTCTCCTGCAAACCATTCCCTTTGTGCTAGATGAATGAACGTCTCTCCACATGCTCATTTCTGAGAGATAAGTGTGTGTGAAAGCCGTCCTTCACCTAGCTTGTTGGGAAAACAAAGTTTCTTTCAGTTGCAAACTCCACTCCATACATATATATGGGGAGGTACTAGCTCCAACTCGGTTTTACAGTGAAAACTGCAGGAACTTCAAACCGGCACTAGGAAACACACTGAGAAACCAGAGTAACAGTTTCTCTTGCAACCCGTTCCCTTTGTGCTAGATGAACGAACGTCTCTCCACATGCTCAGTTCTGAGAGATAAGTGTGTGTGAAAGCCGTCCTTCACCTAGCTTGTTGGGAACACAAAGTTTCTTTTAAGTTGCAAACTCCACTCCGTACATATATATGGGGAGGTACTAGTTCCAACTCGGTTTTACAGTGAAAACTGCAGGAACTTCAATCCGGCACTAGGAAACAGACTGAGAAACCAGAGAAAAGTTTCTCCTGCAACCCGTTCCCTTTGTGCTAGATGAAAGAACGTCTCTCCACATGCTCATTTCTGAGAGATAAGTGTGTGTGAAAGCCGTCCTTCACCTAGCTTGTTGGGAAAACAAAGTTTCTTTTCAGTTGCAAACTCCACTCCATACATATATATGGGGAGGTACTAGCTCAAACTCGGTTTTACAGTGAAAACTGCAGGAACTTCAAACCGGCACTAGGAAACATACTGAGAAACCAGAGAAAAGTTTCTCCTGCAACCCGTTTCCTTTGTGCTAGATGAACGAACGTCTCTCCACATGCTCAGTTCTGAGAGATAAGTGTGTGTGAAAGCCGTCCTTCACCTAGGTTTTTGGGAACACAAAGTTTCTCTTAGGTTGCAAACTCCACTCCATACATATATATGGGTAGGTACAAGCTCAAACTCGGTTTTGCAGTGAAAACTGCAGGAACTTCAAACCGGCACTAGGAAACAGACTGAGAAACCTGAGGAAAAGTTTCTCCTGCAACCCGTTCCCTTTAAGCCAGATGAACGAACGTCTCTCCACATGCTCATTTCTGAGAGATAAGTGTGTGTGAAAGCCGTCCTTCACCTAGCTTGTTGGGAAAACAAAGTTTCTCTTCAGTTGCAAACTCCACTCCATACATATATATGGGGAGGTACTAGCTCCAACTCGGTTTTACAGTGAAAACTGCAGGAACTTCAAACCGGCACTAGGAAACAGACTGAGAAACCAGAGTAACAGTTTCTCCTGCAACCCGTTCCCTTTGTGCTAGATGAACGAACGTCTCTCCACATGCTAAGTTCTGAGAGATATGTGTGTGTGAAAGCCGTCCTTCACTTAGCTTTTTGGGAACACAAAGTTTCTTTTAAGTTGCAAACTCCACTCCGTACATATATATGGGGAGGTACTAGTTCCAACTCGGTTTTACAGTGAAAACTGCAGGAACTTCAAACCGGCACTAGGAAACAGGCTGAGAAACCAGAGAAAAGTTTATCCTGCAACCCGTTCCCTTTGTGCTAGATGAATGAACGTCTCTCCACATGCTCAGTTCTGAGAGATAATTGGGTGTGAATGCCGTCCTTCACCTAGCTTGTTGGGAACACAAAGTTTCTCTTCAGTTGCAAACTCCACTCCATACATATATATGGGGAGGTACAAGCTCCAACTCGGTTTTACAGTGAAAAATGCAGGAACTTCAAACCGGCACTAGGAAACAGACTGAGTACCAGAGGAAAAGTTTCTCCTGCAACCTGTTCCCTTTGTGCTAGATGAAGGAACGTCTCTGCACATGCTCAGTTCTGAGAGATAAGTGTGTGTGAAAGCCGTCCTTCACCTGGCTTTTTGGGAACACAAAGTTTCTCTTAGGTTGCAAACTCCACTCCATACATATACATGGGGAGGTACAAGCTCAAACTGGGTTTGCAGGGAAAACTGCAGGAACTTCAAACAGGCACTAGGAAACAGACTGAGAAACCAGAGTAACAGTTTCTCCTGCAACCCGTTCCCTTTGTGCCAGATGAACGAACGTCTCTCCACATGCTCATTTCTGAGAGATAAGTGTGTGTGAAAGCCGTCCTTCACCTAGCTTGTTAGGAAAACAAAGTTTCCTTCAGTTGCAAACTCCACTCCATACATATATATGGGGAGGTACTAGATCCATCTCGGTTTTAGAGTGAAAACTGCAGGAACTTCAAACCGGCACTAGGAAACAGACTGAGAAACCAGAGAAAAGTTTCTCCTGCAACCCGTTCCCTTTGTGCTAGATGAACGAACGTCTCTCCACATGCTCAGTTCTGAGAGATAAGTGTGTGTGAAAGCCGTCCTTCACCAAGCTTTTTGGGAACACAAAGTATCTCTTAGGTTGCAAACTCCAATCCATACATGTATATGGGTAGGTACAAGCTCAAACTCGGTTTTGCAGTGAAAACTGCAGGAACTTCAAACAGGCACTAGGAAACAGACTGAGAAACCAGAGTAACAGTTTCTCCTGCAACCCGTTCCCTTTGTGCCAGATGAACGAACGTCTCTCCACATGCTCATTTCTGAGAGATAAGTGTGTGTGAAAGCCGTCCTTCACCTAGCTTGTTGGGAACACAAAGTTTCTTTTAAGTTGCAAACTCCACTCCATACATATATATGGGGAGGTACTAGCTCCAACTCGGTTTTACAGTGAAAACTGCAGGAACTTCAAACCGGCACAAGGAAACAGACTGAGAAACCAGAGTAACAGTTTCTCCTGCAACCCGTTCCCTTTGTGCTAGATGAACGAACGTCCCTCCTCATGCTCAGTTCTGAGAGATAAGTGTGTGTGAAAGCCGTCCTTCACCTAGCTTGTTGGGAACACAAAGTTTCTTTTAAGTTGCAAACTCCACTCCGTACATATATATGGGGAGGTACTAGTTCCAACTCGGTTTTACAGTGAAAACTGCAGGAACTTCAAACCGGCACTAGTAAACAGACTGAGAAACCAGAGAAAAGTTTCTCCTGCAACCCGATCCCTTTGTGCTAGATGAAAGAACGTCTCTCCACATGCTCATTTCTGAGAGATAAGTGTGTGTGAAAGCCGTCCTTCACCTAGCTTGTTGGGAAAACAAAGTTTCTCTTCAGTTGCAAACTCCACTCCATACATATATATGGGTAGGTACAAGCTCAAACTCGGTTTTGCAGTGAAAACTGCAGGAACTTCAAACAGGCACTAGGAAACAGACTGAGAAACCTGAGGAAAAGTTTCTCCTGCAACCCGTTCCCTTTGTGCCAGATGAACGAACGTCTCTCCACATGCTCATTTCTGAGAGATAAGTGTGTGTGAAAGCCGTACTTCACCTAGCTTGTTGGGAAAACAAAGTTTCTTTTCAGTTGCAAACTCCACTCCATACATATATATGGGGAGGTACTAGCTCCAACTCGGTTTTACAGTGAAAACTGCAGGAACTTCAAACCGGCACTAGGAAACAGACTGAGAAACCAGAGTAACAGTTTCTCCTGCAACCCGTTCCCTTTGTGCTAGATGAACGAACGTCTCTCCACATGCTCAGTTCTGAGAGATAAGTGTGTGTGAAAGCCGTCCTTCACCTAGCTTGTTGGGAAAACAAAGTTTCTTTTCAGTTGCAAACTCCACTCCGTACATATATATGGGGAGGTACTAGTTCCAACTCGGTTTTACACTGAAAACTGCAGGAACTTCAAACCGGCACTAGGAAACAGAGTGAGAAACCAGAGAAAAGTTTCTCCTGCAACCCGTTCCCTTTGTGCTAGATGAAAGAACGTCTCTCCACATGCTCATTTCTGAGAGATAAGTGTGTGTGAAAGCCGTCCTTCACCTAGCTTGTTGGGAAAACAAAGTTTCTTTTCAGTTGCAAACTCCACTCCATACATATATATGGGGAGGTACTAGCTCCAACTCGGTTTTACAGTGAAAACTGCAGGAACTTCAAACCGGCACTAGGAAACATACTGAGAAACCAGAGAAAAGTTTCTCCTGCAACCCGTTCCCTTTGTGCTAGATGAACGAACGTCTCTCCACATGCTCAGTTCTGAGAGATAAGTGTGTGTTAAAGCCGTCCTTCACCTAGGTTTTTGGGAACACAAAGTTTCTCTTAGGTTGCAAACTCCACTCCATAAATATATATGGGTAGGTACAAGCTCAAACTCGGTTTTGCAGTGAAAACTGCAGGAACTTCAAACAGGCACTAGGAAACAGACTGAGAAACCTGAGGAAAAGTTTCTCCTGCAACCCGTTCCCTTTGTGCCAGATGAACGAACGTCTCTCCACATGCTCATTTCTGAGAGATAAGTGTGTGTGAAAGCCGTCCTTCACCTAGCTTGTTGGGAAAACAAAGTTTCTTTTCAGTTGCAAACTCCACTCCATACATATATATGGGGAGGTACTAGCTCCAACTCGGTTTTACAGTGAAAACTGCAGGAACTTCAAACCGGCACTAGGAAACAGACTGAGAAACCAGAGTAACAGTTTCTCCTGCAACCCGTTCCCTTTGTGCTAGATGAACGAACGTCTCTCCACATGCTCAGTTCTGAGAGATAAGTGTGTGTGAAAGCCGTCCTTCACCTAGCTTGTTGGGAACACAAAGTTTCTTTTAAGTTGCAAACTCCACTCCGTACATATATATGGGGACGTACTAGTTCCAACTCGGTTTTACAGTGAAAACTGCAGGAACATCAAACCGGCACTAGGAAACAGACTGAGAAACCAGAGAAAAGTTTACCCTGCAACCCGTTCCTTTTGTGCTAGATGAACGAACGTCTCTCCACATGCTCAGTTCTGAGAGATAATTGTGTGTGAAAGCCGTCCTTCACCTAGCTTGTTGGGAACACAAAGTTTCTCTTCAGTTGCAAACTCCACTCCATACATATATATGGGGAGGAACAAGCTCCAACTCGGTTTTACAGTGAAAAATGCAGGAACTTCAAACCGGCACTAGGAAACAGACTGAGAAACCAGAGGAAAAGTTTCTCCTGCAACCTGTTCCCTTTGTGCTAGATGAACGAACGTCTCTGCACATGCTCAGTTCTGAGAGATAAGTGTGTGTGAAAGCCGTCCTTCACCTAGCTTTTTGGGAACACAAAGTTTCTCTTAGGTTGCAAACTCCACTCCATACATATACATGGGGAGGTACAAGCTCAAACTGGGTTTGCAGGGAAAACTGCAGGAACTTCAAACAGGCACTAGGAAACAGAATGAGAAACCAGAGTAAAAGTTTCTCCTGCAACCCATTCCCTTTGTGCTAGATGAATGAACGTCTCTCCACATGCTCATTTCTGAGAGATAAGTGTGTGTGAAAGCCGTCCTTCACCTAGCTTGTTGGGAAAACAAAGTTTCTTTTCAGTTGCAAACACCACTCCATACATATATATGGGGAGGTACTAGCTCCAACTCGGTTTTACAGTGAAAACTGCAGGAACTTCAAACCGGCACTAGGAAACAGACAGAGAAACCAGAAAAAAGTTTCTCCTGCAACCCGTTCCCTTTGTGCTAGATGAACGAACGTCTCTCCACATGCTCAGTTCTGAGAGATAAGTGTGTGTGAAAGCCGTCCTTCACCTAGCTTTTTGGGAACACAAAGTTTCTCTTAGGTTGCAAACTCCACTCCATACATATATATGGGGAGGTACAAGCTCAAACTCGGTTTTGCAGTGAAAACTGCAGGAACTTCAAACAGGCACTAGGAAACAGACTGAGAAACCTGAGGAAATGTTTCACCTGCAACCCGTTCCCTTTGTGCCAGATGAACGAACGTCTCTCCACATGCTCAGTTCTGAGAGATAAGTGTGTGTGAAAGCCGTCCTTCACCTAGCTTGTTGGGAAAACAAAGTTTCTTTTCAGTTGCAAACTCCACTCCATACATATATATGGGGACGTACTAGCTCCAACTCGGTTTTACAGTGAAAACTGCAGGAAATTCAAACCGGCACTAGGAAAAAGACCGAGAAACCGGAGTAAAAATTTCTCCTGCAACCCGTTCCCTTTGTGCTAGATGAACGAACGTCTCTCCACATGCTCAGTTCTGAGAGATAAGTGTGTGTGAAAGACGTCCTTCACCTAGCTTGTTGGGAACACAAAGTTTCTTTTAAGTTGCAAACTCCACTCCATACATATATATGGGGAAGTTCTAGTTCCAACTCGGTTTTACAGTGAAAACTGCAGGAAATTCAAACCGGCACTAGGAAACAGACTGAGAAACCAGAGAAAAGTTTCTCCTACAACCCGTTCCCTTTGTGCTAGATGAACGAACGTCTCTCCACATGCTCAGTTCTGAGAGATAATTGTGTGTGAAAGCCGTCCTTCACATAGCTTGTTGGGAACACAAAGTTTCTCTTCAGTTGCAAACTCCACTCCATAAATATATATGGGGAGGTACAAGCTCCAACTCGGTTTTACAGTGAAAAGTGCAGGAACTTCAAACCGGCACTAGGAAACAGACTGTGAATCCAGAGGAAAAGTTTCTCCTGCAACCCGTTCCCTTTGTGCTAGATGAACGAACGTCTCTCCACATGCTCAGTTCTGAGAGATAACTGGATGTGAAAGCCGTCCTTCACCTAGCTTGTTGGGAATACAAAGTTTCTCTTCAGTTGCTAATTCCACTCCATACATATATATGGGGTGGAACTAGCTCCAACTCGGTTTTACAGTGAAAACTGCAGGAACTTCAAACCGGCACTAGGAAACAGACTGAGATACCAAAGTAAAAGTTTCTCCTGCAACCCGTTCCCTTTGTGCTAGATGAACGAACGTCTCTCCACAAGCTCATTTCTGAGAGATAATTGTGTGTGAAAGCCGTCCTTCACCTAGCTTGTTGGGAACACAAAGTTTCTCTTCAGTTGCAAACTCCACTCCATACATATATATGGGGAAGTACTAGCTCCAACTTGGTTTTACAGTGAAAACTGCAGGAACTTCAAACCGGCTGTAGTAAACAGACTGAGAAACCAGAGTAAAAGTTTCTCCTGCAACCCGTTCCCTTTGTGCTAGATGAACGAACGTCTCTCCACAAGCTCATTTCTGAGAGATAATTGTGTGTGAAAGCCGTCCTTCAACTAGCTTGTTGGGAACACAAAGTTTCTCTTCAGTAGCAAACTCCACTCGATACATATATATTGGGAGGTACTATCTCCAACTCGGTTTTACAGTGAAAACTGCAGGAACTTCAAACCGGCACTATTAAACAGACTGAGAAACCAGAGTAAAAGTTTCTCCTGCAACCCGTTCCCTTTGTGCTAGATGAACGAACGTCTCTCCACATGCTCAGTTCTGAGAGTTAAGTGTGTGTGAAAGCCGTCCTTCAACAAGCTTGTTGGGAACACAAAGTTTCTCTTCAGTTGCAAACTCCACTCCATACATATATATGGGGAGGTACTAGCTCCAACTCGGTTTTACAGTGAAAACTGCAGGAAATTCTAAACGGCACTAGGAAACAGACTGAATACTCAGAGAAAAAGTTTCTCCTGCAACCAGTTCCTTTTGTGTCTGATGAACGAACGTCTCTCCACATGCTCATTTCTGAGAGATAAGTGTGTGTGAAAGCCGTCCTTCACCTAGCTTGTTGGGAACACAAAGTTTCTCTTCAGTTGCAAACTCCACTGGATACATATATATGGGGAGGTACTAGCTCCAACTCGGTTTTACAGTGAAAACTGCAGGAACTTCAAACCGGCAGTAGTAAACAGACTGAGAAACCAGAGTAACAGTTTCTCCTGCAACCCGTTCCCTTTGTGCTAGATGAACGAAAGTCTCTCCACATGCTCAGTTCTGAGAGATAATTGTGTGTGAAAGCCGTCCTTCACCATGCTTGTTGGGAAAACAAAGTTTCTTTTCAGTTGCAAACTCCACTCCATACATATATATGGGGAGGTTATAACTCCAACTCGGTTTTACAGTGAATACTGCAGGAACTTCAAACCGGCACTAGGAAACAGACTGAGAAACCAGAGTAAAAGTTCTCCTGCAACCCGTTCCCTTTGTGCTAGATGAACGAACGTCTCTCCACATGCTCAGTTCTGAGAGATAAGTGTGTGTGAAAGCCGTCCTTCACATAGCTTGTTGGGAACACAAAGTTTCTTTTAAGTTGCAAACTCCACTCGGTACATATATATGGTGAGGTATTAGTTCCAACTCGGTTTTACAGTGAAAACTGCAGGAACTTCAAACAGGCACTAGGAAACAGACTGATAAACCAGAGAAAAGTTTCTCCTGCAACCCATTCCATTTGTGCTAGATGAACGAACGTCTCTACACATGCTCAGATCTGAGAGATAAGTGTGTGTGAAAGCCGTCCTTCACCTAGCTTCTTGGGAACACAAAGTTTCTCTTCAGTTGCAAACTCCACTCGATACATATATATGAGGAAAGAATAGCTCCAACTCGGTTTTACAGTGAAAACTGCAGGAACTTCAAACCGGCACTAGGAAACAGTCTGAGATACCACAGTAAATGTTTCTCCTGCAACCCGTTCCCTTTGTGCTAGATGAACGAACGTCTCTCCACAAGCTCATTTCTAAGAGATAATTGTGTGTGAATGCCGTCCTTCACCTAGCTTGTTGGGAACACAAAGTTTTCTTCAGTTGCAAACTGCACTCCATACATATATATGGGGAAGTACTAGCTCCAACTTGGTTTTACAGTGAAAACTGCAGGAACTTCAAACCGGCTGTAGTAAACAGACTGAGAAACCAGAGTAAAAGTTCCTCCTGCAACCCGTTCCCTTTGTGCTAGAAGAACGAACGTCTCTCCACATGCTCAGTTCTGAGAGATATGTGTGTGTGAAAGCCGTCCTTCAACTAGCTTTTTGGGAACACAAAGTTTCTCTTCAGTTGCAAACTCCACTCGATACATATATATGGGGTGGGACTAGCTCCAACTCGGTTTTACAGTGAAAACTGCAGGAACTTCAAACCGGCACTAGGAAACAGACTGAGAAACCAGAGAAAAGTTTCTCCTGCAACCCGTTACCTTTGTGCTAGATGAACGAACGTCTCTCACATGCTCAGTTCTGAGAGATAAGTGTGTGTGAAAGCCGTCCTTCACCTAGCTTGTTGGGAAGACAAAGATTCTCTTCAGTTGCAAACTCCAATGCATACATATATATGGGGAGGTACTAGCTCCAACACGGATTTACAGTGAAAACTGCAGGAAATTCTAAACGGCACTAGGAAACAGACTAATAACCCAGAGAAAATGTTTCTCCTGCAACCAGTTCCTTTTGTGGCTGATGAACGAACGTCTCTCCACATGCTCAGTTCTGAGAGATAAGTGTGTTTGAAAGCCGTCCTTCAACTAGATTGTTGGGAACACAAAGTTTCTCTTCAGTTGCAAACTCCATTCGATACATATATATGGGGAGGGACTAGCTCCAACTCGGTTCTACAGTGAAAACTGCAGGAACTTCAAACCGGCAGTAGTAAACAGACTAAGAATCCAGAGTAAAAGTTACTCCTGCAACCCGTTCCCTTTGTGCTAGATGAACGAACGTCTCTCCACATGCTCAGTTCTGAGAGATAAGTGTGTGTGAAAGCCGTCCTTCACCGATCTTTTTGGAAACACTAAGTTTCTATTAGGTTGAAAACTTCACTACATACATATATATGGGGAGGTACAAGCTCAAACTCGGTTTTGCAGTGAAAACTGCAGGAACTTCAAACAGGCACTAGGAAACAGACTGAGAAACCTGAGTAAAAGTTTCTCCTGCAACCCGTTCCCTTTGTGCTAGATAAACGAACGTCTCTCCACATGCTCATTTCTGAGAGATAAGTGTGTGTGAAAGCCGTCCTTCACCTAGCTTGTTGGGAACACAAAGTTTCTCTTCAGGTGCAAACTCCACTCGATACATATATATGGGGAGGTACAAGCTCAAACTGGGTTTGCAGTGAAAACTGCAGGAACTTCAAACAGGCACTAGGAAACAGACTGAGAAACCAGAGTAAAAGTTTCTCCTGCAACCCATTCCCTTTGTGCTAGATGAATGAACGTCTCTCCACATGCTCATTTCTGAGAGATAAGTGTGTGTGAAAGCCGTCCTTCACCTAGCTTGTTGGGAAAACAAAGTTTCTTTTAAGTTGCAAACTCCACTCCATACATATATATGGGGAGGTACTAGATCCAACTTGGTTTTACAGTGAAAACTGCAGGAACTTCAAACCGGCTGTAGTAAACAGACTGAGAAACCAGAGTAAAAGTTCCTCCTGCAACCCGTTCCCTTTGTGCTAGAAGAACGAACGTCTCTCCACATGCTCAGTTCTGAGAGATATGTGTGTGTGAAAGCCGTCCTTCAACCAGCTTTTTGGGAACACAAAGTTTCTCTTCAGTTGCAAACTCCACTCGATACATATATATGGGGTGGGACTAGCTCCAACTCGGTTTTACAGTGAAAACTGCAGGAACTTCAAACCGGCCCTAGGAAACAGACTGAGAAACCAGAGAAAAGTTTCTCCTGCAACCCGTTACCTTTGTGCTAGATGAACGAACGTCTCTCACATGCTCAGTTCTGAGAGATAAGTGTGTGTGAAAGCCGTCCTTCACCTAGCTTGTTGGGAAGACAAAGATTCTCTTCAGTTGCAAACTCCACTGCATACATATATATGGGGAGGTACTAGCTCCAACACGGATTTACAGTGAAAACTGCAGGAAATTCTAAACGGCACTAGGAAACAGACTAATAACCCAGAGAAAATGTTTCTCCTGCAACCAGTTCCTTTTGTGGCTGATGAACGAACGTCTCTCCACATGCTCAGTTCTGAGAGATAAGTGTGTTTGAAAGCCGTCCTTCAACTAGATTGTTGGGAACACAAAGTTTCTCTTCAGTTGCAAACTCCATTCGATACATATATATGGGGAGGGACTAGCTCCAACTCGGTTCTACAGTGAAAACTGCAGGAACTTCAAACCGGCAGTAGTAACAGACTAAGAATCCAGAGTAAAAGTTACTCCTGCAACCCGTTCCCTTTGTGCTAGATGAACGAACGTCTCTCCACATGCTCAGTTCTGAGAGATAAGTGTGTGTGAAAGCCGTCCTTCACCGAGCTTTTTGGAAACACTAAGTTTCTATTAGGTTGCAAACTTCACTACATACATATATATGGGGAGGTACAAGCTCAAACTCGGTTTTGCAGTGAAAACTGCAGGAACTTCAAACAGGCACTAGGAAACAGACTGAGAAACCTGAGTAAAAGTTTCTCTTGCAACCCGTTCCCTTTGTGCTAGATAAACGAACGTCTCTCCACATGCTCATTTCTGAGAGATAAGTGTGTGTGAAAGCCGTCCTTCACCTAGCTTGTTGGGAACACAAACTTTCTTTTCATTTGCTAAATCCACTCCATACATATATATGGGGAGGTACTAGCTCCAACTCGGTTTTACAGTGAAAACTGCAGGAACATCAAACCGGCACTAGGAAACAGACTGAGAAACCAGAGTAAAAGTTTCTCCTGCAACCCGTTCCCTTTGTGCTAGATGAACGAACGTCTCTCCACATGCTCAGTTCTGAGAGATAAGTGTGTGTGAAAGCCGTCCTTCACCTAGCTTGTTGGGAACACAAAGTTTCTTTTAAGTTGCAAACTCCACTCCGTACATATATATGGGAAGGTACTAGTTCCAACTCGGTTTTACAGTGAAAACTGCAGGAACTTCAAACCGGCACTAGGAAACAGACTGAGAAACCAGAGAAAAGTTTCTCCTGCAACCCGTTCCATTTGTGCTAGATGAACGAACGTCTCTCCACATGCTCAGTTCTGAGAGATAAATGTGTGTGAAAGCCGTCCTTCACCTAGCTTTTTGGGAACACAAAGTTTCTCTTCAGGTGCAAACTCCACTCGATACATATATATGGGGAGGGAGTAGCTCCAATTCGGTTTTACAGTGAAAACTACAGGAACTTCAAACCGGCACTAGGAAACAGACTTAGAAACCAGAGTAAAAGTTTCTCCTGCAACCCGTTCCCTTTGTGCTAGATGAACGAACGTCTCTGCACATGCTCAGTTCTGAGAGATAATTGTGTGTGAAAGCCGTCCTTCACATAGCTTTTTGGGAACACAAAGTTTCTCTTAGTTTGCAAACTCCACTCCATACATATATATGGGGAGGTACAAGCTCAAACTGGGTTTGCAGTGAAAACTGCAGGAACTTCAAACAGGCACTAGGAAACAGACTGAGAAACCAGAGTAAAAGTTTCTCCTGCAACCCATTCCCTTTGTGCTAGATGAATGAACGTCTCTCCACATGCTCATTTCTGAGAGATAAGTGTGTGTGAAAGCCGTCCTTCACCTAGCTTGTTGGGAAAACAAAGTTTCTTTTCAGTTGCAAACTCCACTCCATACATATATATGGGGAGGTACTAGATCCAACTCGGTTTTACAGTGAAAACTGCAGGACTTCAAACCGGCACTAGGAAACAGACTGAGAAACCAGAGAAAAGTTTCTCCTGCAACCCTTTCCTTTTGTGCTAGATGAACGAACGTCTCTCCACATGCTCAGTTCTGAGAGATAAGTGTGTGTGAAAGCCGTCCTTCACCTAGCTTTTTGGGAACACAAAGTTTCTCTAAGGTTGCAAACTCCACTCCATACATATATATGGTTAGGTACAAGCTCAAACTGGGTTTTGCAGTGAAAACTGCAGGAACTTCAAACAGGCACTAGGAAACAGACTGAGAAACCTGAGGAAAAGTTTCTCCTGCAACCCGTTCCCTTTGTGCTAGATGAACGAACGTCTCTCCACATGCTCAGTTCTGAGAGATAAGTGTGTGTTAAAGCCGTCCTTCACCTAGCTTGTTGGGAAAACAAAGTTTCTTTTCAGTTGCTAACTCCTCTCCATACATATATATGTGGAGGTACTAGCTCCAACTCGGTATTACAGTGAAAACTGCAGGAACTTCAAACCGGCACTAGGAAACAGACTGAGAAACCAGAGTAAAATTTCACCTGCAACCCGTTCCCTTTCTGCTAGATGAACGAACGTCTCTCCACATGCTCAGTTCTGAGAGATAAGTGTGTGTGAAAGCCGTCCTTCACCTAGCTTGTTGGGAACACAAAGTTTCTCTTCAGTTGCAAACTCCACTCCGTACATATATATGGGGAGGTACTAGTTCCAACTCGGTTTTACAGTGAAAACTGCAGGAACTTCAAAACGGCACTAGGAAACAGGCTGAGAAACCAGAGTAAAAGTTTCTCCTGCAACCCGTTCCCTTTGTGCTAGATGAACGAACGTCTCTCCACATGCTCAGTTCTGAGAGATACGTGTGTGTGAAAGCCGTCCTTCAACTAGCTTGTTGGGAACACAAAGTTTCTCTTCAGTTGCAAACTCCACTCCATACATATATATGGGGAGGTACAAGCTCCAACTCGGTTTTAGAGTGAAAAGTGCAGGAACTTCAAACCGGCACTAGGAAACAGACTGAGAAACCAGAGGAAAAGTTTCTCCTGCAACCCGTTCCCTTTGTGCTGGATGAACGAACGTCTCTCCACATGCTCAGTTCTGAGAGATAATTGGGTGTGAAAGCCGTCCTTCACCTAGCTTGTTGGGAATACAAAGTTTCTGTTCAGTTGCTAATTCCACTCCATACATATATATGGGGAGGTACTAGCTCCAACTCGGTTTTACAGTGAAAGCTACCGGAACTTCAAACCGGCACTAGGAAACTGACTGAGATACCACAGTAAAAGTGTCTCCTGCAACCCGTTCCCTTTGTGCTTGATGAACGAACGTCTCTCCACAAGCTCATTTCTGAGAGATAATTGTGTTTGAAAGCCGTCCTTCACCTAGCTTGTTGGGAACACAAAGATTCTCTTCAGTTGCAAACTCCACTCCATACATATATATGGGGAAGTACTAGCTCCAACTCGGTTTTACAGTGAATACTGCAGGAACTTCAAACCGGCTGTAGTAAACAGACTGAGAAACAAGAGTAATAGTTTCTCCTGCAACCCGTTCCCTTTGTGCTAGATGAACGAACGTCTCTCCACATGCTAGGTTCTGAGAGATAAGTGTGTGTGAAAGCCGTCCTTCACCTAGCTTGTTGGGAACACAAAGTTTCTCTTCAGTTGCAAACTCCACTCCATACATATATATGGGGTGGTACTAGCTCCAACTCGGTTTTACAGTGAAAACTGCAGGAACTTCAAACCGGCACTAGGAAACAGACGGAGAAACCAGAGTAAAAGTTTCTCCTGCAACCCGTTCCCTTTGTGCTAGATGAACAAACGTCTCTCCACATGCTCAGTTCTGAGAGATACGTGTGTGTGAAAGCCATCCTTCACCTAGCTTGTTGCGAACACAAAGTTTCTCTTCAGTTGCAAACTCCACTCCATACATATATATGGGGAGGTACAAGCTCCAACTCGGTTTTACAGTGAAAAGTGCAGGAACTTCAAACCGGCACTAGGAAACAGACTGAGAAACCAGAGGAAAAGTTTCTCCTGCAACCCGTTCCCTTTGTGCTGGATGAACGAACATCTCTCCACATGCTCAGTTCTGAGAGATAATTGGGTGTGAAAGCCGTCCTTCACCTAGCTTGTTGGGAATACAAAGTTTCTGTTCAGTTGCTAATTCCACTCCATACATATATATGGGGACGTACTAGCTCCAACTCGGTTTTACAGTGAAAGCTGCAGGAACTTCAAACCGGCACTAGGAAACAGACTGAGATACCACAGTAAAAGTTTCTCCTGCAACCCGTTCCCTTTGTGCTAGATGAACGAACGTCTCTCCACAAGCTCATTTCTGAGAGATAATTGTGTTTGAAAGCCGTCCTTCACCTAGCTTGTTGGGAACACAAAGTTTCTCTTCAGTTGCAAACTCCACTCCATACATATATATGGGGAAGTACTAGCTCCAACTCGGTTTTACAGTGAATACTGCAGGAACTTCAAACCGGCTGTAGTAAACAGACTGAGAAACCAGAGTAATAGTTTCTCCTGCAACCCGTTCCCTTTGTGCTAGATGAACGAACGTCTCTCCACATGCTCAGTTCTGAGAGATAAGTGTGTGTGAAAGCCGTCCTTCACCGAGCTTGTTGGGAAAACAAAGTTTCTCTTCAGTTGCAAACTCCACTCCGTACATATATATGGGGAGGTACTAGTTCCAACTCGGTTTTACAGTGAAAACTGCAGGAACTTCAAAACGGCACTAGGAAACAGACTGAGAAACAAGAGTAAAAGTTTCTCCTGCAACCCGTTCCCTTTGTGCTAGATGAACGAACGTCTCTGCACATGCTCAGTTCTGAGAGATAATTGTGTGTGAAAGCCGTCCTTCACATAGCTTTTTGGGAACACAAAGTTTCTCTTAGTTTGCAAACTCCACTCCATACATATATATGGGGAGGTACAAGCTCAAACTGGGTTTGCAGTGAAAACTGCAGGAACTTCAAACAGGCACTAGGAAACAGACTGAGAAACCAGAGTAAAAGTTTCTCCTGCAACCCATTCCCTTTGTGCTAGATGAATGAACGTCTCTCCACATGCTCATTTCTGAGAGATAAGTGTGTGTGAAAGCCGTCCTTCACCTAGCTTGTTGGGAAAACAAAGTTTCTTTTCAGTTGCAAACTCCACTCCATACATATATATGGGGAGGTACTAGATCCAACTCGGTTTTACAGTGAAAACTGCAGGACTTCAAACCGGCACTAGGAAACAGACTGAGAAACCAGAGAAAAGTTTCTCCTGCAACCCTTTCCTTTTGTGCTAGATGAACGAACGTCTCTCCACATGCTCAGTTCTGAGAGATAAGTGTGTGTGAATGCCGTCCTTCGCCTAGCTTGTAGGGAACACAAAGTTTCTCTTCAGTTGCAAACTCCACTCCATACATATATATGGGGAGGTACTAGCTCCAACTCCGTTTTACAGTGAAAACTGCAGGAACTTCAAACCGGCACTAGGAAACAGACTGAGAAACCAGAGAAAAAGTTTCTCCTGCAACCCGTTCCCTTTGTGCTAGATGAACGAACGTCTCTCCACATGCTCAGTTCTGAGAGATAAGTGTGTGTGAAAGCCGTACTTCACCTAGCTTGTTGGGAACACAAAGTTTCTTTTAAGTTGCAAACTCCACTCCGTACATATATATGGGGAGGTACTAGTTCCAACTCGGTTTTACAGTGAAAACTGCAGGAACTTCAAACCGGCACTAGGAAACAGACTGAGAAACCAGAGAAAAGTTTCTCCTGCAACCCGTTCCCTTTGTGCTAGATGAACGAACGTCTCTCCACATGCTCAGTTCTGAGAGATACGTGTGTGTGAAAGCCGTCCTTCACCTAGCTTGTTGGGAACACAAAGTTTCTCTTCAGTTGCAAACTCCACTCCATACATATATATGGGGAGGTCCAAGCTCCAACTCGGTTTTACAGTGAAAACTGCAGGAAATTCAAACCGGCACTAGGAAACAGACTGAGAGACCAGAGGAAAAGTTTCTCCTGCAACCCGTTCCCTTTGTGCTAGATGAACGAACGTCTCTCCACATGCTCAGTTCTGAGAGATAATTGGGTGTGAAAGCCGTCCTTCACCTAGCTTGTTGGGAATACAAAGTTTCTCTTCAGTTGCTAATTCCACTCCATACATATATATGGGGAGGTACTAGCTCCAACTCGGTTTTACAGTGAAAACTGCAGGAACTTCAAACCGGCACTAGGAAACAGACTGAGATACCACAGTAAATGTTTCTCCTGCAACCCGTTCCCTTTGTGCTAGATGAACGAACGTCTCTCCACAAGCTCATTTCTGAGAGATAATTGTGTGTGAAAGCCGCCTTCACCTAGCTTGTTGGGAACACGAAGTTTCTCTTCAGTTGCAAACTCCACTCCATATATATATATGGGGAAGTACTAGCTCCAACTCGGTTTTACAGTTAAAACTGCAGGAACTTCAAACCGGCTGTAGTAAACAGACTGAGAAACCAGAGTAAAAGTTTCTCCTGCAACCCGTTTCCTTTGTTCTAAATGAACGAACGTCTCTCCACAAACTCATTTCTGAGAGATAATTGTGTGTGAAAGCCGCCCTTCAACTAGCTTGTTGGGAACACAAAGTTTCTCTTCAGTTGCAAACTCCACTCTATACATATATATGATGAGGTACTAGCTCCAACTCGGTTTTACAGTGAAAACTGCAGGAAATTCTAAACGGCACTAGGAAACAGACTGAATACCCAGAGAAAAAGTTTCTCCTGCAAACAGTTCCTTTTGTGGCTGATGAACGAACGTCTCTCCACATGCTCAGTTCTGAGAGATAAGAGTGTGTGAAAGCCGTCCTTCATCTAGCTTGTTGGGAACACAAAGTTTCTCTTCAGATGCAAACTCCACTCCATACATATATATGGGGAGGTACAAGCTCAAACTCGGTTTTACAGTGAAAACTGCAGGAACTTCAAACAGGCAGTAGTAAACAGACTGAGAAACCAGAGAAAAGTTTCTCCTGCAACCCGTTCCATTTGTGCTAGATGAGCGAACGTCTCTACACATGCTCAGATCTGAGAGATAAGTGTGTGTGAAAGCCGTCCTTCACCTAGCTTCTTGGGAACACAAAGTTTCTCTTCAGTTGCAAACTCCTCTCGATACATATATATGAAGAGGGAAAAGCTCCAACTCGGTTTTACAGTGAAAACTGCAGGAACTTAAAACCGGCACTAGGAAACAGACTGAGAAACCAGAGTAAAAGTTTCTCCTGCAACCCGTTCCATTTGTGCTAGATGAACGAACGTCTCTCCACATGCTCAGTTCTGAGATATACTTGTGTGTGAAAGCCATTCTTCACCTAGCTTGTTGGGAACACAAAGTTTCTCTTCAGTTGCAAACTCCAATCCATACATATATATGGGGAGGTCCAAGCTCCAACTCGGTTTTACAGTGAAAAGTTCAGGAACTTCAAACCGGCACTAGGAAACAGACTGAGAAACCAGAGGAAAAGTTTCTCCTGCAAACCGTTCCCTTTGTGCTAGATGAATGAACGTCTCTCCACATGCTCAGTTCTGAGAGATAATTGGGTGTGAAAGCCGTCCTTCACCTAGCTTTTTGGGAACACAAAGTTTCTCTTAGGTTGCAAACTCCACTCCATACATATACATGGGGAGGTACAAGCTCAAACTGGGTTTGCAGGGAAAACTGCAGGAACTTCAAACAGGCACTAGGAAACAGAATGAGAAACCAGAGTAAAAGTTTCTCCTGCAAACCATTCCCTTTGTGCTAGATGAATGAACGTCTCTCCACATGCTCATTTCTGAGAGATAAGTGTGTGTGAAAGCCGTCCTTCACCTAGCTTGTTGGGAAAACAAAGTTTCTTTCAGTTGCAAACTCCACTCCATACATATATATGGGGAGGTACTAGCTCCAACTCGGTTTTACAGTGAAAACTGCAGGAACTTCAAACCGGCACTAGGAAACACACTGAGAAACCAGAGTAACAGTTTCTCTTGCAACCCGTTCCCTTTGTGCTAGATGAACGAACGTCTCTCCACATGCTCAGTTCTGAGAGATAAGTGTGTGTGAAAGCCGTCCTTCACCTAGCTTGTTGGGAACACAAAGTTTCTTTTAAGTTGCAAACTCCACTCCGTACATATATATGGGGAGGTACTAGTTCCAACTCGGTTTTACAGTGAAAACTGCAGGAACTTCAATCCGGCACTAGGAAACAGACTGAGAAACCAGAGAAAAGTTTCTCCTGCAACCCGTTCCCTTTGTGCTAGATGAAAGAACGTCTCTCCACATGCTCATTTCTGAGAGATAAGTGTGTGTGAAAGCCGTCCTTCACCTAGCTTGTTGGGAAAACAAAGTTTCTTTTCAGTTGCAAACTCCACTCCATACATATATATGGGGAGGTACTAGCTCCAACTCGGTTTTACAGTGAAAACTGCAGGAACTTCAAACCGGCACTAGGAAACATACTGAGAAACCAGAGAAAAGTTTCTCCTGCAACCCGTTTCCTTTGTGCTAGATGAACGAACGTCTCTCCACATGCTCAGTTCTGAGAGATAAGTGTGTGTGAAAGCCGTCCTTCACCTAGGTTTTTGGGAACACAAAGTTTCTCTTAGGTTGCAAACTCCACTCCATACATATATATGGGTAGGTACAAGCTCAAACTCGGTTTTGCAGTGAAAACTGCAGGAACTTCAAACCGGCACTAGGAAACAGACTGAGAAACCTGAGGAAAAGTTTCTCCTGCAACCCGTTCCCTTTAAGCCAGATGAACGAACGTCTCTCCACATGCTCATTTCTGAGAGATAAGTGTGTGTGAAAGCCGTCCTTCACCTAGCTTGTTGGGAAAACAAAGTTTCTTTTCAGTTGCAAACTCCACTCCATACATATATATGGGGAGGTACTAGCTCCAACTCGGTTTTACAGTGAAAACTGCAGGAACTTCAAACCGGCACTAGGAAACAGACTGAGAAACCAGAGTAACAGTTTCTCCTGCAACCCGTTCCCTTTGTGCTAGATGAACGAACGTCTCTCCACATGCTCAGTTCTGAGAGATAAGTGTGTGTGAAAGCCGTCCTTCACCTAGCTTGTTGGGAACACAAAGTTTCTTTTAAGTTGCAAACTCCACTCCGTACATATATATGGGGAGGTACTAGTTTCAACTCGGTTTTACAGTGAAAACTGCAGGAACTTAATACCGGCACTAGGAAACAGACTGAGAAACCAGAGTAAAAGTTTCTCCTGCAACCCGTTCCATTTGTGCTAGATGAACGAACGTCTCTCCACATGCTCAGTTCTGAGATATACTTGTGTGTGAAAGCCATTCTTCACCTAGCTTGTTGGGAACACAAAGTTTCTCTTCAGTTGCAAACTCCAATCCATACATATATATGGGGAGGTCCAAGCTCCAACTCGGTTTTACAGTGAAAAGTTCAGGAACTTCAAACCGGCACTAGGAAACAGACTGAGAAACCAGAGGAAAAGTTTCTCCTGCAAACCGTTCCCTTTGTGCTAGATGAATGAACGTCTCTCCACATGCTCAGTTCTGAGAGATAATTGGGTGTGAAAGCCGTCCTTCACCTAGCTTGTTGGGAATACAAACTTTCTCTTCAGTTGCTAATTCCACTCCATACATATATATGGCGTGGTACTAGCTCCAACTCGGTTTTGCAGTGAAAACTGCAGGAACTTCAAACTGGCACTAGGAAACAGACTGAGAAACCAGAGTAAAAGTTCCTCCTGCAACCCGTTCCCTTTGTGCTAGAAGAACGAACGTTTCTCCACATGCTCAGTTCTTAGAGATATGTGTGTGTGAAAGCCGTCCTTCACCTACCTTGTTGGGAAAACAAAGTTTCTTTTCAGTTGCAAACTCCACTCCATACATATATATGGGGAGGTACTAGCTCCAACTCGGTTTTACAGTGAAAACTGCAGGAACTTCAAACCGGCACTAGGAAACAGACTGAGAAACCAGAGGAAAAGTTTCTCCTGCAACCCGTTCCCTTTGTGCTAGATGAACGAACGTCTCTCCACATGCTCAGTTCTGAGAGATAAGTGTGTGTGAAAGCCGTCCTTCACCTAGGTTTTTGGGAACACAAAGTTTCTCTTAGGTTGCAAACTCCACTCCATACATATATATGGGTAGGTACAAGCTCAAACTCGGTTTTGCAGTGAAAACTGCAGGAACTTCAAACAGGCACTAGGAAACAGACTGAGAAACCTGAGGAAAAGTTTCTCCTGCAACCCGTTCCCTTTGTGCCAAATGAACGAACGTCTCTCCACATGCTCATTTCTGAGAGATAATTGTGTGTGAAAGCCGTCCTTCACATAGCTTGTTGGGAAAACAAAGTTTCTTTTCAGTTGCAAACTCCACTCCATACATATATATGGGGAGGTACTAGCTCCAACTCGGTTTTACAGTGAAAACTGCAGGAACTTCAAACCGGCACTAGGAAACAGACTGAGAAACCAGAGTAACAGTTTCTCCTGCAACCCGTTCCCTTTGTGCTAGATGAACGAACGTCTCTCCACATGCTCAGTTCTGAGAGATAAGTGTGTGTGAAAGCCGTCCTTCACCTAGCTTGTTGGGAACACAAAGTTTCTTTTAAGTTGCAAACTCCACTCCGTACATATATATGGGGAGGTACTAGTTCCAACTCGGTTTTACAGTGAAAACTGCAGGAACTTCAAACCGGCACTAGGAAACAGACTGAGAAACCAGAGAAAAGTTTATCCTGCAACCCGTTCCCTTTGTGCTAGATGAACGAACGTCTCTCCACATGCTCAGTTCTGAGAGATAATTGTGTGTGAAAGCCGTCCTTCACCTAGCTTGTTGGGAACACAAAGTTTCTCTTCAGTTGCAAACTCCAATCCATAAATATATATGGGGAGGTACAAGCTCCAACTCGGTTTTACAGTGAAAAATGCAGGAACTTCAAACCGGCACTAGGAAACAGACTGAGAAACCAGAGGAAAAGTTTCTCCTGCAACCTGTTCCCTTTGTGCTAGATGAACGAACGTCTCTGCACATGCTCAGTTCTGAGAGATATATGTGTGTGAAAGCCGTCGTTCACCTAGCTTTTTGGGAACACAAAGTTTCTCTTAGGTTGCAAACTCCACTCCATACATATACATGGGGAGGTACAAGCTCAAACTGGGTTTGCAGGGAAAACTGCAGGAACTTCAAACAGGCACTAGGAAACAGAATGAGAAACCAGAGTAAAAGTTTCTCCTGCAAACCATTCCCTTTGTGCTAGATGAATGAACGTCTCTCCACATGCTCATTTCTGAGAGATAAGTGTGTGTGAAAGCCGTCCTTCACCTAGCTTGTTGGGAAAACAAAGTTTCTTTCAGTTGCAAACTCCACTCCATACATATATATGGGGAGGTACTAGCTCCAACTCGGTTTTACAGTGAAAACTGCAGGAACTTCAAACCGGCACTAGGAAACACACTGAGAAACCAGAGTAACAGTTTCCCTTGCAACCCGTTCCCTTTGTGCTAGATGAACGAACGTCTCTCCACATGCTCAGTTCTGAGAGATAAGTGTGTGTGAAAGCCGTCCTTCACCTAGCTTGTTGGGAACACAAAGTTTCTTTTAAGTTGCAAACTCCACTCCGTACATATATATGGGGAGGTACTAGTTCCAACTCGGTTTTACAGTGAAAACTGCAGGAACTTCAAACCGGCACTAGGAAATAGACTGAGAAACCAGAGAAAAGTTTCTCCTGCAACCCGTTCCCTTTGTGCTAGATGAAAGAACGTCTCTCCACATGCTCATTTCTGAGAGATAAGTGTGTGTGAAAGCCGTCCTTCACCTAGCTTGTTGGGAAAACAAAGTTTCTTTTCAGTTGCAAACTCCACTCCATACATATATATGGGGAGGTACTAGCTCCAACTCGGTTTTACAGTGAAAACTGCAGGAACTTCAAACCGGCACTAGGAAACATACTGAGAAACCAGAGGAAAAGTTTCTCCTGCAACCCGTTCCCTTTGTGCTAGATGAACGAACGTCTCTCCACATGCTCAGTTCTGAGAGATAAGTGTGTGTGAAAGCCGTCCTTCACCTAGGTTTTTGGGAACACAAAGTTTCTCTTAGGTTGCAAACTCCACTCCATACATATATATGGGTAGGTACAAGCTCTAACTCGGTTTTGCAGTGAAAACTGCAGGAACTTCAAACAGGCACTAGGAAACAGACTGAGAAACCTGAGAAAAAGTTTCTCCTGCAACCCGTTCCCTTTGTGCCAGATGAACGAACGTCTCTCCACATGCTCATTTCTGAGAGATAATTGTGTGTGAAAGCCGTCCTTCACCTAGCTTGTTGGGAAAACAAAGTTTCTTTTCAGTTGCAAACTCCACTCCATACATATATATGGGGAGGTACTAGCTCCAACTCGGTTTTACAGTGAAAACTGCAGGAACTTCAAACCGGCACTAGGAAACAGACTGAGAAACCAGAGTAACAGTTTCTCCTGCAACCCGTTCCCTTTGTGCTAGATGAACGAACGTCTCTCCACATGCTCAGTTCTGAGAGATAAGTGTGTGTGAAAGCCGTCCTTCACCTAGCTTGTTGGGAACACAAAGTTTCTTTTAAGTTGCAAACTCCACTCCGTACATATATATGGGGAGGTACTAGTTTCAACTCGGTTTTACAGTGAAAACTGCAGGAACTTCAAACCGGCACTAGGAAACAGACTGAGAAACCAGAGAAAAGTTTATCCTGCAACCCGTTCCCTTTGTGCTAGATGAACGAACGTCTCTCCACATGCTCAGTTCTGAGAGATAATTGTGTGTGAAAGCCGTCCTTCACCTAGCTTGTTGGGAACACAAAGTTTCTCTTCAGTTGCAAACTCCAATCCATAAATATATATGGGGAGGTACAAGCTCCAACTCGGTTTTACAGTGAAAAATGCAGGAACTTCAAACCGGCACTAGGAAACAGACTGAGAAACCAGAGGAAAAGTTTCTCCTGCAACCTGTTCCCTTTGTGCTAGATGAACGAACGTCTCTGCACATGCTCAGTTCTGAGAGATAAATGTGTGTGAAAGCCGTCGTTCACCTAGCTTTTTGGGAACACAAAGTTTCTCTTAGGTTGCAAACTCCACTCCATACATATACATGGGGAGGTACAAGCTCAAACTGGGTTTGCAGGGAAAACTGCAGGAACTTCAAACAGGCACTAGGAAACAGAATGAGAAACCAGAGTAAAAGTTTCTCCTGCAAACCATTCCCTTTGTGCTAGATGAATGAACGTCTCTCCACATGCTCATTTCTGAGAGATAAGTGTGTGTGAAAGCCGTCCTTCACCTAGCTTGTTGGGAAAACAAAGTTTCTTTCAGTTGCAAACTCCACTCCATACATATATATGGGGAGGTACTAGCTCCAACTCGGTTTTACAGTGAAAACTGCAGGAACTTCAAACCGGCACTAGGAAACACACTGAGAAACCAGAGTAACAGTTTCTCTTGCAACCCGTTCCCTTTGTGCTAGATGAACGAACGTCTCTCCACATGCTCAGTTCTGAGAGATAAGTGTGTGTGAAAGCCGTCCTTCACCTAGCTTGTTGGGAACACAAAGTTTCTTTTAAGTTGCAAACTCCACTCCGTACATATATATGGGGAGGTACTAGTTCCAACTCGGTTTTACAGTGAAAACTGCAGGAACTTCAATCCGGCACTAGGAAACAGACTGAGAAACCAGAGAAAAGTTTCTCCTGCAACCCGTTCCCTTTGTGCTAGATGAAAGAACGTCTCTCCACATGCTCATTTCTGAGAGATAAGTGTGTGTGAAAGCCGTCCTTCACCTAGCTTGTTGGGAAAACAAAGTTTCTTTTCAGTTGCAAACTCCACTCCATACATATATATGGGGAGGTACTAGCTCCAACTCGGTTTTACAGTGAAAACTGCAGGAACTTCAAACCGGCACTAGGAAACATACTGAGAAACCAGAGAAAAGTTTCTCCTGCAACCCGTTTCCTTTGTGCTAGATGAACGAACGTCTCTCCACATGCTCAGTTCTGAGAGATAAGTGTGTGTGAAAGCCGTCCTTCACCTAGGTTTTTGGGAACACAAAGTTTCTCTTAGGTTGCAAACTCCACTCCATACATATATATGGGTAGGTACAAGCTCAAACTCGGTTTTGCAGTGAAAACTGCAGGAACTTCAAACCGGCACTAGGAAACAGACTGAGAAACCTGAGGAAAAGTTTCTCCTGCAACCCGTTCCCTTTAAGCCAGATGAACGAACGTCTCTCCACATGCTCATTTCTGAGAGATAAGTGTGTGTGAAAGCCGTCCTTCACCTAGCTTGTTGGGAAAACAAAGTTTCTCTTCAGTTGCAAACTCCACTCCATACATATATATGGGGAGGTACTAGCTCCAACTCGGTTTTACAGTGAAAACTGCAGGAACTTCAAACCGGCACTAGGAAACAGACTGAGAAACCAGAGTAACAGTTTCTCCTGCAACCCGTTCCCTTTGTGCTAGATGAACGAACGTCTCTCCACATGCTAAGTTCTGAGAGATATGTGTGTGTGAAAGCCGTCCTTCACTTAGCTTTTTGGGAACACAAAGTTTCTTTTAAGTTGCAAACTCCACTCCGTACATATATATGGGGAGGTAATAGTTCCAACTCGGTTTTACAGTGAAAACTGCAGGAACTTCAAACCGGCACTAGGAAACAGGCTGAGAAACCAGAGAAAAGTTTATCCTGCAACCCGTTCCCTTTGTGCTAGATGAATGAACGTCTCTCCACATGCTCAGTTCTGAGAGATAATTGGGTGTGAATGCCGTCCTTCACCTAGCTTGTTGGGAACACAAAGTTTCTCTTCAGTTGCAAACTCCACTCCATACATATATATGGGGAGGTACAAGCTCCAACTCGGTTTTACAGTGAAAAATGCAGGAACTTCAAACCGGCACTAGGAAACAGACTGAGTACCAGAGGAAAAGTTTCTCCTGCAACCTGTTCCCTTTGTGCTAGATGAAGGAACGTCTCTGCACATGCTCAGTTCTGAGAGATAAGTGTGTGTGAAAGCCGTCCTTCACCTGGCTTCTTGGGAACACAAAGTTTCTCTTAGGTTGCAAACTCCACTCCATACATATACATGGGGAGGTACAAGCTCAAACTGGGTTTGCAGGGAAAACTGCAGGAACTTCAAACAGGCACTAGGAAACAGACTGAGAAACCAGAGTAACAGTTTCTCCTGCAACCCGTTCCCTTTGTGCCAGATGAACGAACGTCTCTCCACATGCTCATTTCTGAGAGATAAGTGTGTGTGAAAGCCGTCCTTCACCTAGCTTGTTAGGAAAACAAAGTTTCCTTCAGTTGCAAACTCCACTCCATACATATATATGGGGAGGTACTAGATCCATCTCGGTTTTAGAGTGAAAACTGCAGGAACTTCAAACCGGCACTAGGAAACAGACTGAGAAACCAGAGAAAAGTTTCTCCTGCAACCCGTTCCCTTTGTGCTAGATGAACGAACGTCTCTCCACATGCTCAGTTCTGAGAGATAATTGTGTGTGAAAGCCGTCCTTCACCAAGCTTTTTGGGAACACAAAGTATCTCTTAGGTTGCAAACTCCAATCCATACATGTATATGGGTAGGTACAAGCTCAAACTCGGTTTTGCAGTGAAAACTGCAGGAACTTCAAACAGGCACTAGGAAACAGACTGAGAAACCAGAGTAACAGTTTCTCCTGCAACCCGTTCCCTTTGTGCCAGATGAACGAACGTCTCTCCACATGCTCATTTCTGAGAGATAAGTGTGTGTGAAAGCCGTCCTTCACCTAGCTTGTTGGGAAAACAAAGTTTCTTTTCAGTTGCAAACTCCACTCCATACATATATATGGGGAGGTACTAGCTCCAACTCGGTTTTACAGTGAAAACTGCAGGAACTTCAAACCGGCACAAGGAAACAGACTGAGAAACCAGAGTAACAGTTTCTCCTGCAACCCGTTCCCTTTGTGCTAGATGAACGAACGTCCCTCCTCATGCTCAGTTCTGAGAGATAAGTGTGTGTGAAAGCCGTCCTTCACCTAGCTTGTTGGGAACACAAAGTTTCTTTTAAGTTGCAAACTCCACTCCGTACATATATATGGGGAGGTACTAGTTCCAACTCGGTTTTACAGTGAAAACTGCAGGAACTTCAAACCGGCACTAGTAAACAGACTGAGAAACCAGAGAAAAGTTTCTCCTGCAACCCGATCCCTTTGTGCTAGATGAAAGAACGTCTCTCCACATGCTCATTTCTGAGAGATAAGTGTGTGTGAAAGCCGTCCTTCACCTAGCTTGTTGGGAAAACAAAGTTTCTCTTCAGTTGCAAACTCCACTCCATACATATATATGGGTAGGTACAAGCTCAAACTCGGTTTTGCAGTGAAAACTGCAGGAACTTCAAACAGGCACTAGGAAACAGACTGAGAAACCTGAGGAAAAGTTTCTCCTGCAACCCGTTCCCTTTGTGCCAGATGAACGAACGTCTCTCCACATGCTCATTTCTGAGAGATAAGTGTGTGTGAAAGCCGTACTTCACCAAGCTTGTTGGGAAAACAAAGTTTCTTTTCAGTTGCAAACTCCACTCCATACATATATATGGGGAGGTACTAGCTCCAACTCGGTTTTACAGTGAAAACTGCAGGAACTTCAAACCGGCACTAGGAAACAGACTGAGAAACCAGAGTAACAGTTTCTCCTGCAACCCGTTCCCTTTGTGCTAGATGAACGAACGTCTCTCCACATGCTCAGTTCTGAGAGATAAGTGTGTGTGAAAGCCGTCCTTCACCTAGCTTGTTGGGAAAACAAAGTTTCTTTTCAGTTGCAAACTCCACTCCGTACATATATATGGGGAGGTACTAGTTCCAACTCGGTTTTACACTGAAAACTGCAGGAACTTCAAACCGGCACTAGGAAACAGACTGAGAAACCAGAGAAAAGTTTCTCCTGCAACCCGTTCCCTTTGTGCTAGATGAAAGAACGTCTCTCCACATGCTCATTTCTGAGAGATAAGTGTGTGTGAAAGCCGTCCTTCACCTAGCTTGTTGGGAAAACAAAGTTTCTTTTCAGTTGCAAACTCCACTCCATACATATATATGGGGAGGTACTAGCTCCAACTCGGTTTTACAGTGAAAACTGCAGGAACTTCAAACCGGCACTAGGAAACAGACTGAGAAACCAGAGTAACAGTTTCTCCTGCAACCCGTTCCCTTTGTGCTAGATGAACGAACGTCTCTCCACATGCTCAGTTCTGAGAGATAAGTGTGTGTTAAAGCCGTCCTTCACCTAGGTTTTTGGGAACACAAAGTTTCTCTTAGGTTGCAAACTCCACTCCATAAATATATATGGGTAGGTACAAGCTCAAACTCGGTTTTGCAGTGAAAACTGCAGGAACTTCAAACAGGCACTAGGAAACAGACTGAGAAACCTGAGGAAAAGTTTCTCCTGCAACCCGTTCCCTTTGTGCCAGATGAACGAACGTCTCTCCACATGCTCATTTCTGAGAGATAAGTGTGTGTGAAAGCCGTCCTTCACCTAGCTTGTTGGGAAAACAAAGTTTCTTTTCAGTTGCAAACTCCACTCCATACATATATATGGGGAGGTACTAGCTCCAACTCGGTTTTACAGTGAAAACTGCAGGAACTTCAAACCGGCACTAGGAAACAGACTGAGAAACCAGAGTAACAGTTTCTCCTGCAACCCGTTCCCTTTGTGCTAGATGAACGAACGTCTCTCCACATGCTCAGTTCTGAGATATAAGTGTGTGTGAAAGCCGTCCTTCACCTAGCTTGTTGGGAACACAAAGTTTCTTTTAAGTTGCAAACTCCACTCCGTACATATATATGGGGACGTACTAGTTCCAACTCGGTTTTACAGTGAAAACTGCAGGAACTTCAAACCGGCACTAGGAAACAGACTGAGAAACCAGAGAAAAGTTTACCCTGCAACCCGTTCCTTTTGTGCTAGATGAACGAACGTCTCTCCACATGCTCAGTTCTGAGAGATAATTGTGTGTGAAAGCCGTCCTTCACCTAGCTTGTTGGGAACACAAAGTTTCTCTTCAGTTGCAAACTCCACTCCATACATATATATGGGGAGGAACAAGCTCCAACTCGGTTTTACAGTGAAAAATGCAGGAACTTCAAACCGGCACTAGGAAACAGACTGAGAAACCAGAGGAAAAGTTTCTCCTGCAACCTGTTCCCTTTGTGCTAGATGAACGAACGTCTCTGCACATGCTCAGTTCTGAGAGATAAGTGTGTGTGAAAGCCGTCCTTCACCTAGCTTTTTGGGAACACAAAGTTTCTCTTAGGTTGCAAACTCCACTCCATACATATACATGGGGAGGTACAAGCTCAAACTGGGTTTGCAGGGAAAACTGCAGGAACTTCAAACAGGCACTAGGAAACAGAATGAGAAACCAGAGTAAAAGTTTCTCCTGCAACCCATTCCCTTTGTGCTAGATGAATGAACGTCTCTCCACATGCTCATTTCTGAGAGATAAGTGTGTGTGAAAGCCGTCCTTCACCTAGCTTGTTGGGAAAACAAAGTTTCTTTTCAGTTGCAAACACCACTCCATACATATATATGGGGAGGTACTAGCTCCAACTCGGTTTTACAGTGAAAACTGCAGGAACTTCAAACCGGCACTAGGAAACAGACAGAGAAACCAGAAAAAAGTTTCTCCTGCAACCCGTTCCCTTTGTGCTAGATGAACGAACGTCTCTCCACATGCTCAGTTCTGAGAGATAAGTGTGTGTGAAAGCCGTCCTTCACCTAGCTTTTTGGGAACACAAAGTTTCTCTTAGGTTGCAAACTCCACTCCATACATATATATGGGGAGGTACAAGCTCAAACTCGGTTTTGCAGTGAAAACTGCAGGAACTTCAAACAGGCACTAGGAAACAGACTGAGAAACCTGAGGAAATGTTTCACCTGCAACCCGTTCCCTTTGTGCCAGATGAACGAACGTCTCTCCACATGCTCAGTTCTGAGAGATAAGTGTGTGTGAAAGCCGTCCTTCACCTAGCTTGTTGGGAAAACAAAGTTTCTTTTCAGTTGCAAACTCCACTCCATACATATATATGGGGACGTACTAGCTCCAACTCGGTTTTACAGTGAAAACTGCAGGAAATTCAAACCGGCACTAGGAAAAAGACCGAGAAACCGGAGTAAAAATTTCTCCTGCAACCCGTTCCCTTTGTGCTAGATGAACGAACGTCTCTCCACATGCTCAGTTCTGAGAGATAAGTGTGTGTGAAAGACGTCCTTCACCTAGCTTGTTGGGAACACAAAGTTTCTTTTAAGTTGCAAACTCCACTCCGTACATATATATGGGGAAGTTCTAGTTCCAACTCGGTTTTACAGTGAAAACTGCAGGAAATTCAAACCGGCACTAGGAAACAGACTGAGAAACCAGAGAAAAGTTTCTCCTACAACCCGTTCCCTTTGTGCTAGATGAACGAACGTCTCTCCACATGCTCAGTTCTGAGAGATAATTGTGTGTGAAAGCCGTCCTTCACATAGCTTGTTGGGAACACAAAGTTTCTCTTCAGTTGCAAACTCCACTCCATAAATATATATGGGGAGGTACAAGCTCCAACTCGGTTTTACAGTGAAAAGTGCAGGAACTTCAAACCGGCACTAGGAAACAGACTGTGAATCCAGAGGAAAAGTTTCTCCTGCAACCCGTTCCCTTTGTGCTAGATGAA
Source organism: Camelus bactrianus (assembly GCF_048773025.1). Taxonomy (NCBI): domain Eukaryota; kingdom Metazoa; phylum Chordata; class Mammalia; order Artiodactyla; family Camelidae; genus Camelus; species Camelus bactrianus. The sequence continues at coordinate 7,171,416 of NC_133569.1, forward strand.
CGAACGTCTCTCCACATGCTCAGTTCTGAGAGATAACTGGATGTGAAAGCCGTCCTTCACCTAGCTTGTTGGGAATACAAAGTTTCTCTTCAGTTGCTAATTCCACTCCATACATATATATGGGGTGGAACTAGCTCCAACTCGGTTTTACAGTGAAAACTGCAGGAACTTCAAACCGGCACTAGGAAACAGACTGAGATACCAAAGTAAAAGTTTCTCCTGCAACCCGTTCCCTTTGTGCTAGATGAACGAACGTCTCTCCACAAGCTCATTTCTGAGAGATAATTGTGTGTGAAAGCCGTCCTTCACCTAGCTTGTTGGGAACACAAAGTTTCTCTTCAGTTGCAAACTCCACTCCATACATATATATGGGGAAGTACTAGCTCCAACTTGGTTTTACAGTGAAAACTGCAGGAACTTCAAACCGGCTGTAGTAAACAGACTGAGAAACCAGAGTAAAAGTTTCTCCTGCAACCCGTTCCCTTTGTGCTAGATGAACGAACGTCTCTCCACAAGCTCATTTCTGAGAGATAATTGTGTGTGAAAGCCGTCCTTCAACTAGCTTGTTGGGAACACAAAGTTTCTCTTCAGTAGCAAACTCCACTCGATACATATATATTGGGAGGTACTATCTCCAACTCGGTTTTACAGTGAAAACTGCAGGAACTTCAAACCGGCACTATTAAACAGACTGAGAAACCAGAGTAAAAGTTTCTCCTGCAACCCGTTCCCTTTGTGCTAGATGAACGAACGTCTCTCCACATGCTCAGTTCTGAGAGTTAAGTGTGTGTGAAAGCCGTCCTTCAACAAGCTTGTTGGGAACACAAAGTTTCTCTTCAGTTGCAAACTCCACTCCATACATATATATGGGGAGGTACTAGCTCCAACTCGGTTTTACAGTGAAAACTGCAGGAAATTCTAAACGGCACTAGGAAACAGACTGAATACTCAGAGAAAAAGTTTCTCCTGCAACCAGTTCCTTTTGTGTCTGATGAACGAACATCTCTCCACATGCTCATTTCTGAGAGATAAGTGTGTGTGAAAGCCGTCCTTCACCTAGCTTGTTGGGAACACAAAGTTTCTCTTCAGTTGCAAACTCCACTGGATACATATATATGGGGAGGTACTAGCTCCAACTCGGTTTTACAGTGAAAACTGCAGGAACTTCAAACCGGCAGTAGTAAACAGACTGAGAAACCAGAGTAAAGTTTCTCCTGCAACCCGTTCCCTTTGTGCTAGATGAACGAAAGTCTCTCCACATGCTCAGTTCTGAGAGATAATTGTGTGTGAAAGCCGTCCTTCACCATGCTTGTTGGGAAAACAAAGTTTCTTTTCAGTTGCAAACTCCACTCCATACATATATATGGGGAGGTTATAACTCCAACTCGGTTTTACAGTGAATACTGCAGGAACTTCAAACCGGCACTAGGAAACAGACTGAGAAACCAGAGTAAAAGTTTCTCCTGCAACCCGTTCCCTTTGTGCTAGATGAACGAACGTCTCTCCACATGCTCAGTTCTGAGAGATAAGTGTGTGTGAAAGCCGTCCTTCACATAGCTTGTTGGGAACACAAAGTTTCTTTTAAGTTGCAAACTCCACTCGGTACATATATATGGTGAGGTATTAGTTCCAACTCGGTTTTACAGTGAAAACTGCAGGAACTTCAAACAGGCACTAGGAAACAGACTGATAAACCAGAGAAAAGTTTCTCCTGCAACCCATTCCATTTGTGCTAGATGAACGAACGTCTCTACACATGCTCAGATCTGAGAGATAAGTGTGTGTGAAAGCAGTCCTTCACCTAGCTTCTTGGGAACACAAAGTTTCTCTTCAGTTGCAAACTCCACTCGATACATATATATGAGGAAAGAATAGCTCCAACTCGGTTTTACAGTGAAAACTGCAGGAACTTCAAACCGGCACTAGGAAACAGACTGAGATACCACAGTAAAAGTTTCTCCTAAAACCCGTTCCCTTTGTGCTAGATGAACGAACGTCTCTCCACAAGCTCATTTCTAAGAGATAATTGTGTGTGAATGCCGTCCTTCACCTAGCTTGTTGGGAACACAAAGTTTTCTTCAGTTGCAAACTGCACTCCATACATATATATGGGGAAGTACTAGCTCCAACTTGGTTTTACAGTGAAAACTGCAGGAACTTCAAACCGGCTGTAGTAAACAGACTGAGAAACCAGAGTAAAAGTTCCTCCTGCAACCCGTTCCCTTTGTGCTAGAAGAACGAACGTCTCTCCACATGCTCAGTTCTGAGAGATATGTGTGTGTGAAAGCCGTCCTTCAACTAGCTTTTTGGGAACACAAAGTTTCTCTTCAGTTGCAAACTCCACTCGATACATATATATGGGGTGGGACTAGCTCCAACTCGGTTTTACAGTGAAAACTGCAGGAACTTCAAACCGGCACTAGGAAACAGACTGAGAAACCAGAGAAAAGTTTCTCCTGCAACCCGTTACCTTTGTGCTAGATGAACGAACGTCTCTCACATGCTCAGTTCTGAGAGATAAGTGTGTGTGAAAGCCGTCCTTCACCTAGCTTGTTGGGAAGACAAAGATTCTCTTCAGTTGCAAACTCCAATGCATACATATATATGGGGAGGTACTAGCTCCAACACGGATTTACAGTGAAAACTGCAGGAAATTCTAAACGGCACTAGGAAACAGACTAATAACCCAGAGAAAATGTTTCTCCTGCAACCAGTTCCTTTTGTGGCTGATGAACGAACGTCTCTCCACATGCTCAGTTCTGAGAGATAAGTGTGTTTGAAAGCCGTCCTTCAACTAGATTGTTGGGAACACAAAGTTTCTCTTCAGTTGCAAACTCCATTCGATACATATATATGGGGAGGGACTAGCTCCAACTCGGTTCTACAGTGAAAACTGCAGGAACTTCAAACCGGCAGTAGTAAACAGACTAAGAATCCAGAGTAAAAGTTACTCCTGCAACCCGTTCCCTTTGTGCTAGATGAACGAACGTCTCTCCACATGCTCAGTTCTGAGAGATAAGTGTGTGTGAAAGCCGTCCTTCACCGATCTTTTTGGAAACACTAAGTTTCTATTAGGTTGAAAACTTCACTACATACATATATATGGGGAGGTACAAGCTCAAACTCGGTTTTGCAGTGAAAACTGCAGGAACTTCAAACAGGCACTAGGAAACAGACTGAGAAACCTGAGTAAAAGTTTCTCCTGCAACCCGTTCCCTTTGTGCTAGATAAACGAACGTCTCTCCACATGCTCATTTCTGAGAGATAAGTGTGTGTGAAAGCCGTCCTTCACCTAGCTTGTTGGGAACACAAACTTTCTTTTCATTTGCTAAATCCACTCCATACATATATATGGGGAGGTACTAGCTCCAACTCGGTTTTACAGTGAAAACTGCAGGAACATCAAACCGGCACTAGGAAACAGACTGAGAAACCAGAGTAAAAGTTTCTCCTGCAACCCGTTCCCTTTGTGCTAGATGAACGAACGTCTCTCCACATGCTCAGTTCTGAGAGATAAGTGTGTGTGAAAGCCGTCCTTCACCTAGCTTGTTGGGAACACAAAGTTTCTCTTCAGGTGCAAACTCCACTCGATACATATATATGGGGAGGGAGTAGCTCCAACACGGTTTTACAGTGAAAACTACAGGAACTTCAAACCAGCACTAGGAAACAGACTTAGAAACCAGAGTAAAAGTTTCTCCTGCAACCCGTTCCCTTTGTGCTAGATGAACGAACGTCTCTGCACATGCTCAGTTCTGAGAGATAATTGTGTGTGAAAGCCGTCCTTCACATAGCTTTTTGGGAACACAAAGTTTCTCTTAGGTTGCAAACTCCACTCCATACATATATATGGGGAGGTACAAGCTCAAACTCGGTTTTGCAGTGAAAACTGCAGGAACTTCAAACAGGCACTAGGAAACAGACTGAGAAACCTGAGGAAATGTTTCACCTGCAACCCGTTCCCTTTGTGCCAGATGAACGAACGTCTCTCCACATGCTCAGTTCTGAGAGATAAGTGTGTGTGAAAGCCGTCCTTCACCTAGCTTGTTGGGAAAACAAAGTTTCTTTTCAGTTGCAAACTCCACTCCATACATATATATGGGGACGTACTAGCTCCAACTCGGTTTTACAGTGAAAACTGCAGGAAATTCAAACCGGCACTAGGAAAAAGACCGAGAAACCGGAGTAAAAATTTCTCCTGCAACCCGTTCCCTTTGTGCTAGATGAACGAACGTCTCTCCACATGCTCAGTTCTGAGAGATAAGTGTGTGTGAAAGACGTCCTTCACCTAGCTTGTTGGGAACACAAAGTTTCTTTTAAGTTGCAAACTCCACTCCATACATATATATGGGGAAGTTCTAGTTCCAACTCGGTTTTACAGTGAAAACTGCAGGAAATTCAAACCGGCACTAGGAAACAGACTGAGAAACCAGAGAAAAGTTTCTCCTACAACCCGTTCCCTTTGTGCTAGATGAACGAACGTCTCTCCACATGCTCAGTTCTGAGAGATAATTGTGTGTGAAAGCCGTCCTTCACATAGCTTGTTGGGAACACAAAGTTTCTCTTCAGTTGCAAACTCCACTCCATAAATATATATGGGGAGGTACAAGCTCCAACTCGGTTTTACAGTGAAAAGTGCAGGAACTTCAAACCGGCACTAGGAAACAGACTGTGAATCCAGAGGAAAAGTTTCTCCTGCAACCCGTTCCCTTTGTGCTAGATGAACGAACGTCTCTCCACATGCTCAGTTCTGAGAGATAACTGGATGTGAAAGCCGTCCTTCACCTAGCTTGTTGGGAATACAAAGTTTCTCTTCAGTTGCTAATTCCACTCCATACATATATATGGGGTGGAACTAGCTCCAACTCGGTTTTACAGTGAAAACTGCAGGAACTTCAAACCGGCACTAGGAAACAGACTGAGATACCAAAGTAAAAGTTTCTCCTGCAACCCGTTCCCTTTGTGCTAGATGAACGAACGTCTCTCCACAAGCTCATTTCTGAGAGATAATTGTGTGTGAAAGCCGTCCTTCACCTAGCTTGTTGGGAACACAAAGTTTCTCTTCAGTTGCAAACTCCACTCCATACATATATATGGGGAAGTACTAGCTCCAACTTGGTTTTACAGTGAAAACTGCAGGAACTTCAAACCGGCTGTAGTAAACAGACTGAGAAACCAGAGTAAAAGTTTCTCCTGCAACCCGTTCCCTTTGTGCTAGATGAACGAACGTCTCTCCACAAGCTCATTTCTGAGAGATAATTGTGTGTGAAAGCCGTCCTTCAACTAGCTTGTTGGGAACACAAAGTTTCTCTTCAGTAGCAAACTCCACTCGATACATATATATTGGGAGGTACTATCTCCAACTCGGTTTTACAGTGAAAACTGCAGGAACTTCAAACCGGCACTATTAAACAGACTGAGAAACCAGAGTAAAAGTTTCTCCTGCAACCCGTTCCCTTTGTGCTAGATGAACGAACGTCTCTCCACATGCTCAGTTCTGAGAGTTAAGTGTGTGTGAAAGCCGTCCTTCAACAAGCTTGTTGGGAACACAAAGTTTCTCTTCAGTTGCAAACTCCACTCCATACATATATATGGGGAGGTACTAGCTCCAACTCGGTTTTACAGTGAAAACTGCAGGAAATTCTAAACGGCACTAGGAAACAGACTGAATACTCAGAGAAAAAGTTTCTCCTGCAACCAGTTCCTTTTGTGTCTGATGAACGAACGTCTCTCCACATGCTCATTTCTGAGAGATAAGTGTGTGTGAAAGCCGTCCTTCACCTAGCTTGTTGGGAACACAAAGTTTCTCTTCAGTTGCAAACTCCACTGGATACATATATATGGGGAGGTACTAGCTCCAACTCGGTTTTACAGTGAAAACTGCAGGAACTTCAAACCGGCAGTAGTAAACAGACTGAGAAACCAGAGTAAAGTTTCTCCTGCAACCCGTTCCCTTTGTGCTAGATGAACGAAAGTCTCTCCACATGCTCAGTTCTGAGAGATAATTGTGTGTGAAAGCCGTCCTTCACCATGCTTGTTGGGAAAACAAAGTTTCTTTTCAGTTGCAAACTCCACTCCATACATATATATGGGGAGGTTATAACTCCAACTCGGTTTTACAGTGAATACTGCAGGAACTTCAAACCGGCACTAGGAAACAGACTGAGAAACCAGAGTAAAAGTTTCTCCTGCAACCCGTTCCCTTTGTGCTAGATGAACGAACGTCTCTCCACATGCTCAGTTCTGAGAGATAAGTGTGTGTGAAAGCCGTCCTTCACATAGCTTGTTGGGAACACAAAGTTTCTTTTAAGTTGCAAACTCCACTCGGTACATATATATGGTGAGGTATTAGTTCCAACTCGGTTTTACAGTGAAAACTGCAGGAACTTCAAACAGGCACTAGGAAACAGACTGATAAACCAGAGAAAAGTTTCTCCTGCAACACATTCCATTTGTGCTAGATGAACGAACGTCTCTACACATGCTCAGATCTGAGAGATAAGTGTGTGTGAAAGCAGTCCTTCACCTAGCTTCTTGGGAACACAAAGTTTCTCTTCAGTTGCAAACTCCACTCGATACATATATATGAGGAAAGAATAGCTCCAACTCGGTTTTACAGTGAAAACTGCAGGAACTTCAAACCGGCACTAGGAAACAGACTGAGATACCACAGTAAAAGTTTCTCCTAAAACCCGTTCCCTTTGTGCTAGATGAACGAACGTCTCTCCACAAGCTCATTTCTAAGAGATAATTGTGTGTGAATGCCGTCCTTCACCTAGCTTGTTGGGAACACAAAGTTTTCTTCAGTTGCAAACTGCACTCCATACATATATATGGGGAAGTACTAGCTCCAACTTGGTTTTACAGTGAAAACTGCAGGAACTTCAAACCGGCTGTAGTAAACAGACTGAGAAACCAGAGTAAAAGTTCCTCCTGCAACCCGTTCCCTTTGTGCTAGAAGAACGAACGTCTCTCCACATGCTCAGTTCTGAGAGATATGTGTGTGTGAAAGCCGTCCTTCAACTAGCTTTTTGGGAACACAAAGTTTCTCTTCAGTTGCAAACTCCACTCGATACATATATATGGGGTGGGACTAGCTCCAACTCGGTTTTACAGTGAAAACTGCAGGAACTTCAAACCGGCACTAGGAAACAGACTGAGAAACCAGAGAAAAGTTTCTCCTGCAACCCGTTACCTTTGTGCTAGATGAACGAACGTCTCTCACATGCTCAGTTCTGAGAGATAAGTGTGTGTGAAAGCCGTCCTTCACCTAGCTTGTTGGGAAGACAAAGATTCTCTTCAGTTGCAAACTCCAATGCATACATATATATGGGGAGGTACTAGCTCCAACACGGATTTACAGTGAAAACTGCAGGAAATTCTAAACGGCACTAGGAAACAGACTAATAACCCAGAGAAAATGTTTCTCCTGCAACCAGTTCCTTTTGTGGCTGATGAACGAACGTCTCTCCACATGCTCAGTTCTGAGAGATAAGTGTGTTTGAAAGCCGTCCTTCAACTAGATTGTTGGGAACACAAAGTTTCTCTTCAGTTGCAAACTCCATTCGATACATATATATGGGGAGGGACTAGCTCCAACTCGGTTCTACAGTGAAAACTGCAGGAACTTCAAACCGGCAGTAGTAAACAGACTAAGAATCCAGAGTAAAAGTTACTCCTGCAACCCGTTCCCTTTGTGCTAGATGAACGAACGTCTCTCCACATGCTCAGTTCTGAGAGATAAGTGTGTGTGAAAGCCGTCCTTCACCGATCTTTTTGGAAACACTAAGTTTCTATTAGGTTGAAAACTTCACTACATACATATATATGGGGAGGTACAAGCTCAAACTCGGTTTTGCAGTGAAAACTGCAGGAACTTCAAACAGGCACTAGGAAACAGACTGAGAAACCTGAGTAAAAGTTTCTCCTGCAACCCGTTCCCTTTGTGCTAGATAAACGAACGTCTCTCCACATGCTCATTTCTGAGAGATAAGTGTGTGTGAAAGCCGTCCTTCACCTAGCTTGTTGGGAACACAAACTTTCTTTTCATTTGCTAAATCCACTCCATACATATATATGGGGAGGTACTAGCTCCAACTCGGTTTTACAGTGAAAACTGCAGGAACATCAAACCGGCACTAGGAAACAGACTGAGAAACCAGAGTAAAAGTTTCTCCTGCAACCCGTTCCCTTTGTGCTAGATGAACGAACGTCTCTCCACATGCTCAGTTCTGAGAGATAAGTGTGTGTGAAAGCCGTCCTTCACCTAGCTTGTTGGGAACACAAAGTTTCTCTTCAGGTGCAAACTCCACTCGATACATATATATGGGGAGGGAGTAGCTCCAACACGGTTTTACAGTGAAAACTACAGGAACTTCAAACCAGCACTAGGAAACAGACTTAGAAACCAGAGTAAAAGTTTCTCCTGCAACCCGTTCCCTTTGTGCTAGATGAACGAACGTCTCTGCACATGCTCAGTTCTGAGAGATAATTGTGTGTGAAAGCCGTCCTTCACATAGCTTTTTGGGAACACAAAGTTTCTCTTAGTTTGCAAACTCCACTCCATACATATATATGGGGAGGTACAAGCTCAAACTGGGTTTGCAGTGAAAACTGCAGGAACTTCAAACAGGCACTAGGAAACAGACTGAGAAACCAGAGTAAAAGTTTCTCCTGCAACCCATTCCCTTTGTGCTAGATGAATGAACGTCTCTCCACATGCTCATTTCTGAGAGATAAGTGTGTGTGAAAGCCGTCCTTCACCTAGCTTGTTGGGAAAACAAAGTTTCTTTTAAGTTGCAAACTCCACTCCATACATATATATGGGGAGGTACTAGATCCAACTTGGTTTTACAGTGAAAACTGCAGGAACTTCAAACCGGCTGTAGTAAACAGACTGAGAAACCAGAGTAAAAGTTCCTCCTGCAACCCGTTCCCTTTGTGCTAGAAGAACGAACGTCTCTCCACATGCTCAGTTCTGAGAGATATGTGTGTGTGAAAGCCGTCCTTCAACTAGCTTTTTGGGAACACAAAGTTTCTCTTCAGTTGCAAACTCCACTCGATACATATATATGGGGTGGGACTAGCTCCAACTCGGTTTTACAGTGAAAACTGCAGGAACTTCAAACCGGCCCTAGGAAACAGACTGAGAAACCAGAGAAAAGTTTCTCCTGCAACCCGTTACCTTTGTGCTAGATGAACGAACGTCTCTCACATGCTCAGTTCTGAGAGATAAGTGTGTGTGAAAGCCGTCCTTCACCTAGCTTGTTGGGAAGACAAAGATTCTCTTCAGTTGCAAACTCCACTGCATACATATATATGGGGAGGTACTAGCTCCAACACGGATTTACAGTGAAAACTGCAGGAAATTCTAAACGGCACTAGGAAACAGACTAATAACCCAGAGAAAATGTTTCTCCTGCAACCAGTTCCTTTTGTGGCTGATGAACGAACGTCTCTCCACATGCTCAGTTCTGAGAGATAAGTGTGTTTGAAAGCCGTCCTTCAACTAGATTGTTGGGAACACAAAGTTTCTCTTCAGTTGCAAACTCCATTCGATACATATATATGGGGAGGGACTAGCTCCAACTCGGTTCTACAGTGAAAACTGCAGGAACTTCAAACCGGCAGTAGTAACAGACTAAGAATCCAGAGTAAAAGTTACTCCTGCAACCCGTTCCCTTTGTGCTAGATGAACGAACGTCTCTCCACATGCTCAGTTCTGAGAGATAAGTGTGTGTGAAAGCCGTCCTTCACCGAGCTTTTTGGAAACACTAAGTTTCTATTAGGTTGCAAACTTCACTACATACATATATATGGGGAGGTACAAGCTCAAACTCGGTTTTGCAGTGAAAACTGCAGGAACTTCAAACAGGCACTAGGAAACAGACTGAGAAACCTGAGTAAAAGTTTCTCTTGCAACCCGTTCCCTTTGTGCTAGATAAACGAACGTCTCTCCACATGCTCATTTCTGAGAGATAAGTGTGTGTGAAAGCCGTCCTTCACCTAGCTTGTTGGGAACACAAACTTTCTTTTCATTTGCTAAATCCACTCCATACATATATATGGGGAGGTACTAGCTCCAACTCGGTTTTACAGTGAAAAATGCAGGAACATCAAACCGGCACTAGGAAACAGACTGAGAAACCAGAGTAAAAGTTTCTCCTGCAACCCGTTCCCTTTGTGCTAGATGAACGAACGTCTCTCCACATGCTCAGTTCTGAGAGATAAGTGTGTGTGAAAGCCGTCCTTCACCTAGCTTGTTGGGAGCACAAAGTTTCTTTTAAGTTGCAAACTCCACTCCGTACATATATATGGGAAGGTACTAGTTCCAACTCGGTTTTACAGTGAAAACTGCAGGAACTTCAAACCGGCACTAGGAAACAGACTGAGAAACCAGAGAAAAGTTTCTCCTGCAACCCGTTCCATTTGTGCTAGATGAACGAACGTCTCTCCACATGCTCAGTTCTGAGAGATAAATGTGTGTGAAAGCCGTCCTTCACCTAGCTTTTTGGGAACACAAAGTTTCTCTTCAGGTGCAAACTCCACTCGATACATATATATGGGGAGGGAGTAGCTCCAAATCGGTTTTACAGTGAAAACTACAGGAACTTCAAACCGGCACTAGGAAACAGACTTAGAAACCAGAGTAAAAGTTTCTCCTGCAACCCGTTCCCTTTGTGCTAGATGAACGAACGTCTCTGCACATGCTCAGTTCTGAGAGATAATTGTGTGTGAAAGCCGTCCTTCACATAGCTTTTTGGGAACACAAAGTTTCTCTTAGTTTGCAAACTCCACTCCATACATATATATGGGGAGGTACAAGCTCAAACTGGGTTTGCAGTGAAAACTGCAGGAACTTCAAACAGGCACTAGGAAACAGACTGAGAAACCAGAGTAAAAGTTTCTCCTGCAACCCATTCCCTTTGTGCTAGATGAATGAACGTCTCTCCACATGCTCATTTCTGAGAGATAAGTGTGTGTGAAAGCCGTCCTTCACCTAGCTTGTTGGGAAAACAAAGTTTCTTTTCAGTTGCAAACTCCACTCCATACATATATATGGGGAGGTACTAGATCCAACTCGGTTTTACAGTGAAAACTGCAGGACTTCAAACCGGCACTAGGAAACAGACTGAGAAACCAGAGAAAAGTTTCTCCTGCAACCCTTTCCTTTTGTGCTAGATGAACGAACGTCTCTCCACATGCTCAGTTCTGAGAGATAAGTGTGTGTGAAAGCCGTCCTTCACCTAGCTTTTTGGGAACACAAAGTTTCTCTAAGGTTGCAAACTCCACTCCATACATATATATGGTTAGGTACAAGCTCAAACTCGGTTTTGCAGTGAAAACTGCAGGAACTTCAAACAGGCACTAGGAAACAGACTGAGAAACCTGAGGAAAAGTTTCTCCTGCAACCCGTTCCCTTTGTGCTAGATGAACGAACGTCTCTCCACATGCTCAGTTCTGAGAGATAAGTGTGTGTTAAAGCCGTCCTTCACCTAGCTTGTTGGGAAAACAAAGTTTCTTTTCAGTTGCTAACTCCTCTCCATACATATATATGTGGAGGTACTAGCTCCAACTCGGTATTACAGTGAAAACTGCAGGAACTTCAAACCGGCACTAGGAAACAGACTGAGAAACCAGAGTAAAATTTCACCTGCAACCCGTTCCCTTTCTGCTAGATGAACGAACGTCTCTCCACATGCTCAGTTCTGAGAGATAAGTGTGTGTGAAAGCCGTCCTTCACCTAGCTTGTTGGGAACACAAAGTTTCTCTTCAGTTGCAAACTCCACTCCGTACATATATATGGGGAGGTACTAGTTCCAACTCGGTTTTACAGTGAAAACTGCAGGAACTTCAAAACGGCACTAGGAAACAGGCTGAGAAACCAGAGTAAAAGTTTCTCCTGCAACCCGTTCCCTTTGTGCTAGATGAACGAACGTCTCTCCACATGCTCAGTTCTGAGAGATACGTGTGTGTGAAAGCCGTCCTTCAACTAGCTTGTTGGGAACACAAAGTTTCTCTTCAGTTGCAAACTCCACTCCATACATATATATGGGGAGGTACAAGCTCCAACTCGGTTTTAGAGTGAAAAGTGCAGGAACTTCAAACCGGCACTAGGAAACAGACTGAGAAACCAGAGGAAAAGTTTCTCCTGCAACCCGTTCCCTTTGTGCTGGATGAACGAACGTCTCTCCACATGCTCAGTTCTGAGAGATAAGTGTGTGTGAAAGCCGTCCTTCACCGAGCTTTTTGGAAACACTAAGTTTCTATTAGGTTGCAAACTTCACTACATACATATATATGGGGAGGTACAAGCTCAAACTCGGTTTTGCAGTGAAAACTGCAGGAACTTCAAACAGGCACTAGGAAACAGACTGAGAAACCTGAGTAAAAGTTTCTCTTGCAACCCGTTCCCTTTGTGCTAGATAAACGAACGTCTCTCCACATGCTCATTTCTGAGAGATAATTGTGTGTGAAAGCCGTCCTTCACCTAGCTTGTTGGGAACACAAACTTTCTTTTCATTTGCTAAATCCACTCCATACATATATATGGGGAGGTACTAGCTCCAACTCGGTTTTACAGTGAAAAATGCAGGAACATCAAACCGGCACTAGGAAACAGACTGAGAAACCAGAGTAAAAGTTTCTCCTGCAACCCGTTCCCTTTGTGCTAGATGAACGAACGTCTCTCCACATGCTCAGTTCTGAGAGATAAGTGTGTGTGAAAGCCGTCCTTCACCTAGCTTGTTGGGAGCACAAAGTTTCTTTTAAGTTGCAAACTCCACTCCGTACATATATATGGGAAGGTACTAGTTCCAACTCGGTTTTACAGTGAAAACTGCAGGAACTTCAAACCGGCACTAGGAAACAGACTGAGAAACCAGAGAAAAGTTTCTCCTGCAACCCGTTCCATTTGTGCTAGATGAACGAACGTCTCTCCACATGCTCAGTTCTGAGAGATAAATGTGTGTGAAAGCCGTCCTTCACCTAGCTTTTTGGGAACACAAAGTTTCTCTTCAGGTGCAAACTCCACTCGATACATATATATGGGGAGGGAGTAGCTCCAAATCGGTTTTACAGTGAAAACTACAGGAACTTCAAACCGGCACTAGGAAACAGACTTAGAAACCAGAGTAAAAGTTTCTCCTGCAACCCGTTCCCTTTGTGCTAGATGAACGAACGTCTCTGCACATGCTCAGTTCTGAGAGATAATTGTGTGTGAAAGCCGTCCTTCACATAGCTTTTTGGGAACACAAAGTTTCTCTTAGTTTGCAAACTCCACTCCATACATATATATGGGGAGGTACAAGCTCAAACTGGGTTTGCAGTGAAAACTGCAGGAACTTCAAACAGGCACTAGGAAACAGACTGAGAAACCAGAGTAAAAGTTTCTCCTGCAACCCATTCCCTTTGTGCTAGATGAATGAACGTCTCTCCACATGCTCATTTCTGAGAGATAAGTGTGTGTGAAAGCCGTCCTTCACCTAGCTTGTTGGGAAAACAAAGTTTCTTTTCAGTTGCAAACTCCACTCCATACATATATATGGGGAGGTACTAGATCCAACTCGGTTTTACAGTGAAAACTGCAGGACTTCAAACCGGCACTAGGAAACAGACTGAGAAACCAGAGAAAAGTTTCTCCTGCAACCCTTTCCTTTTGTGCTAGATGAACGAACGTCTCTCCACATGCTCAGTTCTGAGAGATAAGTGTGTGTGAAAGCCGTCCTTCACCTAGCTTTTTGGGAACACAAAGTTTCTCTAAGGTTGCAAACTCCACTCCATACATATATATGGTTAGGTACAAGCTCAAACTCGGTTTTGCAGTGAAAACTGCAGGAACTTCAAACAGGCACTAGGAAACAGACTGAGAAACCTGAGGAAAAGTTTCTCCTGCAACCCGTTCCCTTTGTGCTAGATGAACGAACGTCTCTCCACATGCTCAGTTCTGAGAGATAAGTGTGTGTTAAAGCCGTCCTTCACCTAGCTTGTTGGGAAAACAAAGTTTCTTTTCAGTTGCTAACTCCTCTCCATACATATATATGTGGAGGTACTAGCTCCAACTCGGTATTACAGTGAAAACTGCAGGAACTTCAAACCGGCACTAGGAAACAGACTGAGAAACCAGAGTAAAATTTCACCTGCAACCCGTTCCCTTTCTGCTAGATGAACGAACGTCTCTCCACATGCTCAGTTCTGAGAGATAAGTGTGTGTGAAAGCCGTCCTTCACCTAGCTTGTTGGGAACACAAAGTTTCTCTTCAGTTGCAAACTCCACTCCGTACATATATATGGGGAGGTACTAGTTCCAACTCGGTTTTACAGTGAAAACTGCAGGAACTTCAAAACGGCACTAGGAAACAGGCTGAGAAACCAGAGTAAAAGTTTCTCCTGCAACCCGTTCCCTTTGTGCTAGATGAACGAACGTCTCTCCACATGCTCAGTTCTGAGAGATACGTGTGTGTGAAAGCCGTCCTTCAACTAGCTTGTTGGGAACACAAAGTTTCTCTTCAGTTGCAAACTCCACTCCATACATATATATGGGGAGGTACAAGCTCCAACTCGGTTTTAGAGTGAAAAGTGCAGGAACTTCAAACCGGCACTAGGAAACAGACTGAGAAACCAGAGGAAAAGTTTCTCCTGCAACCCGTTCCCTTTGTGCTGGATGAACGAACGTCTCTCCACATGCTCAGTTCTGAGAGATAATTGGGTGTGAAAGCCGTCCTTCACCTAGCTTGTTGGGAATACAAAGTTTCTGTTCAGTTGCTAATTCCACTCCATACATATATATGGGGAGGTACTAGCTCCAACTCGGTTTTACAGTGAAAGCTACAGGAACTTCAAACCGGCACTAGGAAACAGACTGAGATACCACAGTAAAAGTGTCTCCTGCAACCCGTTCCCTTTGTGCTTGATGAACGAACGTCTCTCCACAAGCTCATTTCTGAGAGATAATTGTGTTTGAATGCCGTCCTTCACCTAGCTTGTTGGGAACACAAAGATTCTCTTCAGTTGCTAACTCCACTCCATACATATATATGGGGAAGTACTAGCTCCAACTCGGTTTTACAGTGAATACTGCAGGAACTTCAAACCGGCTGTAGTAAACAGACTGAGAAACAAGAGTAATAGTTTCTCCTGCAACCCGTTCCCTTTGTGCTAGATGAACGAACGTCTCTCCACATGCTAGGTTCTGAGAGATAAGTGTGTGTGAAAGCCGTCCTTCACCTAGCTTGTTGGGAACACAAAGTTTCTCTTCAGTTGCAAACTCCACTCCATACATATATATGGGGTGGTACTAGCTCCAACTCGGTTTTACAGTGAAAACTGCAGGAACTTCAAACCGGCACTAGGAAACAGACGGAGAAACCAGAGTAAAAATTTCTCCTGCAACCCGTTCCCTTTGTGCTAGATGAACAAACGTCTCTCCACATGCTCAGTTCTGAGAGATACGTGTGTGTGAAAGCCATCCTTCACCTAGCTTGTTGCGAACACAAAGTTTCTCTTCAGTTGCAAACTCCACTCCATACATATATATGGGGAGGTACAAGCTCCAACTCGGTTTTACAGTGAAAAGTGCAGGAACTTCAAACCGGCACTAGGAAACAGACTGAGAAACCAGAGGAAAAGTTTCTCCTGCAACCCGTTCCCTTTGTGCTGGATGAACGAACGTCTCTCCACATGCTCAGTTCTGAGAGATAATTGGGTGTGAAAGCCGTCCTTCACCTAGCTTGTTGGGAATACAAAGTTTCTGTTCAGTTGCTAATTCCACTCCATACATATATATGGGGACGTACTAGCTCCAACTCGGTTTTACAGTGAAAGCTGCAGGAACTTCAAACCGGCACTAGGAAACAGACTGAGATACCACAGTAAAAGTTTCTCCTGCAACCCGTTCCCTTTGTGCTAGATGAACGAACGTCTCTCCACAAGCTCATTTCTGAGAGATAATTGTGTTTGAAAGCCGTCCTTCACCTAGCTTGTTGGGAACACAAAGTTTCTCTTCAGTTGCAAACTCCACTCCATACATATATATGGGGAAGTACTAGCTCCAACTCGGTTTTACAGTGAATACTGCAGGAACTTCAAACCGGCTGTAGTAAACAGACTGAGAAACCAGAGTAATAGTTTCTCCTGCAACCCGTTCCCTTTGTGCTAGATGAACGAACGTCTCTCCACATGCTCAGTTCTGAGAGATAAGTGTGTGTGAAAGCCGTCCTTCACCTAGCTTGTTGGGAAAACAAAGTTTCTCTTCAGTTGCAAACTCCACTCCGTACATATATATGGGGAGGTACTAGTTCCAACTCGGTTTTACAGTGAAAACTGCAGGAACTTCAAAACGGCACTAGGAAACAGACTGAGAAACAAGAGTAAAAGTTTCTCCTGCAACCCGTTCCCTTTGTGCTAGATGAACGAACGTCTCTGCACATGCTCAGTTCTGAGAGATAATTGTGTGTGAAAGCCGTCCTTCACATAGCTTTTTGGGAACACAAAGTTTCTCTTAGTTTGCAAACTCCACTCCATACATATATATGGGGAGGTACAAGCTCAAACTGGGTTTGCAGTGAAAACTGCAGGAACTTCAAACAGGCACTAGGAAACAGACTGAGAAACCAGAGTAAAAGTTTCTCCTGCAACCCATTCCCTTTGTGCTAGATGAATGAACGTCTCTCCACATGCTCATTTCTGAGAGATAAGTGTGTGTGAAAGCCGTCCTTCACCTAGCTTGTTGGGAAAACAAAGTTTCTTTTCAGTTGCAAACTCCACTCCATACATATATATGGGGAGGTACTAGATCCAACTCGGTTTTACAGTGAAAACTGCAGGACTTCAAACCGGCACTAGGAAACAGACTGAGAAACCAGAGAAAAGTTTCTCCTGCAACCCTTTCCTTTTGTGCTAGATGAACGAACGTCTCTCCACATGCTCAGTTCTGAGAGATAAGTGTGTGTGAAAGCCGTCCTTCACCTAGCTTTTTGGGAACACAAAGTTTCTCTAAGGTTGCAAACTCCACTCCATACATATATATGGTTAGGTACAAGCTCAAACTCGGTTTTGCAGTGAAAACTGCAGGAACTTCAAACAGGCACTAGGAAACAGACTGAGAAACCTGAGGAAAAGTTTCTCCTGCAACCCGTTCCCTTTGTGCTAGATGAACGAACGTCTCTCCACATGCTCAGTTCTGAGAGTTAAGTGTGTGTTAAAGCCGTCCTTCACCTAGCTTGTTGGGAAAACAAAGTTTCTTTTCAGTTGCTAACTCCTCTCCATACATATATATGTGGAGGTACTAGCTCCAACTCGGTATTACAGTGAAAACTGCAGGAACTTCAAACCGGCACTAGGAAACAGACTGAGAAACCAGAGTAAAATTTCACCTGCAACCCGTTCCCTTTCTGCTAGATGAACGAACGTCTCTCCACATGCTCAGTTCTGAGAGATAAGTGTGTGTGAAAGCCGTCCTTCACCTAGCTTGTTGGGAACACAAAGTTTCTCTTCAGTTGCAAACTCCACTCCGTACATATATATGGGGAGGTACTAGTTCCAACTCGGTTTTACAGTGAAAACTGCAGGAACTTCAAAACGGCACTAGGAAACAGGCTGAGAAACCAGAGTAAAAGTTTCTCCTGCAACCCGTTCCCTTTGTGCTAGATGAACGAACGTCTCTCCACATGCTCAGTTCTGAGAGATACGTGTGTGTGAAAGCCGTCCTTCAACTAGCTTGTTGGGAACACAAAGTTTCTCTTCAGTTGCAAACTCCACTCCATACATATATATGGGGAGGTACAAGCTCCAATTCGGTTTTAGAGTGAAAAGTGCAGGAACTTCAAACCGGCACTAGGAAACAGACTGAGAAACCAGAGGAAAAGTTTCTCCTGCAACCCGTTCCCTTTGTGCTGGATGAACGAACGTCTCTCCACATGCTCAGTTCTGAGAGATAATTGGGTGTGAAAGCCGTCCTTCACCTAGCTTGTTGGGAATACAAAGTTTCTGTTCAGTTGCTAATTCCACTCCATACATATATATGGGGAGGTACTAGCTCCAACTCGGTTTTACAGTGAAAGCTACAGGAACTTCAAACCGGCACTAGGAAACAGACTGAGATACCACAGTAAAAGTGTCTCCTGCAACCCGTTCCCTTTGTGCTTGATGAACGAACGTCTCTCCACAAGCTCATTTCTGAGAGATAATTGTGTTTGAAAGCCGTCCTTCACCTAGCTTGTTGGGAACACAAAGATTCTCTTCAGTTGCAAACTCCACTCCATACATATATATGGGGAAGTACTAGCTCCAACTCGGTTTTACAGTGAATACTGCAGGAACTTCAAACCGGCTGTAGTAAACAGACTGAGAAACAAGAGTAATAGTTTCTCCTGCAACCCGTTCCCTTTGTGCTAGATGAACGAACGTCTCTCCACATGCTAGGTTCTGAGAGATAAGTGTGTGTGAAAGCCGTCCTTCACCTAGCTTGTTGGGAACACAAAGTTTCTCTTCAGTTGCAAACTCCACTCCATACATATATATGGGGTGGTACTAGCTCCAACTCGGTTTTACAGTGAAAACTGCAGGAACTTCAAACCGGCACTAGGAAACAGACGGAGAAACCAGAGTAAAAGTTTCTCCTGCAACCCGTTCCCTTTGTGCTATATGAACAAACGTCTCTCCACATGCTCAGTTCTGAGAGATACGTGTGTGTGAAAGCCATCCTTCACCTAGCTTGTTGCGAACACAAAGTTTCTCTTCAGTTGCAAACTCCACTCCATACATATATATGGGGAGGTACAAGCTCCAACTCGGTTTTACAGTGAAAAGTGCAGGAACTTCAAAGCGGCACTAGGAAACAGACTGAGAAACCAGAGTAAAAGTTTCTCCTGCAACCCGTTCCCTTTGTGCTGGATGAACGAACGTCTCTCCACATGCTCAGTTCTGAGAGATAATTGGGTGTGAAAGCCGTCCTTCACCTAGCTTGTTGGGAATACAAAGTTTCTGTTCAGTTGCTAATTCCACTCCATACATATATATGGGGACGTACTAGCTCCAACTCGGTTTTACAGTGAAAGCTGCAGGAACTTCAAACCGGCACTAGGAAACAGACTGAGATACCACAGTAAAAGTTTCTCCTGCAACCCGTTCCCTTTGTGCTAGATGAACGAACGTCTCTCCACAAGCTCATTTCTGAGAGATAATTGTGTTTGAAAGCCGTCCTTCACCTAGCTTGTTGGGAACACAAAGTTTCTCTTCAGTTGCAAACTCCACTCCATACATATATATGGGGAAGTACTAGCTCCAACTCGGTTTTACAGTGAATACGGCAGGAACTTCAAACCGGCTGTAGTAAACAGACTGAGAAACCAGAGTAATAGTTTCTCCTGCAACCCGTTCCCTTTGTGCTAGATGAACGAACGTCTCTCCACATGCTCAGTTCTGAGAGATAAGTGTGTGTGAAAGCCGTCCTTCACCTAGCTTGTTGGGAAAACAAAGTTTCTCTTCAGTTGCAAACTCCACTCCGTACATATATATGGGGAGGTACTAGTTCCAACTCGGTTTTACAGTGAAAACTGCAGGAACTTCAAAACGGCACTAGGAAACAGACTGAGAAACAAGAGTAAAAGTTTCTCCTGCAACCCGTTCCCTTTGTGCTAGATGAACGAACGTCTCTCCACATGCTCATTTCTGAGAGATACGTGTGTGTGAAAGCCGTCCTTCAACTAGCTTGTTGGGAACACAAAGTTTCTCTTCAGTTGCCAACTCCACTCCATACATATATATGGGGAGGTACAAGCTCCAACTCGGTTTTACAGTGAAAAGTGCAGGAACTTCAAACCGGCACTAGGAAACAGACTGAGAAACCAGAGGAAAAGTTTCTCCTGCAACCCGTTCCCTTTGTGCTGGATGAACGAACGTCTCTCCACATGCTCAGTTCTGAGAGATAATTGGGTGTGAAAGCCGTCCTTCACCTAGCTTGTTGGGAATACAAAGTTTCTCTTCAGTTGCTAATTCCACTCCATACATATATATGGGGAGGTACTAGCTCCAACTCGGTTTTACAGTGAAAGCTACAGGAACTTCAAACCGGCACTAGGAAACAGACTGAGATACCACAGTAAAAGTTTCTCCTGCAACCCGTTCCCTTTGTGCTTGATGAACGAACGTCTCTCCACAAGCTCATTTCTGAGAGATAATTGTGTTTGAAAGCCGTCCTTCACCTAGCTTGTTGGGAACACAAAGTTTCTCTTCAGTTGCAAACTCCACTCCATACATATATATGGGGAAGTACTAGCTCCAACTCGGTTTTACAGTGAATACTGCAGGAACTTCAAACCGGCTGTAGTAAACAGACTGAGAAACAAGAGTAATAGTTTCTCCTGCAACCCGTTCCCTTTGTGCTAGATGAACGAACGTCTCTCCACATGCTCATTTCTGAGAGATAAGTGTGTGTGAAAGCCGTCCTTCACCTAGCTTGTTGGGAACACAAAGTTTCTCTTCAGTTGCAAACTCCACTCCATACATATATATGGGTTGGTACTAGCTCCAACTCGGTTTTACAGTGAAAACTGCAGGAACTTCAAACCGGCACTAGGAAACAGACGGAGAAACCAGAGTAAAAGTTTCTCCTGCAACCCGTTCCCTTTGTGCTAGATGAACGAACGTCTCTCCACATGCTCAGTTCTGAGAGATACGTGTGTGTGAAAGCCATCCTTCACCTAGCTTGTTGCGAACACAAAGTTTCTCTTCAGTTGCAAACTCCACTCCATACATATATATGGGGAGGTACAAGCTCCAACTCGGTTTTACAGTGAAAAGTGCAGGAACTTCAAACCGGCACTAGGAAACAGACTGAGAAACCAGAGGAAAAATTTCTCCTGCAACCCTTTCCCTTTGTGCTGGATGAACGAACGTCTCTCCACATGCTCAGTTCTGAGAGATAATTGGGTGTGAAAGCCGTCCTTCACCTAGCTTGTTGGGAATACAAAGTTTCTGTTCAGTTGCTAATTCCACTCCATACATATATATGGGGACGTACTAGCTCCAACTCAGTTTTACAGTGAAAGCTGCAGGAACTTCAAACCGGCACTAGGAAACAGACTGAGATACCACAGTAAAAGTTTCTCCTGCAACCCGTTCCCTTTGTGCTAGATGAACGAACGTCTCTCCACAAGCTCATTTCTGAAGAGATAATTGTGTTTGAAAGCCGTCCTTCACCTAGCTTGTTGGGAACACAAAGTTTCTCTTCAGTTGCAAACTCCACTCCATACATATATATGGGGAAGCACTAGCTCCAACTCGGTTTTACAGTGAATACTGCAGGAACTTCAAACCGGCTGTAGTAAACAGACTGAGAAACCAGAGTAATAGTTTCTCCTGCAACCCGTTCCCTTTGTGCTAGATGAACGAACGTCTCTCCACATGCTCAGTTCTGAGAGATAAGTGTGTGTGAAAGCCGTCCTTCACCTAGCTTGTTGGGAACACAAAGTTTCTCTTCATTTGCAAACTCCATTACATACATATATATGGGGTGGTACTAGCTCCAACTCGGTTTTACAGTGAAAACTGCAGGAACTTCAAACCTGCACTAGGAAACAGACGGAGAAACCAGAGTAAAAGTTTCTCCTGCAAACCGTTCCCTGTGTGCTAGATGAACGAACGTCTCTGCACATGTTCAGTTCTGAGAAATATGTGTGTGTGAAAGCCGTCCTTCACCTAGCTTGTTGGGAACAAAAAGTTTCTCTTCAGTTGCAGACTCCCCTCGATACATATATATGGGGAGGGACTAGCTCCAACTCCGTTTTACAGTGAAAACTGCAGGAACTTCAAACCGGCACTAGGAAACAGACTGAGAAACCAGAGTAAAAGTTTCTCCTGCAAACCGTTCCCTTTGTGCTAGATGAACGAACGTCTCTCCACATGCTCATTTCTGAGAGATAAATGTGTGTGAAAGCCGTCCTTCACCTAGCTTGTTGGGAACACAATGTTTCTCTTCAGATGCAAACTCCACTCCATACATATATATGGGGAGGTACAAGCTCCAACTCGGTTTTACAGTGAAAACTGCAGGAACTTCCAACCGGCACTAGGAAACAGACTGAGAAACCAGAGAAAAGTTTCTCCTGCAACCCGTTCCCTTTGTGCTAGATGAACGATCGTCTCTCCACATGCTCATTTGTGAGAGATAAGTGTGTGAAAGCCGTCCTTCACCTAGCTTGTTGGGAAAACAAAGTTTCTTTTCAGTTGCTATCTCCACTCCATACATATATATGGGGAGGTACTAGCTCCAACTCTGTTTTACAGTGAAAACTGCAGGAACTTCAAACCGACACTAGGAAACAGACTGAGAAACCAGAGTAAAAGTTTCTCCTGCAACCCGTTCCCTTTGTGCTAGATGAACGAACTTCTCTCCACATGCTCAGTTCTGAGAGAGAAGTGTGTGTGAAAGCCGTCCTTCACCTAGCTTGTTGGGAACACAAAGTTTCTTTTAAGTTGCAAACTCCACTCCATACATATATATGGGGAGGTACTAGCTCGAACTCGGTTTTACAGTGAAAACTGCAGGAACTTCAACCCGGCACTAGGAAACAGACTGAGAAACCAGAGAAAAGTTTCTCCTGCAACCCGTTCCATTTGTGCTAGATGAACGAACGTCTCTCCACATGCTCAATTCTGAGAGATTTGTGTGTGTGAAAGCCGTCCTTCACCTAGCTTGTTGGGAACACAATGTTTCTCTTCAATTGCAATCTCCACTGCATACATATATATGGAGAGGTACTAGCTCCAACTCGGTTTTACAGTGAAAACTGCAGGAAATTCTAAACGGCACTAGGAAACAGACTGAAAACCCAGAGTAAATGTTTCTCCTGCAACCAGTTCCCTTTGTGGCTGATGAACGAACGTCTCTCCACATGCTCAGTTCTGAGAGATAAGTGTGTGTGAAAGCCGTCATTCACCTAGCTTTTTGGGAACACAAAGTTTCTCTTAGGTTGCAAACTCCACTCCATACATATATATGGGGAGGTACAAGCTCAAACTCGGTTTGCAGTGAAAACTGCAGGAACTTCAAACAGGCACTAGGAAACAGACTGAGAAACCAGAGTAAAAGTTTCTCCTGCAACCCATTCCCTTTGTGCTAGATGAACGAACGTCTCTCGACATGCTAGTTTCTGAGAGATAAGTGTGTGTGAAAGCCGTCCTTCACCTAGCTTGTTGGGAAAACAAAGTTTCTTTTCAGTTGCAAACTCCACTCCATACATATATATGGGGAGGTACTAGCTCCAACTCGGTTTTACAGTGAAAACTGCAGGAACTTCAAACCGGCACTAGGAAACAGACTGAGAAACCAGAGAAAATTTTCTCCTGTAAACCGTTCCCTTTGTGCTAGAAGAACGAACGTCTCTCCACATGCTCAGTTCTGAGAGATAAGTTTGTGTGAAAGCCGTCCTTCACCTAGCTTGTTGGGAACCAAAGTTTCTTTTAAGTTGCAAACTCCACTCCGTACATATATATGGGGAAGTACTAGCTCCAACTCGGTTTTACAGTGAAAACTGCAGGAACTTCAAACCGGCACTAGGAAACAGACTGAGAAACCAGAGAAAAGTTTCTCCTGCAACCCTTTCCATTTGTGCTAGATGAACGAACGTCTATCCACATGCTGAGTTCTGAGATATATGTGTGTGTGAAAGCCGTACTTCACCTAGCTTTTTGGGAACACATAGTTTCTCTTCATTTGCAAACTCCACTCGATACATATATATGGGAAGGGACTAGCTCCAACTCGGTTTTACAGTGAAAACTGCAGGAACTTCAAACCGGCACTAGGAAACAGACTGAGAAACCAGAGAAAAGATTCTGCTGTAACCCGTTCCATTTGTGCTAGATGAAAGAACGTCTCTCCACATGCTCAGTTCTGAGAGATTTGTGTGTGTGAAAGCCGTCCTTCACCTAGCTTGTTGGGAACACAAAGTTTCTCTTCAGTTGCAATCTCCAATGCATACATATATATGGGGAGGTACTAGCTCCAACTCGGTTTTACAGTGAAAACTGCAGGAAATTCTAAACGGCACTAGGAAACAAACTGAAAACAAAGAGTAAAAGTTTCTCCTGCCACCAGTTCCCTTTGTGGCTGATGAACGAACGTCTCTCCACATGCTCAGTTCTGAGAGATAAGTGTGTGTGAAAGCCGTCCTTCACCTAGCTTGTTGGGAACACAAAGTTTCTCTTCAGTTGCAAACTCCACTCCATACATATATATGGGGAGGTACTAGCTCCAACTCGGTTTTACAGTGAAAACTGCAGGAACTTCAAACCGGCAGTAGTAAACAGACTGAGAGAACAGAGTAAAAGTTTCTCCTGCAAACCGTTCCTTTTGTGCTAGAAGAACGAACGTCTCTCCACATGCTCAGTACTGAGAGATAAGTGTGTGTGAAAGCCGTCCTTCACCTAGCTTTTTGGGAACACAAAGTTTCTCTTAGGTTGCAAACTCCACTCCATACATATATATGGGGAGGTACAAGCTCAAACTCGGTTTGCAGTGAAAACTGCAGGAACTTCAAACAGGCACTAGGAAACAGACTGAGAAACCAGAGTAAAAGTTTCCCCTGCAACCCATTCCCTTTGTGCTAGATGAACGAACGTCTCTCCACATGCTCATTTCTGAGAGATAAGTGTGTGTGAAAGCCGTCCTTCACCTAGCTTGTTGGGAAAACAAAGTTTCTTTTCAGTTGCAAACTCCACTCCATACATATATATGGGGAGGTACTAGCTCCAACTCGGTTTTACAGTGAAAACTGCAGGAACATCAAACCGGCACTAGGAAACAGACTGAGAAACCAGAGAAAAGTTTTTCCTGCAACCCTTTCCAATTGTGCTAGATGAACGAACGTCTCTCCACATGCTCAGTTCTGAGAGATATGTGTGTGTGAAAGCCGTCTTTCATCTAGCTTGTTGGGAACACAAAGTTTCTCTTCAGTTGCAAACTCCAATCTATACATATATATGGGGAGGGACTAGCTCCAACTCGGTTTTACAGTGAAAACTACAGGAACTTCATACCGGCACTAGGAAACAGACTGAGAAACCAGAGTAAAAGTTTCTCCTGCAACCCATTCCCTTTGTGCTAGATGAACGAACGTCTCTCCACAAGCTCATTTCTGAGAAATAATTGTGTGTGAAAGCCGTTCTTCACATAGCTTGTTGGGAACACAAAGTTTCTCTTCAGTTGAAAACTCCACTCCATACATATATATGGGGAAGTATTAGCTCCAACTTGGTTTTACAGTGAAAACTGCAGGAACTTCAAACCGGCTGTAGTAAACAGACTGAGAAACCAGAGTAAAAGTTTCTCCTGCAACCCATTCCCTTTGTGCTAGATGAACGAACGTCTCTCCACATGCTCAGTTCTGAGAGATAAGTGTGTGTGAAAGCCGTCCTTCACATAGCTTGTTGGGAACACAAAGTTTCTCTTCAGTTGCCAACTCCACTCCGTAAATATATATGGGGAGGTACTAGCTCCAACTCGGTTTTACAGTGAAAACTGCAGGAACTTCAAACCGGCACTAGGAAAAAGACTGAGAAACCAGAGTAAAAGTTCCTCCTGCAACCCGTTCCCTTTGTGCCAGAAGAACGAACGTCTCTCCACATGCTCAGTTCTGAGAGATAAGTGTGTGTGAAATCCGTCCTTCACCTAGCTTTTTGGGAACACAAAGTTTCTCTTAGGTTGCAAACTCCACTCCATACATATATATGGGGAGGTACAAGCTCAAACTCGGTGTGCAGTGAAAACTGCAGGAACTTCAAACAGGCACTAGGAAACAGACTGAGAAACCAGAGTAAAAGTTTCTCCTGCAACCCATTCTCTTTGTGCTAGATGAACGAACGTCTCTCCACATGCTCATTTCTGAGAGAAAAGTGTGTGTGAAAGCCGTCCTTCACCTAGCTTGTTGGGAACACAAAGTTTCTTTTAAGTTGCAAACTCCACTCCGTACATATATATGGGGAGGTACTAGCTCCAACTAGGTTTTACAGTGAAAACTGCAGGAACTTCAAACCGGCACTAGGAAACAGACTGAGAAACCAGAGTAAAGTTTCTCCTGCAACCATTTCCATTTGTGCTAGATGAACGAACGTCTCTCCACATGCTCAGTTCTGAGAGATATGTGTGTGTGAAAGCCGTCCTTCACCTAGCTTGTTGGGAACACAAAGATTTTCTTCAGTTGCATACTCCACTCGATACATATGTATGGGGAGGGTCTAGCTCCAACTCGGTTTTACAGTGAAAACTGCAGGAACTTCAAACCGGCACTAGGAAACAGACTGAGAAATCAGAGTAAAAGTTTCTCCTGCAACCCGTTCCCTTTGTGCTAGATGAACGAACGTCTCTCCACATGCTCAGTTCTGAGAGATATTTTTGTGTGAAAGCCGTCCTTCACCTAGCTTGTTGGGAACACAAAGTTTCTCTTAGGTTGCAAACTCCACTCCATACATATATATGGGTAGGTACAAGCTCAAACTCGGTTTTGCAGTGAAAACTGTAGGAACTTCAAACAGGCACTAGGAAACAGACTGAGAAACCTGAGTAAAAGTTTCTCCTGCAACCCATTCCCTTTGTGCTAGATGAACGAACGTCTCTCCACATGCTCATTTCTGATAGATAAGTGTGTGTGAAAGCCGTCCTTCACCTATCTTTTTGGGAAAACAAAGTTTCTTTTTAGTTGCAAACTCCACTCCATACATATATATGGGGATGTACTAGCTCCAACTCGGTTTTACAGTGAAAACTGCAGGAACTTCAAACCGGCACTAGGAAACAGACTGAGAAACCAGAGTAAAAGTTTCACCTGCAACCCGTTCCCTTTGTGCTAGATGAACGAACGTCTCTCCACATGCTCATTTCAGAGAGATAAGTGTGTGTGAAAGCCGTCCTTCACCTTGCTTGTTGGGAAAACAAAGTTTCTTTTCAGTTGCAAACTCCACTCCATACATATATATGGGGAGGTACAAGCTCCAACTCGGTTTTACAGTGAAAACTGCAGGAACTTCAAACCGGCACTAGGAAACAGACAGAGAAACCAGAGAAAAGTTTCTCCTGAAACCCGTTCCCTTTGTGCTAGATGAACGAACGTCTCTCCACATGCTCAGTTCTGAGAGATTTGTGTGTGTGAAAGCCGTCCTTCACCTAGCTTGTAGGGAACACAAAGTTTCTCTTAAGTTGCAATCTCCAATGCATACATATATATGGGGAGGTACTAGCTCCAACTCGGTTTTACAGTGAAAACTGCAGGAAATTCTAAACGGCACTACGAAACAGACTGAAAACCCAGAGTAAAAGTTTCTCCTGCAACCAGTTCCCTTTGTGGCTGATGAACGAACGTCTCTCCACATCCTCAGTTCTGAGAGATGTGTGTGTGTGAAAGCCGTCCTTCACCTAGCTTGTTGGGAACACAAAGTTTCTCTTCAGTTGCCAACTCCACTCCGTACATATACAAGGGGAGGTACTAGCTCCAACTCGGTTTTACAGTGAAAACTGCAGGAACTTCAAACCGGCAGTAGTAAACAGACTGAGAAACCAGAGTAAAAGTTTCTCCTGCAACCCGTTCCCTTTGTGCTAGAAGAATGAACGTCTCTCCACATGCTCAGTTCTGAGAGATAAGTGTGTGTGAAAGCCGTCCTTCACGTAGCTTTTTGGGAACACAAAGTTTCTCTTAGGTTGCAAACTCCACTCCATACATATATATGGGGATGTACAAGCTCAAACTCGGTTTGCAGTGAAAACTGCAGGAACTTCAAACAGGCACTAGGAAACAGATTGAGAAACCAGAGTAAAAGTATCCCCTGCAACCCATTCCCTTTGTGCTAGATGAACGAACGTCTCTCCACATGCTCATTTCTGAGAGATAAGTGTGTGTGAAAGCCGTCCTTCACCTAGCTTGTTGGGAAAACAAAGATTCTTTTCAGTTGCAAACTCCACTCCATACATATATATGGCGAGGTACTAGCTCCAACTCGATTTTACAGTGAAAACTGCAGGAACTTCAAACCGGCACTAGGAAACAGACTGAGAAACCAGAGAAAAGTTTCTCCTGCAACCCGTCCCTTTGTGCTAGATGAACGAACGTCTCTCCACATGCTCATTTCTGTGAGATAAGTGTGTGTGAAAGCCATCCTTCACCTAGCTTGTTGGGAACACAAAGTTTCTTTTAAGTTGCCAACTCCAATCCGTACATATATATGGGTAGGTTCTAGCTCCAACTCGGTTTTACAGTGAAAACTGCAGGAACTTCAAACCGGCACTAGGAAACAGACTGAGAAACCAGAGAAAAGTTTCTCCTGCAACCCTTTCCATTTGTGCTAGATGAACGAACGTCTCTCCACATGCTCAGTTCTGAGAGATATGTGTGTTTGAAAGCCGTCCTTCACCTAGCTTTTTGGGAACACAAAGTTTCTATTAAGTTGCAAACTCCACTCGATACATATATATGGGGAGGGACTAGCTCCAACTCGGTTTTACAGTGAAAACTGCAGGAACTTCAAACCGGCACTAGGAAACAGACTGAGAAACCAGAGTAAAAGTTTCTCCTGCAACCCGTTCCCTTTGTGCTAGATGAACGAACGTCTCTCAACATGCTCAGTTCTGAGAGATAAGTGTGTGTGAAAGCCGTCCTTCACCTAGCTTGTTGGGAACACAAAGTATCTCTTCAGTTGCAAACTCCACTCCATACATATATATGGGGAGGTACTAGCTGCAACACGGTTTTACAGTGAAAACTGCAGGAACATCAAACCGGCAGTAGTAAACAGACTGAGAAACCAGAGTAAAAGTTCCTCCTGCAACCTGTTCCCTTTGTGCTAGAATAACGAACGTCTCTCCACATGCTCAGTTCTGAAAGATAAGTGTGTGTGAAAGCCGTCCTTCACCAACTTGTTGGGAACACAAAGTTTCCCTTAGGTTGCAAACTCCACTCCATACATATATATGGGGAGGTACAAGCTCAAACTCGGTTTGCAGTGAAAACTGCAGGAACTTCAAACAGGCACTAGGAAACAGACTGAGAAACCAGAGTAAAGTTTCTCCTGCAACCCATTCCCTTTGTGCTAGATGAACGAACGTCTCTCCACATGCTCAGTTCTGAGAGATAAGTGTGTGTGAAAGCCGTCCTTCACCTAGCTTGTTGGGAACACAAAGTTTCTTTTAAGTTGCAAACTCCACTCCGTACATATATATGGGGAGGTACTATCTCCAACTCGGTTTTACAGGGAAAACTGCAGGAACTTCAAACCGGCACTAGGAAACAGAATGAGAAACCAGAGAAAAGTTTCTCCTGCAACCCTTTCAATTTGTGCTAGATGAACGAACTTCTCTCCACATGCTCAGTTCTGAGAGATATGTGTGTGTGAAAGCCGTCTTCACCTAGCTTGTTGGGAACACAAAGTTTCTCTTCAGTTGCAAACTCCACTCGATACATATATATGGGGAGGGACAAGCTCCAACTCGGTTTTACAGTGAAAACTGCAGGAACTTCAAACCGGAACTAGGAAACAGACTGAGAAACCAGAGTAAAAGTTTCTCCTGCAACCCGTTCCCTTTGTGCTAGATGAACGAACGTCTCTCCACATGCTCAGTTCTGAGAGATAAGTGTGTGTGAAAGCCGTCCTTCACCTAGTATGTTGGGAAAACAAAGTTTATTTCCAGTTGCAAACTCCACTCCATACATATATATGGGGAGGTACTAGCTCCAACTCGGTTTTACAGTGAAAACTGCACGAACTTCAAACCGGCACTAGGAAACAGACTGAGAAACCAGAGTAAAAGATTCTCCTGCAACCCGTTCCCTTTGTGCTAGATGAATGAACGTCTCTCCACATGCTCAGTTCTGAGAGAGAAGTGTGTGTGAAAGCCGTCCTTCACCTAGCTTGTTGGGAACACAAAGTTTCTTTTAAGTTGCAAATTCCACTCCATACATATATATGGGGAGGTACTAGCTCGAACTCGGTTTTACAGTGAAAACTGCAGGAGCTTCAAACCGGCACTAGGAAACAGACTGAGAAACCAGAGAAAAGTTTCTCCTGCAACCTGTTCCCTTTGTGCTAGATGAACGAACGTCTCTCCACATGCTCAGTTCTGAGAGATTTGTGTGTGTGAAAGCCTTCCTTCACCTAGCTTTTTGGGAACACAAAGTTTCTCTTCAGTTGCAATCTCCACTCCATACATATATATGGGGCGGTACTAGCTCCAACTCGGTTTTACAGTGAAAACTGCAGGAAATTCTAAACGGCACTAGGAAACAGACTGAAAACCCAGAGTAAAAGTTTCTCCTGCAACCATTTCCCTTTGTGGCTGATGAACGAACGTCTCTCCACATGCTCAGTTCTGAGAGATAAGTGTGTGTGAAAGCCGTCCTTCACCTAGCTTGTTGGGAACACAAAGTTTCTCTTCAGTTGCAAACTCCAATCCATACATATATATGGGGAGGTATTGGCTCCAACTCGGTTTTACAGTGAAAACTGCAGGAACTTCAAACCGGCAGTAGTAAACAGACTGAGAGACCTGAATAAAAGTTTCTCCTGCAACCCGTTCCCTTTGTGCTAGAAGAACGAACGTCTCTCCACATGCTCAGTTCTGAGAGATAAGTGTGTGTGAAAGCCGTCATTCACCTAGCTTGTTGGGAACACAAAGTTTCTCTTAGGTTTCAAACTCCACTCCATACATATATATGGGGAGGTACAAGCTCAAACTCGGTTTGCAGTGAAAACTGCAGTCACTTCAAACAGGCACTAGGAAACAGACTGAGAAACCAGAGTAAAAGTATCTCCTGCAACCCGTTCCCTTTGTGCTAGATGAACGAACGTCTCTCCACATGCTCATTTCTGAGAGATAAGTGTGTGTGAAAGCCTTCCTTCGCCTTGCTTGTTGGGAACACAAAGTTTCTCTTCAGTTGCAAACTCCACTCCATACAAATATATGGCGAGGGACTAGCTCCAAATCGGTTTTACAGTGAAAACTGCAGGAACTTCAAACCGGCACTAGGAAACAGACTGAGAAACCAGAGAAAAGTTTCTCCTGCAACCCGTTCCCTTTGTGCTAGATGAACGAACGTCTCTCCACATGCTCAGTTCTGAGAGATAAGTGTGTGTGAAAGCCGTCCTTCACCTAGCTTGTTGGGAACACAAAGTTTCTTTTAAGTTGCAAACTCCACTCCATACATATATATGGCGAGGTACTAGCTCCAAATCGGTTTTACAGTGAAAACTGCAGGAACTTCAAACCGGCACTAGGAAACAGACTGAGAAACCAGAGTAAAAATTTCTCCTGCAACCCGTTCCCTTTGTGCTAGATGAACGAACGTCTCTCCACATGCTCAGTTCTGAGAGATAAGTGTGTGTGAAAGCCGTCCTTCACCTAGCTTGTTGGGAACACAAAGTTTCTTTTAAGTTGCAAACTCCACTCCGTACATATATATGGCGAGGTACTAGCTCCAACTCGGTTTTACAGTGAAAACTGCAGGAACTTCAAACCGGCACTAGGAAACAGACTGAGAAACCAGAGTAAAAATTTCTCCTGCAACGCGTTCCCTTTGTGCTAGATGAAAGAACGTCTCTCCACATGCTCAGTTCTGAGAGATAAGAGTGTGTGAAAGCCGTCCTTCACCTAGCTTGTTGGGAACACAAAGTTTCTTTTAAGTTGCAAACTCCACTCCGTACATATACATGGGGAGGGACCAGCTCCAACTCGGTTTTACAGTGAAAACTGCAGGAACTTCAAACCGGCACTAGGAAACAGACTGAGAAACCAGAGAAAAGTTTCTCCTGCAACCCTTTCCATTTGTGCTAGATGAACGAACGTCTCTCCACATGCTCAGTTCTGAGAGATTTGTGTGTGTGAAAGCCGTCCTTCACCTAGCTTGTTGGGAACACAAAGTTTCTCTTCATTTGCAAACTCCACTCGATATATATATATGTGGAGGGACTAGCTCCAACTCGGTTTTACAGTGAAAACTGCAGGAACTTCAAACCGGCACTAGGAAACAGACTGAGAAACCAGAGAAAATATTCTGCTGCAACCCGTTCCATTTGTGCTAGATGATCGAACGTCTCTCCACATGCTCAGTTCTGAGAGATTTGTGTGTGTGAAAGCCGTCCTTCACCTAGCTTGTTGGGAACACAAAGTTTCTCTTCAGTTGCAATCTCCAATGCATACATATATATGGGGAGGTACTAGCTCCAACTCGGTTTTACAGTGAAAACTGCAGGAAATTCTAAACGGCACAAGGAAACAAACAGAAAACCCAGAGTAAAAGTTTCTCCTGCAACCTGTTCCCTTTGTGGCTGATGAACGAACGTCTCTCCACATGCTCAGTTCTGAGAGATAAGTGTGTGTTAAAGCCGTCCTTCACCTAGCTTGTTGGGAACACAAAGTTTCTTTTCAGTTGAAAACTCCTCTCCATACATATATATGGGGAGGTACTAGCTCCAACTCGGTTTTACAGTGAAAACTGCAGGAACTTCAAACCGGCAGTAGTAAACAGACTGAGAAACCAGAGTAAAAGTTTCTCCTGCAACCCGTTCTCTTTGTGCTAGAAGAACGAACGTCTCTCCACATGCTCAGTTCTGAGAGATAAGTGTGTGTGAAAGCCATCCTTCACCTAGCTTTTTGGGAACACAAAGTTTCTCTTAGGTTGCAAACTCCACTCCATACATATATAAGGGGAGGTACAAGCTCAAACTCGGTTTGCAGTGAAAACTGCAGGAACTTCAAACAGGCACTAGGAAACAGACTGTGAAACCAGAGTAAAAGTTTCTCCTGCAACCCATTCCCTTTGTGCTAGATGAACGAACGTCTCTCCACATGCTCATTTCTGAGAGAGAAGTGTGTGTGAAAGCCGTCCTTCACCTAGCTTGTTGGGAAAACAAAGTTTCTTTTCAGTTGCAAACTCCACTCCATACATATATATGGGGAGGTACTAGCTTCAACTCGGTTTTACAGTGAAAACTGCAGGAACTTCAAACCGGCACTAGGAAACAGACTGAGAATCCAGAGAAAAGTTTCTCCTGCAACCCGTTCCCTTTGTGCTAGATGAACGAACGTCTCTCCACATGCTCAGTTCTGAGAGATAAGTGTGTGTGAAAGCCGTCCTTCACCTAGCTTGTTGGGAACACAAAGTTTCTTTTAAGTTGCAAACTCCACTCCGTACATATATATGGGGAGGTACTAGCTCCAACTCGGTTTTACAGTGAAAACTGCAGGAACTTCAAACCGGCACTAGGAAACAGACTGAGAAACCAGGGAAAAGTTTTTCCTGCAACCCTTTCCAATTGTGCTAGATGAACGAACGTCTCTCCACATGCTCAGTTCTGAGAGATATGT
Source organism: Camelus bactrianus (assembly GCF_048773025.1). Classification (NCBI taxonomy): domain Eukaryota; kingdom Metazoa; phylum Chordata; class Mammalia; order Artiodactyla; family Camelidae; genus Camelus; species Camelus bactrianus. The sequence continues at coordinate 7,204,761 of NC_133569.1, forward strand.
GTGTGTGAAAGCCGTCCTTCACCTAGCTTTTTGGGAACACAAAGTTTCTCTTCAGTTGCAATCTCCACTCCATACATATATATGGGGCGGTACTAGCTCCAACTCGGTTTTACAGTGAAAACTGCAGGAAATTCTAAACGGCACTAGGAAACAGACTGAAAACCCAGAGTAAATGTTTCTCCTGCAACCATTTCCCTTTGTGGCTGATGAACGAACGTCTCTCCACATGCTCAGTTCTGAGAGATAAGTGTGTGTGAAAGCCGTCCTTCACCTAGCTTGTTGGGAACACAAAGTTTCTCTTCAGTTGCAAACTCCAATCCATACATATATATGGGGAGGTATTGGCTCCAACTCGGTTTTACAGTGAAAACTGCAGGAACTTCAAACCGGCAGTAGTAAACAGACTGAGAGACCTGAATAAAAGTTTCTCCTGCAACCCGTTCACTTTGTGCTAGAAGAACGAACGTCTCTCCACATGCTCAGTTCTGAGAGATAAGTGTGTGTGAAAGCCGTCATTCACCTAGCTTGTTGGGAACACAAATTTTCTCTTAAGTTGCAAACTCCACTCCATACATATATATGGGGAGGTACAAGCTCAAACTCGGTTTGCAGTGAAAACTGCAGTCACTTCAAACAGGCACTAGGAAACAGACTGGGAAACCAGAGTAAAAGTATCTCCTGCAACCCGTTCCCTTTGTGCTAGATGAACGAACGTCTCTCCACATGCTCAGTTCTGAGAGATAAGTGTGTGTGAAAGCCGTCCTTCACCTAGCTTGTTGGGAACACAAAGTTTCTCTTCAGTTGCAAACTCCCCTCCATACAAATATATGGCGAGGGACTAGCTCCAAATCGGTTTTACAGTGAAAACTGCAGGAACTTCAAACCGGCACTAGGAAACAGACTGAGAAACCAGAGAAAAGTTTCTCCTGCAACCCGTTCCCTTTGTGCTAGATGAACGAACGTCTCTCCACATGCTCAGTTCTGAGAGATAAGTGTGTGTGAAAGCCGTCCTTCACCTAGCTTGTTGGGAACACAAAGTTTCTTTTAAGTTGCAAACTCCACTCCGTACATATATATGGCGAGGTACTAGCTCCAACTCGGTTTTACAGTGAAAACTGCAGGAACTTCAAACCGGCACTAGGAAACAGACTGAGAAACCAGAGTAAAAATTTCTCCTGCAACCCGTTCCCTTTGTGCTAGATGAAAGAACGTCTCTCCACATGCTCAGTTCTGAGAGATAAGAGTGTGTGAAAGCCGTCCTTCACCTAGCTTGTTGGGAACACAAAGTTTCTTTTAAGTTGCAAACTCCACTCCGTACATATACATGGGGAGGGACCAGCTCCAACTCGGTTTTACAGTGAAAACTGCAGGAACTTCAAACCGGCACTAGGAAACAGACTGAGAAACCAGAGAAAAGTTTCTCCTGCAACCTTTTCCATTTGTGCTAGATGAACGAACGTCTCTCCACATGCTCAGTTCTGAGAGATTTGTGTGTTTGAAAGCCGTCCTTCACCTAGCTTGTTGGGAACACAAAGTTTCTCTTCATTTGCAAACTCCACTCGATACATATATATGTGGAGGGACTAGCTCCAACTCGGTTTTACAGTGAAAACTGCAGGAACTTCAAACCGGCACTAGGAAACAGACTGAGAAACCAGAGAAAATATTCTGCTGCAACCCGTTCCATTTGTGCTAGATGATCGAACGTCTCTCCACATGCTCAGTTCTGAGAGATTTGTGTGTGTGAAAGCCGTCCTTCACCTAGCTTGTTGGGAACACAAAGTTTTTCTTCAGTTGCAATCTCCAATGCATACATATATATGTGGAGGGACTAGCTCCAACTCGGTTTTACAGTGAAAACTGCAGGAAATTCTAAACGGCACTAGGAAACAAACTGAAAACCCAGAGTAAAAGTTTCTCCTGCAACCCGTTCTCTTTGTGCTAGAAGAACGAACGTCTCTCCACATGCTCAGTTCTGAGAGATAAGTGTGTGTGAAAGCCGTCTTTCACCTAGCTTTTTGGGAACACAAAGTTTCTCTTAGGTTGCAAACTCCACTCCATACATATATAAGGGGAGGTACAAGCTCAAACTCGGTTTGCAGTGAAAACTGCAGGAACTTCAAAAAGGCACTAGGAAACAGACTGAGAAACCAGAGTAAAAGTTTCTCCTGCAACACATTCTCTTTGTGCTAGATGAACGAACGTCTCTCCACATGCTCATTTCTGAGAGATAAGTGTGTGTGAAAGCCGTCCTTCACCTAGCTTGTTGGGAAAACAAAGTTTCTTTTCAGTTGCAAACTCCACTCCATACATATATATGGGGAGGTACTAGCTCCAACTCGGTTTTACAGTGAAAACTGCAGGAACTTCAAACCGGCACTAGGAAACAGACTGAGAAACCAGAGAAAAGTTTCTCCTGCAACCCGTTCCCTTTGTGCTAGATGAACGAACGTCTCTCCACATGCTCAGTTCTGAGAGATAAGTGTGTGTGAAAGCCGTCCTTCACCTAGCTTGTTGGGAACACATAGTTTCTTTTAAGTTGCAAACTCCACTCCGTACATATATATGGGGAGGTACTAGCTCCAACTCGGTTTTACAGTGAAAACTGCAGGAACTTCAAACCGGCACTAGGAAACAGACTGAGAAACCAGGGAAAAGTTTTTCCTGCAACCCTTTCCAATTGTGCTAGATGAACGAACGTCTCTCCACATGCTCAGTTCTGAGAGATATGTGTGTGTGAAAGCCGTCCTTCACCTAGCTTGTTGGGAACACAAAGTTTCTCTTCAGTTTCAAACTCCACTCCGTACATATATATGGGGAGGTACTAGCTCCAACTCGGTTTTACAGTGAAAACTGCAGGAACATCAAACCGGCACTAGGAAACAGACTGAGAAACCAGGGAAAAGTTTTTCCTGCAACCCTTTCCAATTGTGCTAGATGAACGAACGTCTCTCCACATGCTCAGTTCTGAGAGATATGTGTGTGTGAAAGCCGTCCTTCACCTAGCTTGTTGGGAACACAAAGTTTCTCTTCAGTTGCAAACTCCACTCGATACATATATATGGGGAGGGACTAGCTCCAACTCGGTTTTACAGTGAAAACTGCAGGAACTTCATACCGGCACTAGGAAACAGACTGAGAAACCAGAGTAAAAGTATCTCCTGCAACCCGTTCCCTTTGTGCTAGATGAACGAACGTCTCTCCACATGCTCATTTCTGAGAGATAAGTGTGTGTGAAAGCCGTCCTTCACCTAGCTTGTTGGGAACACAAAGTTTCTCTTCAGTTGCAAACTCCACTCCATACAAATATATGGCGAGGTACTAGCTCCAAATCGGTTTTACAGTGAAAACTGCAGGAACTTCAAACCGGCACTAGGAAACAGACTGAGAAACCAGAGTAAAAATTTCTCCTGCAACCCGTTCCCTTTGTGCTAGATGAAAGAACGTCTCTCCACATGCTCAGTTCTGAGAGATAAGTGTGTGTGAAAGCCGTCCTTCACCTAGCTTGTTGGGAACACAAAGTTTCTTTTAAGTTGCAAACTCCACTCCGAACATATACATGGGGAGGGACCAGCTCCAACTCGGTTTTACAGTGAAAACTGCAGGAACTTCAAACCGGCACTAGGAAACAGACTGAGAAACCAGAGAAAAGTTTCTCCTGCAACCCTTTCCATTTGTGCTAGATGAACGAACTTCTCTCCACATGCTCAGTTCTGAGAGATATGTGTGTGTGAAAGCCGTCCTTCACCTAGCTTTTTGGGAACACAAAGTTTCTCTTAATTTGCAAACTCCACTCGATACATATATATGTGGAGGGACTAGCTCCAACTCGGTTTTACAGTGAAAACTGCAGGAACTTCATACCGGCACTAGGAAACAGACTGAGAAACCAGAGAAAAGATTCTGCTGCAACCCGTTCCATTTGTGCTAGATGAACGAACGTCTCTCCACATGCTCAGTTCTGAGAGATTTGTGTGTGTGAAAGCCGTCCTTCACCTAGCTTGTTGGGAACACAAAGTTTCTCTTCAGTTGCAATCTCCAATGCATACATATATATGGGGAGGTACCAGCTCCAACTCTGTTTTACAGTGAAAACTGCAGGAAATTCTAAACGGCACTAGGAAACAAACTGAAAACCCAGAGTAAAAGTTTCTCCTGCAACCTGTTCCCTTTGTGGCTGATGAACGAACGTCTCTCCACATGCTCAGTTCTGAGAGATAAGTGTGTGTTAAAGCCGTCCTTCACCTAGCTTGTTGGGAACACAAAGTTTCTTTTCAGTTGCAAACTCCACTCCATACATATATATGGGGAGGTACTAGCTCCAAATCGGTTTTACAGTGAAAACTGCAGGAACTTCAAACCGGCAGTAGTAAACAGACTGAGAAACCAGAGTAAAAGTTTCTCCTGCAACCCGTTCCCTTTGTGCTAGAAGAACGAACGTCTCTCCACATGCTCAGTTCTGAGAGATAAGTGTGTGTGAAAGCCGTCCTTCACCTAGCTTTTTGGGAACACAAAGTTTCTCTTAATTTGCAAACTCCACTCCGTACATATACATGGGGAGGGACCAGCTCCAACTCGGTTTTACAGTGAAAACTGCAGGAACTTCAAACCGGCACTAGGAAACAGACTGAGAAACCAGAGAAAAGTTTCTCCTGCAACCTTTTCCATTTGTGCTAGATGAACGAACGTCTCTCCACATGCTCAGTTCTGAGAGATTTGTGTGTGTGAAAGCCGTCCTTCACCTAGCTTGTTGGGAACACAAAGTTTCTCTTCATTTGCAAACTCCACTCGATACATATATATGTGGAGGGACTAGCTCCAACTCGGTTTTACAGTGAAAACTGCAGGAACTTCAAACCGGCACTAGGAAACAGACTGAGAAACCAGAGAAAATATTCTGCTGCAACCCGTTCCATTTGTGCTAGATGATCGAACGTCTCTCCACATGCTCAGTTCTGAGAGATTTGTGTGTGTGAAAGCCGTCCTTCACCTAGCTTGTTGGGAACACAAAGTTTCTCTTCAGTTGCAATCTCCAATGCATACATATATATGGGGAGGTACTAGCTCCAACTCGGTTTTACAGTGAAAACTGCAGGAAATTCTAAACGGCACTAGGAAACAAACTGAAAACCCAGAGTAAAAGTTTCTCCTGCAACCCGTTCTCTTTGTGCTAGAAGAACGAACGTCTCTCCACATGCTCAGTTCTGAGAGATAAGTGTGTGTGAAAGCCGTCCTTCACCTAGCTTTTTGGGAACACAAAGTTTCTCTTAGGTTGCAAACTCCACTCCATACATATATAAGGGGAGGTACAAGCTCAAACTCGGTTTGCAGTGAAAACTGCAGGAACTTCAAACAGGCACTAGGAAACAGACTGAGAAACCAGAGTAAAAGTTTCTCCTGCAACCCATTCTCTTTGTGCTAGATGAACGAACGTCTCTCCACATGCTCATTTCTGAGAGATAAGTGTGTGTGAAAGCCGTCCTTCACCTAGCTTGTTGGGAAAACAAAGTTTCTTTTCAGTTGCAAACTCCACTCCATACATATATATGGGGAGGTACTAGCTCCAACTCGGTTTTACAGTGAAAACTGCAGGAACTTCAAACCGGCACTAGGAAACAGACTGAGAAACCAGAGAAAAGTTTCTCCTGCAACCCGTTCCCTTTGTGCTAGATGAACGAACGTCTCTCCACATGCTCAGTTCTGAGAGATAAGTGTGTGTGAAAGCCGTCCTTCACCTAGCTTGTTGGGAACACATAGTTTCTTTTAAGTTGCAAACTCCACTCCGTACATATATATGGGGAGGTACTAGCTCCAACTCGGTTTTACAGTGAAAACTGCAGGAACTTCAAACCGGCACTAGGAAACAGACTGAGAAACCAGGGAAAAGTTTTTCCTGCAACCCTTTCCAATTGTGCTAGATGAACGAACGTCTCTCCACATGCTCAGTTCTGAGAGATATGTGTGTGTGAAAGCCGTCCTTCACCTAGCTTGTTGGGAACACAAAGTTTCTCTTCAGTTTCAAACTCCACTCCGTACATATATATGGGGAGGTACTAGCTCCAACTCGGTTTTACAGTGAAAACTGCAGGAACATCAAACCGGCACTAGGAAACAGACTGAGAAACCAGGGAAAAGTTTTTCCTGCAACCCTTTCCAATTGTGCTAGATGAACGAACGTCTCTCCACATGCTCAGTTCTGAGAGATATGTGTGTGTGAAAGCCGTCCTTCACCTAGCTTGTTGGGAACACAAAGTTTCTCTTCAGTTGCAAACTCCACTCGATACATATATATGGGGAGGGACTAGCTCCAACTCGGTTTTACAGTGAAAACTGCAGGAACTTCATACCGGCACTAGGAAACAGACTGAGAAACCAGAGTAAAAGTATCTCCTGTAACCCGTTCCCTTTGTGCTAGATGAACGAACGTCTCTCCACATGCTCATTTCTGAGAGATAAGTGTGTGTGAAAGCCGTCCTTCACCTAGCTTGTTGGGAACACAAAGTTTCTCTTCAGTTGCAAACTCCACTCCATACAAATATATGGCGAGGTACTAGCTCCAAATCGGTTTTACAGTGAAAACTGCAGGAACTTCAAACCGGCACTAGGAAACAGACTGAGAAACCAGAGTAAAAATTTCTCCTGCAACCCGTTCCCTTTGTGCTAGATGAAAGAACGTCTCTCCACATGCTCAGTTCTGAGAGATAAGTGTGTGTGAAAGCCGTCCTTCACCTAGCTTGTTGGGAACACAAAGTTTCTTTTAAGTTGCAAACTCCACTCCGAACATATACATGGGGAGGGACCAGCTCCAACTCGGTTTTACAGTGAAAACTGCAGGAACTTCAAACCGGCACTAGGAAACAGACTGAGAAACCAGAGAAAAGTTTCTCCTGCAACCCTTTCCATTTGTGCTAAATGAACGAACTTCTCTCCACATGCTCAGTTCTGAGAGATATGTGTGTGTGAAAGCCGTCCTTCACCTAGCTTTTTGGGAACACAAAGTTTCTCTTAATTTGCAAACTCCACTCGATACATATATATGTGGAGGGACAAGCTCCAACTCGGTTTTACAGTGAAAACTGCAGGAACTTCAAACCGGCACTAGGAAACAGACTGAGAAACCAGAGAAAAGATTCTGCTGCAACCCGTTCCATTTGTGCTAGATGAACGAACGTCTCTCCACATGCTCAGTTCTGAGAGATTTGTGTGTGTGAAAGCCGTCCTTCACCTAGCTTGTTGGGAACACAAAGTTTCTCTTCAGTTGCAATCTCCAATGCATACATATATATGGGGAGGTACCAGCTCCAACTCTGTTTTACAGTGAAAACTGCAGGAAATTCTAAACGGCACTAGGAAACAAACTGAAAACCCAGAGTAAAAGTTTCTCCTGCAACCTGTTCCCTTTGTGGCTGATGAACGAACGTCTCTCCACATGCTCAGTTCTGAGAGATAAGTGTGTGTTAAAGCCGTCCTTCACCTAGCTTGTTGGGAACACAAAGTTTCTTTTCAGTTGCAAACTCCACTCCATACATATATATGGGGAGGTACTAGCTCCAAATCGGTTTTACAGTGAAAACTGCAGGAACTTCAAACCGGCAGTAGTAAACAGACTGAGAAACCAGAGTAAAAGTTTCTCCTGCAACCCGTTCCCTTTGTGCTAGAAGAACGAACGTCTCTCCACATGCTCAGTTCTGAGAGATAATTGTGTGTGAAAGCCGTCCTTCACCTAGCTTTTTGGGAACACAAAGTTTCTCTTAGGTTGCAAACTCCACTCCATACATATATAAGGGGAGGTACAAGCTCAAACTCGGTTTGCAGTGAAAACTGCAGGAACTTCAAACAGGCACTAGGAAGCAGAATGAGAAACCAGAGTAAAAGTTTCTCCTGCAACCCATTCCCTTTGTGCTAGATGAACGAACGTCTCTCCACATGCTCATTTCTGAGAGATAAGTGCGTGTGAAAGCCGTCCTTCACCTAGCTTTTTGGGAACACAAAGTTTCTCTTAATTTGCAAACTCCACTCCATACATATATATGTGGAGGGACTAGCTCCAACTCGGTTTACAGTGAAAACTGCAGGAACTTCAAACCGGCACTAGGAAACAGACTGAGAAACCAGAGAAAAGATTCTGCTGCAACCAGTTCCATTTGTGCTAGATGAACGAACGTCTCTCCACATGCTCAGTTCTGAGAGATTTGTGTGTGTGAAAGCCGTCCTTCACCTAGCTTGTTGGGAACACAAAGTTTCTCTTCAGTTGCAATCTCCAATGCATACATATATATGGGGAGGTACTAGCTCCAACTCGGTTTTACAGTGAAAACTGCAGGAACTTCAAACCGGCACTAGGAAACAGACTGAGAAACCAGAGAAAAGTTTCTCCTGCAACCCGTTCCCTTTGTGCTAGATGAACGAACGTCTCTCCACATGCTCAGTTCTGAGAGATAAGTGTGTGTGAAAGCCGTCCTTCACCTAGCTTGTTGGGAACACATAGTTTCTTTTAAGTTGCAAACTCCACTCCGTACATATATATGGGGAGGTACTAGCTCCAACTCGGTTTTACAGTGAAAACTGCAGGAACTTCAAACCGGCACTAGGAAACAGACTGAGAAACCAGGGAAAAGTTTTTCCTGCAACCCTTTCCAATTGTGCTAGATGAACGAACGTCTCTCCACATGCTCAGTTCTGAGAGATATGTGTGTGTGAAAGCCGTCCTTCACCTAGCTTGTTGGGAACACAAAGTTTCTCTTCAGTTTCAAACTCCACTCCGTACATATATATGGGGAGGTACTAGCTCCAACTCGGTTTTACAGTGAAAACTGCAGGAACTTCAAACCGGCACTAGGAAACAGACTGAGAAACCAGGGAAAAGTTTTTCCTGCAACCCTTTCCAATTGTGCTAGATGAACGAACGTCTCTCCACATGCTCAGTTCTGAGAGATATGTGTGTGTGAAAGCCGTCCTTCACCTAGCTTGTTGGGAACACAAAGTTTCTCTTCAGTTGCAAACTCCACTCGATACATATATATGGGGAGGGACTAGCTCCAACTCGGTTTTACAGTGAAAACTGCAGGAACTTCATACCGGCACTAGGAAACAGACTGAGAAACCAGAGTAAAAGTATCTCCTGCAACCCGTTCCCTTTGTGCTAGATGAACGAACGTCTCTCCACATGCTCATTTCTGAGAGATAAGTGTGTGTGAAAGCCGTCCTTCACCTAGCTTGTTGGGAACACAAAGTTTCTCTTCAGTTGCAAACTCCACTCCATACAAATATATGGCGAGGTACTAGCTCCAAATCGGTTTTACAGTGAAAACTGCAGGAACTTCAAACCGGCACTAGGAAACAGACTGAGAAACCAGAGTAAAAATTTCTCCTGCAACCCGTTCCCTTTGTGCTAGATGAAAGAACGTCTCTCCACATGCTCAGTTCTGAGAGATAAGTGTGTGTGAAAGCCGTCCTTCACCTAGCTTGTTGGGAACACAAAGTTTCTTTTAAGTTGCAAACTCCACTCCGAACATATACATGGGGAGGGACCAGCTCCAACTCGGTTTTACAGTGAAAACTGCAGGAACTTCAAACCGGCACTAGGAAACAGACTGAGAAACCAGAGAAAAGTTTCTCCTGCAACCCTTTCCATTTGTGCTAGATGAACGAACTTCTCTCCACATGCTCAGTTCTGAGAGATATGTGTGTGTGAAAGCCGTCCTTCACCTAGCTTTTTGGGAACACAAAGTTTCTCTTAATTTGCAAACTCCACTCGATACATATATATGTGGAGGGACTAGCTCCAACTCGGTTTTACAGTGAAAACTGCAGGAACTTCAAACCGGCACTAGGAAACAGACTGAGAAACCAGAGAAAAGATTCTGCTGCAACCCGTTCCATTTGTGCTAGATGAACGAACGTCTCTCCACATGCTCAGTTCTGAGAGATTTGTGTGTGTGAAAGCCGTCCTTCACCTAGCTTGTTGGGAACACAAAGTTTCTCTTCAGTTGCAATCTCCAATGCATACATATATATGGGGAGGTACCAGCTCCAACTCTGTTTTACAGTGAAAACTGCAGGAAATTCTAAACGGCACTAGGAAACAAACTGAAAACCCAGAGTAAAAGTTTCTCCTGCAACCTGTTCCCTTTGTGGCTGATGAACGAACGTCTCTCCACATGCTCAGTTCTGAGAGATAAGTGTGTGTTAAAGCCGTCCTTCACCTAGCTTGTTGGGAACACAAAGTTTCTTTTCAGTTGCAAACTCCACTCCATACATATATATGGGGAGGTACTAGCTCCAAATCGGTTTTACAGTGAAAACTGCAGGAACTTCAAACCGGCAGTAGTAAACAGACTGAGAAACCAGAGTAAAAGTTTCTCCTGCAACCCGTTCCCTTTGTGCTAGAAGAACGAACGTCTCTCCACATGCTCAGTTCTGAGAGATAAGTGTGTGTGAAAGCCGTCCTTCACCTAGCTTTTTGGGAACACAAAGTTTCTCTTAGGTTGCAAACTCCACTCCATACATATATAAGGGGAGGTACAAGCTCAAACTCGGTTTGCAGTGAAAACTGCAGGAACTTCAAACAGGCACTAGGAAACAGAATGAGAAACCAGAGTAAAAGTTTCTCCTGCAACCCATTCCCTTTGTGCTAGATGAACGAACGTCTCTCCACATGCTCATTTCTGAGAGATAAGTGCGTGTGAAAGCCGTCCTTCACCTAGCTTGTTGGGAAAACAAAGTTTCTTTTCAGTTGCAAACTCCACTCCATACATATATATGGGGAGGTACTAGCTCCAACTCGGTTTTAAAGTGAAAACTGCAGGAACTTCAAACCGGCACTAGGAAACAGACTGAGAAACCAGAGAAAAGTTTCTCCTGCAACCCTTTCCATTTGTGCTAGATGAACGAACGTCTCTCCACATGCTCAGTTCTGAGAGATATGTGTGTGTGAAAGCCGTCCTTCACCTAGCTTTTTGGGAACACAAAGTTTCTCTTAATTTGCAAACTCCACTCGATACATATATATGTGGAGGGACTAGCTCCAACTCGGTTTTACAGTGAAAACTGCAGGAACTTCAAACCGGCACTAGGAAACAGACTGAGAAACCAGAGAAAAGATTCTGCTGCAACCAGTTCCATTTGTGCTAGATGAAAGAACGTCTCTCCACATGCTCAGTTCTGAGAGATTTGTGTGTGTGAAAGCCGTCCTTCACCTAGCTTGTTGGGAACACAAAGTTTCTCTTCAGTTGCAATCTCCAATGCATACATATATATGGGGAGGTACCAGCTCCAACTCGGTTTTACAGTGAAAACTGCAGGAACTTCAAACCGGCACTAGGAAACAGACTGAGAAACCAGGGAAAAGTTTTTCCTGCAACCCTTTCCAATTGTGCTAGATGAACGAACGTCTCTCCACATGCTCAGTTCTGAGAGATAAGTGTGTGTGAAAGCCGTCCTTCACCTAGCTTGTTGGGAACACAAAGTTTCTCTTCAGTTGCAAACTCCACTCGATACATATATATGGGGAGGGACTAGCTCCAACTCGGTTTTACAGTGAAAACTGCAAGAACTTCATACCGGCACTAGGAAACAGACTGAGAAACCAGAGTAAAAGTTTCTCCTGCAACCCGTTCCATTTGTGCTAGATGAACGAACGTCTCTCCACATGCTCAGTTCTGAGAGATAAGTGTGTGTGAAAGCCGTACTTCACCTAGCTTGTTGGGAACACAAAGTTTCTCTTCAGTTGCAAACTCCACTCCATACATATATATGGGGAGGTACTAGCTCCAACTCGGTTTTACAGTGAAAACTGCAGGAACTTCAAACCGGCAGTAGTAAACAGACTGAGAAACCAGAGTAAAAGTTCCTCCTGCAACCCGTTCCCTTTGTGCTAGAAGAACGAACGTCTCTCCACATGCTCAGTTCTGAGAGATAAGTGTGTGTGAAAGCCGTCCTTCACCTAGCTTGTTGGGAACACAAATTTTCTCTTCAGTTGAAAACTCCACTCCATACATATATATGGGGAGGTACAAGCTCAAACTCGGTTTGCAGTGAAAACTGCAGGAACTTCAAACAGGCACTAGGAAACAGAATGTGATACCAGAATAAAAGTTTCTCCTGCAACACGTTCCCTTTGTGCTTGATGAACGAACGTCTCTCCACATGCTCAGTTCTGAGAGATATTTGTCTGTGAAAGCCGAACTTCACCTAGCTTCTTGGGAACACAAAGTTTCTCTTCAGTTGCAAACTCCACTCCGTAAATATATATGGGGAGGTACTAGCTCCAACTCGGTTTTACAGTGAAAACTGCAGGAACTTAAAACCGGCACTAGGAAACAGACTGAGAAACCAGAGTAAAAGATTCTCCTGCAACCCGTTCCCTTTGTGCTAGAAGAACGAACGTCTCCCCACATGCTCAGTTCTGAGAGATAAGTGTGTGTTAAAGCCGTCTTTCACCTAGCTTTTTGGGAAAACAAAGTTTCTCTTAGGTTGCAAACTCCACTCCATACATATATATGGGGAGGTACAAGCTCAAACTCGGTGTGCAGTGAAAACTGCAGGAACTTCAAACAGGCACTAGGAAACAGACTGAGAAACCAGAGTAAAAGTTTCTCCTGCAACACATTCCCTTTGTGCTAGATGAATGAACGTCTCTCCACATGCTCATTTCTGAGAGATAAGTGTGTGTGAAAGCCGTCCTTCACCTAGCTTGTTGGGAAAACAAAGTTTCTTTTCAGTTGCAAACTCCACTCCATACATATATATGGGGAGGTAGTAGCTCCAACTCGGTTTTACAGTGAAAACTGCAGGAACTTCAAACCGGCACTAGGAAACAGACTGAGAAACCAGAGAAAAGTTTCTCCTGCAACCGGTTCCCTTTGTGCTAGATGAACGAACGTCTCTCCACATGCTCAGTTCTGAGAGATAAGTGTGTGTGAAAGCCGTCCTTCACCTTGCTTGTTGGGAACACAAAGTTTCTTTTAAGTTGCAAACTCCACTCCGTACATATATATGGGGAGGTTCTAGCTCCAACTCGGTTTTACAGTGAAAACTGCAGGAACTTCAAACCGGCACTAGGAAACAGACTGAGAAACCAGAGAAAAGTTTCTCCTGCAACCCTTTCCATTTGTGCTAGATGAACGAACGTCTCTCCACATGCTCAGTTCTGAGAGATATGTGTGTGTGAAACCCGTCCTTCACCTAGCTTGTTGGGAACACAAAGTTTCTCTTCAGTTGCATACTCCATTCGATACATATATATGGGGAGGGACTAGCTCCAACTCGGTTTTACAGTGAAAACTGCAGGAACTTCAAACCGGCACTAGGAAACAGACTGAGAAACCAGAGTAAAAGTTTCTCCTGCAACCCGTTCCCTTTGTGCTAGATGAACGAACGTCTCTCCACATGCTCAGTTCTGAGAGATATTTGTGTGTGAAAGCCGTCCTTCACCTAGCTTGTTGGGAACACAAAGTTTCTCTTAGGTTGCAAACTCCACTCCATACATATATATGGGTAGGTACAAGCTCAAACTCGGTTTTGCAGTGAAAACTGTAGGAACTTCAAACAGGCACTAGGAAACAGACTGAGAAACCTGAGTAAAAGTTTCTCCTGCAACCCGTTCCCTTTGTGCTAGATGAACGAACGTCTCTCCACATGCTTATTTCTGAGAGATAAGTGTGTGTGAAAGCCGTCCTTCACCTAGCTTTTTGGGAAAACAAAGTTTCTTTTCAGTTGCAAACTCCACTCCATACATATATATGGGGATGTACTAGCTCCAACTCGGTTTTACAGTGAAAACTGCAGGAAATTCAAACCGGCACTAGGAAACAGACTGAGAAACCAGAGTAAAAGTTTCACCTGCAACCCGTTCCCTTTGTGCTAGATGAACGAACGTCGCTCCACATGTTCAGTTCTGAGAGAGAAGTGTGTGTGAAAGCCGTCCTTCACCTAGCTTGTTGGGAACACAAAATTTCTTTTAAGTTGCAAACTCCACTCCATACATATATATGGGGAGGTACTAGCTCGAACTCGGTTTTACAGTGAATACTGCAGGAACTTCAAACCGGCACTAGGAAACAGACAGAGAAACCAGAGAAAAGTTTCTCCTGCAACCGGTTCCCTTTGTGCTAGATGAACGAACGTCTCTCCACATGCTCAGTTCTGAGAGATTTGTGTGTGTGAAAGCCGTCCTTCACCTAGCTTGTTGGGAACACAAAGTTTCTCTTCAGTTGCAATCTCCACTGCATACATATATATGGGGAGGTACTAGCTCCAACTCGGTATTACAGTGAAAACTGCAGGAAATTCTAAACGGCACTAGGAAACAGACTGAAAACCCAGAGTAAATGTTTCTCCTGCAACCAGTTCCATTTGTGGCTGATGAACGAACGTCTCTCCACATGCTCAGTTCTGAGAGATAAGTGTGTGTGAAAGCCGTCCTTCACCTAGCTTGTTGGGAACACAAAGTTTCTCTTCAGTTGCAAACTCCACTCCATACGTATATATGGGGAGGTACTAGCTCCAACTCAGTTTTACAGTGAAAACTGCAGGAACTTCAAACCGGCAGTAGTAAACAGACTGAGAAACCAGAGTAAAAGTTTCTCCTGCAACCCGTTCCCTTTGTGCTAGAAGAACGAACGTCTCTCCACATGCTCAGTTCTGAGAGATATGTGTGTGTGAAAGCCGTCCTTCACCAAGCTTTTTGGGAACACAAAGTTTCTCTTAGGTTGCAATCTCCACTCCATACATATATATGGGGAGGTACAAGCTCAAACTCGGTTTGCAGTGAAAACTGCAGGAACTTCAAACAGGCACTAGGAAACAGACTGAGAAACCAGAGTAAATGTATCACCTGCAACCCATTCCCTTTGTGCTAGATGAACGAACGTCTCTCCACATGCTCATTTCTGAGAGATAAGTGTGTGTGAAAGCCGTCCTTCACCTAGCTTGTTGGGAAAACAAAGTTTCTTTTCAGTTGCAAAGTCCACTCCATACATATATATGGCGAGGTACTAGCTCCAACTCGGTTTTACAGTGAAATCTGCAGGAACTTCAAACCGGCACTAGGAAACATACTGAGAAACCAGAGAAAAGTTTCTACTGCAACCCGTTCCCTTTGTGCTAGATGAACGAACGTCTCTCCACATGCTCAGTTCTGAGAGATAAGTGTGTGTGAAAGCCGTCCTTCACCTAGCTTGTTGGGAACACAAATTTTCTTTTAAGTTGCAAACTCCAATCCGTACATATATTTGGGTAGGTACTAGCTCCAACACGGTTTTACAGTGAAAACTGCAGGAACTTCAAACCGGCACTAGGAAACAGACTGAGAAACCAGAGAAAAGTTTCTCCTGCAACCCTTTCCATTTGTGCTAGATGAACGAACGTCTCTCCACATGCTCAGTTCTGAGAGATATGTGTGTGTGAAAGCCGTCCTTCACCCAGCTTTTTGGGAACACAAAGTTTCTATTCAGTTGCAAACTCCACTCGATACATATATATGGGGAGGGACTAGCTCCAACTCGGTTTTACAGTGAAAACTGCAGGAACTTCAAACCGGCACTAGGAAACAGACTGAGAAACCAGAGTAAAAGTTTCCCTGCAACCTGTTCCCTTTGTGCTAGATGAACGAACGTCTCTCAACATGCTCAGTTCTGAGAGATAATTGTGTGTGAAAGCCGTCCTTCACCTAGCTTGTTGGGAACACAAAGTTTCTCTTCAGTTGCAAACTCCTCTCCATACATATATATGGGGAGGTACTAGCTCCAACTCGGTTTTACAGTGAAAACTGCAGGAACTTCAAACCGGCAGTAGTAAGCAGACTGAGAAACCAGAGTAAAAGTTCCTCCTGCAACCTGTTCCCTTTGTGCTAGAATAACGAACGTCTCTCCACATGCTCAGTCCTGAGAGATAAGTGTGTGTGAAAGCCGTCCTTCACCTAGCTTGTTGGGAACACAAAGTTTCTCTTAGGTTGCAAACTCCACTCCATACATATATATGGTGAGGTACAAGCTCAAACTCGTTTTGCAGTGAAAACTGCAGGAACTTCAAACAGGCAATTGGAAACAGACTGTGAAACCAGAGAAAAGTTTCTCCTGCAACCCGTTCCCTTTGTGCTAGATGAACGAACGTCTCTCCACATGCTCAGTTCTGAGAGATAAATGTGTGTGAAAGCCGTCCTTCACCTAGTATGTTGGGAAAACAAAGTTTATTTCCAGTTGCAAACTCAACTCCATACATATATATGGGGAAGAACTAGCTCCAACTCGGTTTTACAGTGAAAACTGCACGAACTTCAAACCGGCACTAGGAAACAGACTGAGAAACCAGAGTAAAAGTTTCTCCTGCAACCCGTTCCCTTTGTGCTAGATGAACGAACGTCTCTTCACATGCTCAGTTCTGAGGGAGAAGTGTGTGTGAAAGCCGTCCTTCACCTAGCTTGTTGGGAACCCAAAGTTTCTTTTAAGTTGCAAAATCCACTCCATACATATATATGGGGAGGTACTAGCTCGAACTCGGTTTTACAGTGAAAACTGCAGGAACTTCAAACCGGCACTAGGAAACAGACTGAGAAACCAGAGAAATGTTTCTCCTGCAACCCGTTCCCTTTGTGCTAGATGAACGAACGTCTCTCCAAATGCTCAGTTCTGAGAGATTTGTGTGTGTGAAAGCCTTCCTTCACCTAGCTTTTTGGGAACACAAAGTTTCTCTTCAGTTGCAATCTCCACTCCATACATATATATGGGGAGGTACTAGCTCCAACTCGGTTTTACAGTGAAAACTGCAGGAAATTCTAAACGGCACTAGGAAACAGACTGAAAACCCAGAGTAAAAGTTTCTCCTGCAAACAGTTCCCTTTGTGGCTGATGAACGAACGTCTCTCCACATGCTCAGTTCTGAGAGATAAGTGTGTGTGAAAGCCGTCCTTCACCTAGCTTGTAGGGAACACAAAGTTTCTCTTCAGTAGCAAACTCCACTCCATACATATATATGGGGAGGTATTAGCTCCAACTCGGTTTTACAGTGAAAACTGCAGGAACTTCAAACCGGCAGTAGTAAACAGACTGAGAGACCAGAATAAAAGTTTCCCTGCAACCCGTTCCCTTTGTGCTAGAAGAACGAACGTCTCTCCACATGCTCAGTTCTGAGAGATAAGTGTGTGTGAAAGCCGTCCTTCACCTAGCTTGTTGGGAACACAAAGTTTCTCTTAGGTTGCTAATTCCACTCCATACATATATATGGGGAGGTACTAGCTCCAACTCGGTTTTACAGTGAAAACTGCACGAACTTCAAACCGGCAATAGGAAACAGACTGAGATACCACAGTAAAAGTTTCTCCTGCAACCCGTTCCCTTTATGCTAGATGAACGAACGTCTCTCCACAAGCTCATTTCTGAGAGATAATTGTGTGTGAAAGCCGTCTTTCACCTTGCTTGTTGCGAACACAAAGTTTCTCTTCAGTTGCAAACTCCACTCCATAAATATATATGGGGAGGTACTAGCTCCAATTCGGTTTTGCAGTGAAAACTGCAGGAACTTCAAACCGGCACTAGGAAACATACTGAGAAACCAGAGAAAAGTTTCTCCTGCAAACCTTTCCATTTGTGCTAGATGAACGAACGTCTCTCCACAATCTCAGTTCTGAGAGATAAGTGTGTGTGAAAGCCGTCTTTCACCTAGCTTGTTGGGAACACAAAGTTTCTCTTCAGTTGCAAACTCCACACCATACATATATATGGGGAGGGACTAGCTCCAACTCGGTTTTACAGTGGAAACTGCAGGAACTTCAAACCGGCTCTAGGAAACAGACTGAGAAACCAGAGTAAAAGTTTCTCCTGCAACCCGTTCCCTTTGTGCTAGATGAATGAACGTCTCTCCACATGCTCAGTTCTGAGAGATGTTTGTGTGTGAAAGCCTTACTTCACCTAGCTTGTTGGGAACACAATGTTTCTCTTAGGTTGCAAACTCCACTCCATACATATATATGGGGAGGGACTAGCTCCAACTCGGTTTTACAGTGGAAACTGCAGGAACTTCAAACCGGCACTAGGAAACAGACTGAGAAACCAGAGTAAAAGTTTCTCCTGCAACCCGTTCCCTTTGTGCTAGATGAACGAACGTCTCTCCACATGCTCAGTTCTGAGAGATAATTGTGTGTGAAAGCCGTCCTTCACCTAGCTTGTTGGGAACACAAAGTTTCTCTTAGGTTGCAAACTCCACTCGATACATATATATGGGGAGGTACTAGCTCCAACTCGGTTTTACAGTGAAAACTGCAGGAACTTCAAACCGGCACTAGGAAACAGACTGAGAAACCAGAGAAAAGTTTCTGCTGCAACCCTTTCCCTTTGTGCTAGATGAACGAACGTCTCTCCACATGCTCATTTCTGAGAGATAAGTGTGTGTGAAAGCCGTTCTTCACCTAGCTTTTTGGGAAAACAAAGTTTCTTATCAGTTGCAAACTCCACTCCATACATATATATGGGGAGGTACTAGCTCCAACTCGGTTTTACAGTGAAAACTGCACGAACTTCAAACCGGCACTAGGAAACAGACTGAGAAACCAGAGTAAAAGTTTCTCCTGCAATCCGTTCCATTTGTGCTAGATGAACGAACGTCTCTCCACATGCTCAGTTCTGAGAGATAATTGTGTTTGAAAGCCGTCCTTCACCAAGCTTGTTGGGAACACAAAGTTTCTCTTCAGTTGCAAACTCCACTCCATATATATATATGGGGAGGTACTAGCTCCAACTCGGTTTTACAGTGAAAACTGCAGGAACTTCAAACTGGCACTAGGAAACAGACTGAGAAACCAGAGAAAAGTTTCTCCTGCAACCCGTTCCCTTTGTGCTAGATGAACGAACGTCTCTACACATGCTCAGTTCTGAGAGATATGTATGTGTGAAAGCCATCCTTCACCTAACTTGTTGGGAACACAAAGTTTCTCTTCAGTTGCAAACTCCACTCCATACATATATATGGGGAGGTACAAGCTCAAACTCGGTTTTACAGTGAAAACTGCAGGAACTTCAAACCGGCACTAGGAAACAGACTGAGAAACCAGAGTAAAAGATTCTCCTGCAAACCGTTCCCTTTGTGCTAGATGAACGAACTTCTCTCCACATGCTCAGTTCTGAGAGATAAGTGTGTGTGAAAGCCGTCCTTCACCTAGCTTGTTGGGAACACAAAGTTTCTCTTCAGTTGCAAACTCCACTGCATACATATATATGGGGAGGTACTAGCTCCAAATCGGTTTTACAGTGAAAACTGCAGGAAATTTTAAACGGCACTAGGAAACAGACTGAAAACCCAGAGAAAAAGTTTCTCCTGCAACCAGTTCCTTTTGTGGCTGATGAACGAACGTCTCTCCACATGCTCACTTCTGAGAGATAATTGTGTGTGAAAGCCGTCCTTCACCTAGCTTGTTGGGAACACAAAGTTTCTTTTAAGTTGCAAACTCCACTCCGTACATATATATGGGGAGGTACTAGCTCCAACTCGGTTTTACAGTGAAAACTGCAGGTATTTCAAACCGCCACTAGGAAACAGACTGAGAAACCAGAGAAAAGTTTCTCCTGCAACCCGTTCCCTTTGTGCTAGATGAACGAACGTCTCTCCACATGCTCAGTTCTGAGAGATATTTGTGTGTGAAAGCCGTCCTTCACCTAGCTTGTTGGGAACACAAAGTTTCTCTTAGTTTGCAAACTCCACTCCATACATATATATGGGTACGTACAAGCTCAAACTCGGTTTTGCAGTGAAAACTGTAGGAACTTCAAACAGGCACTAGGAAACAGACTGAGAAACCTGAGTAAAAGTTTCTCCTGCAACCCGTTCCCTTTGTGCTAGATGAACGAACGTCTCTCCACATGGTCATTTCTGAGAGATATGTGTGTGTGAAAGCCGTCCTTCACCTAGCTTGTTGGGAAAACAAAGTTTCTTTTCAGTTGCAAACTCCACTCCATACATATATATGGGGAGGTACTAGCTCCAACTCGGTTTTACAGTGAAAACTGCAGGAACTTCAAACCGGCACTAGGAAACAGACTGAGAAACCAGAGTAAAAGTTTCTCCTGCAACCCGTTCCTTTTGTGCTAGATGAACGAACGTCTCTCCACATGCTCAGTTCTGAGAGATAAGTGTGTGTGAAAGCCGTCCTTCACCTAGCTTGTTGGGAACACAAACTTTCTTTTAAGTTGCAAACTCCACTCTGTACATATATAGGGGAGGTACTAGCTCCAACTCGGTTTTACAGTGAAAACTGCAGGAACTTCAAACCGGCACTAGGAAACAGACTGAGAAACCAGAATAAAAGTTTCTCCTGCAAACCGTTCCGTTTGTGCTAGATGAACGAACGTCTCTCCACATGCTCAGTTCTGAGAGATAAGTGTGTGTGAAAGCCATCCTTCACCTAGCTTTTTGGGAACACAAAGTTTCTCTTCAGTTGCAAACTCCACTCGATACATATATATGGGGAGGGACTAGCTCCAACTCGGTTTTACAGTGAAAACTGCAGGAACTTCAAACCGGCAGTAGGAAACAGACTGAGAAACCAGAGTAAAAGTTTCCCTGCAACCCGTTCCCTTTGTGCTAGATGAACGAACGTCTCTCCACATGCTCATTTCTGAGAGATAATTGTGTGTGAAAGCCGTCCTTCACCTAGCTGGTTGGGAAAACAACGTTTCTTTTCAGTTGCAAACTCCACTCCATACATATATATGGGGTGGTACTAGCTCCAACTCGGTTTTACAGTGAAAACTGCAGGAACTTCAAACCGGCACTAGGAAACAGACTGAGAAACCAGAGTAAAAGTTTCTCCTGCAAACCTTCCGTTTGTGCTAGATGAACGAACGTCTCTCCACATGCTCAGTTCTGAGAGATAAGTGTGTGTGAAAGCCATACTTCACCTAGCTTTTTGGGAACACAAAGTTTCTCTTCAGTTGCAAACTCCACTCCATACATATATATGGGGATGTACTAGCTCCAACTCGGTTTTACAGTGAAAACTGCAGGAACTTCAAACCGGCACTAGGAAACAGACTGAGAAACCAGAGTAAAAGTTCCTCCTGCAACCCGTTCCCTTTGTGCTAGATGAACGAACGTCTCTCCACATGCTCAGTTCTGAGAGAAATTTGTGTGTGAAAGCCGTCCTTCACCTAGCTTGTTGGGAACACAAAGTTTCTCTTCAGTTGCAAACTCCACTCCATACATATATATGGGTAGGTACTAGCACAAACTCGGTTTTACAGTGAAAATTGCAGGAATTTCATACCGGCACTAGGAAACAGACTGAGAAACCGGAGTAAAAGTTTATCCTGCAAACCGTTCACTTTGTGCTAGATGAACGAACGTCTCTGCACATGCTCACTTCTGAGAGATACGTGTGTGTGAAAGCCATTCTTCACTTAGCTTGTTGGGAACACAAAGTTTCTCTTCAGTTGCAAACTCAACTCCATACATATATATGGTTAGGTACAAGCTCCAACGCGGTTTTACAGTGAAAAGTGCAGGAACTTCAAACCGGCACTAGGAAAGAGACTTAGATACCATAGGAAAAGTTTCTCCTGCAACCCGTTCCCTTTGTGCTAGATGAACGAACGTCTCTCCACATGCTCAGTTCTGAGAGATAATTGGGTGTGAAAGCCGTCCTTCACCTAGCTTGTTGGGCATACAAAGTTTCCCTTCAGTTGCTAATTCCACTCCATACATATATATGGGGAGGTACTAGCTCCAACTCGGTTTTACAGTGAAAACTGCAGGAACTTCAAACCGGCACTAGGAAACAGACTGAGATACCACAGTATAATTTTCTCCTGCAACCCGTTCCCTTTGTGCTAGATGAACGAACGTCTCTCCACAAGCTCATTTCTGAGAGATTATTGTGTGTGAAAGCCGTCCTTCACCTAGCTTGTTGGGAACACAAAGTTTCTCTTCAGTTGCAAACTCCACTCCATACATATATATGGGGAAGTACTAGCTCCAACACGGTTTTACAGTGAAAACTGCCGGAACTTCAAACCGGCTGTAGTAAACAGACTGAGAAACCTGTGTAAATGTTTCTCCTGCAACCCATTCCCTTTGTGCTAGATGAACGAACGTCTCTCCACATGCTCAGTTCTGAGAGATAAGTGTGTGTGAAAGCTGTCCTTCACCTAGCTTGTTGGGAACACAAAGATTCTCTTCAATTGCAAACTCCACTCCATACATATATATAGGGAGGTACTAGCTCCAACTCGGTTTTACAGTGAAAACTGCAGGAAATTCAAACCGGCACTAGGAAACAGACTGAGAAACCAGAGAAAAATTTCTCCTGCAACCCGTTCCTTTTGTGCTAGATGAACGAACGTCTCTCCACATGCTCAGTTCTGAGAGATATTTGTGTGTGAAAGCCGTCCTTCACCTAGCTTGTTGGGAACACAAAGTTTCTCTTAGGTTGCAAACTCCACTCCATACATATATATGGGTAGGTACAAGCTCAAACTCGGTTTTGCAGTGAAAACTGTAGGAACTTCAAACAGGCACTAGGAAACAGACTGAGAAACCTGAGTAAAAGTTTCTCCTGCAACCCGTTCCCTTTGTGCTAGATGAACGAACGTCTATCCACATGGTCATTTCTGAGAGATAAGTGTGTGTGAAAGCCGTCCTTCACCTAGCTTGTTGGGAAAACAAAGTTTCTTTTCAGTTGCAAACTCCACTCCATACATATATATGGGGAGGTACTAGCTCCAACTCGGTTTTACAGTGAAAACTGCAGGAACTTCAAACCGGCACTAGGAAACAGACTGAGAAACCAGAGTCAAAGTTTCTCCTGCAACCCGTTCCCTTTGTGCTAGATGAACGAACGTCTCTCCACATGCTCAGTTCTGAGAGATAAGTGTGTGTGAAAGCCGTCCTTCACCTAGCTTGTTGGGAACACAAAGTTTCTTTTAAGTTGCAAACTCCACTCCGTACATATATATGGGGAGGTACTAGCTCCAACTCGGTTTTACAGTGAAAACTGCAGGAACTTCAAACCGGCACTAGGAAACAGACTGAGAAACCAGAGTAAAAGTTTCTCCTGCAAACCGTTCCGTTTTTGCTAGAGGAACGAACGTCTCTCCACATGCTCAGTTCTGAGAGATAAGTGTGTGTGAAAGCCATCCTTCACCTAGCTTTTTGGGAACAAAAAGTTTCTCTTCAGTTGCAAACTACACTCGATACATATATATGGGGAGGGACTAGCTCCAACTCGGTTTTACAGTGAAAACTGCAGGAACTTCAAACCGGCACTAGGAAACACACTGAGAAACCAGAGTAAAAGTTTCCCTGCAACCCGTTCCCTTTGTGCTAGATGAACGAACGTCTCTCCACATGCTCATTTCTGAGAGATAATTGTGTGTGAAAGCCGTCCTTCACCTACCTGGTTGGGAAAACAACGTTTCTTTTCAGTTGCAAACTCCACTCCA
This sequence comes from Camelus bactrianus, assembly GCF_048773025.1. NCBI lineage: Eukaryota > Metazoa > Chordata > Mammalia > Artiodactyla > Camelidae > Camelus > Camelus bactrianus. The sequence goes on from NC_133569.1 coordinate 7,228,187, forward strand.
TACATATATATGGGGAGGTACTAGCTCCAACACGGTTTTACAGTGAAAACTGCAGGAACTTCAAACCGGCACTAGGAAACAGACTGAGAAACCAGAGTAAAACTTTCCCTGCAACCCGTTCCCTTTGTGCTAGATGAACGAACGTCTCTCCACATGCTCATTTCTGAGAGATAATTGTGTGTGAAAGCCGTCCTTCACCTAGCTTGTTGGGAACACAAAGTTTCTTTTCAGTTGCAAACTCCACTCCATACATATATATGGGGAGGTACTAGCTCCAACTCGGTTTTACAGTGAAAACTGCAGGAACTTCAAACCGGCACTAGGAAACAGACTGAGAAACCAGAGTAAAAGTTTCTCCTGCAAAACTTCCGTTTGTGCTAGATGAACGAACGTCTCTCCACATGCTCAGTTCTGAGAGATAAGTGTGTGTGAAAGCCATACTTCACCTAGCTTTTTGGGAACACAAAGTTTCTCTTCAGTTGCAAAATCCACTCCATACATATATATGGGGATGTACTAGCTCCAACTCGGTTTTACAGTGAAAACTGCAGGAACTTCAAACCGGCACTAGGAAACAGACTGAGAAACCAGAGTAAAAGTTCCTCCTGCAACCCGTTCCCTTTGTGCTAGATGAACGAACGTCTCTCCACATGCTCAGTTCTGAGAGAAATTTGTGTGTGAAAGCCGTCCTTCACATAGCTTGTAGGGAACACAAAGTTTCTCTTCAGTTGCAAACTCCACTCCATACATATATACGGGTAGGTACTAGCACAAACTCGGTTTTACAGTGAAAATTGCGGGAATTTCATACCGGCACTAGGAAACAGACTGAGAAACCGGAGTAAAAGTTTCTCCTGCAACCCGTTCCCTTTGTGCTAGATGAACGAACGTCTCTGCACATGCTCAGTTCTGAGAGATACGTGTGTGTGAAAGCCATACTTCACCTAGCTTGTTGGGAACACAAAGTTTCTCTTCAGTTGCAAACTCAACTCCATACATATATATGGTTATGTACAAGCTCCAACACGGTTTTACAGTGAAAAGTGCAGGAACTTCAAACCGGCACTAGGAAACAGACTTAGATACCAGAGGAAAAGTTTCTCCTGCAACCCGTTCCGTTTGTGCTAGATGAACGAACGTCTCTCCACATGCTCAGTTCTGAGAGATAATTGGGTGTGAAAGCCGTCCTTCACCTAGCTTGTTGGGAATACAAAGTTTCCCTTCAGTTGCTAATTCCACTCCATACATATATATGGGGTGGTACTAGCTCCAACTCGGTTTTACAGTGAAAACTGCAGGAACTTCAAACCGGCACTAGGAAACAGACTGAGATACCACAGTATAATTTTCTCCTGCAACCCGTTCCCTTTGTGCTAGATGAACGAACGTCTCTCCACATGCTCAGTTCTGAGAGATTATTGTGTGTGAAAGCCGTCCTTCACCTAGCTTGTTGGGAACACAAAGTTTCTCTTCAGTTGCAAACTCCACTCCATACATATATATGGGGAAGTACTAGCTCCAACACGGTTTTACAGTGAAAACTGCAGGAACTTCAAACCGGCTGTAGTAAACAGACTGAGAAACCAGTGTAAATGTTTCTCCTGCAACCCATTCCCTTTGTGCTAGATGAACGAACGTCTCTGCTCATGCTCAGTTCTGAGAGATACGTGTGTGTGAAAGCCGTCCTTCACCTAGCTTGTTGGGAACACAAAGATTCTCTTCAGTTGCAAACTCCACTCGATACATATATATGGGGAGGTACTAGCTCCAACTCGGTTTTACAGTGAAAACTGCAGGAAATTCAAACCGGCACTAGGAAACAGACTGAGAAACCAGAGAAAAGTTTCTCCTGCAAACCGTTCCCTTTGTGCTAGATGAACGAACGTCTCTCCACATGCTCAGTTCTGAGAGATATTTGTGTGTGAAAGCCGTCCTTCACCTAGCTTGTTGGGAACACAAAGTTTCTCTTAGGTTGCAAACTCCACTCCATACATATATATGGGTAGGTACAAGCTCAAACTCGGTTTTGCAGTGAAAACTGTTGGAACTTCAAACAGGCACTAGGAAACAGACTGAGAAACCTGAGTAAAAGTTTCTCCTGCAACCCGTTCCCTTTGTGCTAGATGAACGAACGTCTCTCCACATGGTCATTTCTGAGAGATAAGTGTGTGTGAAAGCCGTTCTTAACCTAGCTTGTTGGGAAAACAAAGTTTCTTTTCAGTTGCAAACTCCACTCCATACATATATATGGGGAGGTACTAGCTCCAACTCGGTTTTACAGTGAAAACTGCAGGAACTTCAAACCGGCACTAGGAAACAGACTGAGAAACCAGAGTAAAAGTTTCTCCTGCAACCCGTTCCCTTTGTGCTAGATGAACGAACGTCTCTCCACATGCTCAGTTCTGAGAGATAAGTGTGTGTGAAAGCCGTCCTTCACCTAGCTTGTTGGGAACACAAAGTTTCTTTTAAGTTGCAAACTCCACTCCGTACATATATATGGGGAGGTACTAGCTCCAACTCGGTTTTACAGTGAAAACTGCAGGAACTTCAAACCGGCACTAGGAAACAGACTGAGAATCCAGAGTAAAAGTTTCTCCTGCAAACCGTTCCGTTTGTGCTAGAGGAACGAACGTCTCTCCACATGCTCAGTTCTGAGAGATAAGTGTGTGTGAAAGCCATCCTTCACCTAGCTTTTTGGGAACACAAAGTTTCTCTTCAGTTGCAAACTACACTCGATACATATATATGGGGAGGGACTAGCTCCAACTCGGTTTTACAGTGAAAACTGCAGGAACTTCAAACCGGCACTAGGAAACAGACTGAGAAACCAGAGTAAAAGTTTCCCTGCAACCCGTTCCCTTTGGCTAGATGAACGAACGTCTCTCCACATGCTCATTTCTGAGAGATAAGTGTGTGTGAAAGCCGTCCTTCACCTAGCTGGTTGGGAAAACAACGTTTCTTTTCAGTTGCAAACTCCACTCCATACATATATATGGGGAGGTACTAGCTCCAACTCGGTTTTACAGTGAAAACTGCAGGAACTTCAAACCGGCACTAGGAAACAGACTGAGAAACCAGAGTAAAAGTTTCCCTGCAACCCGTTCCCTTTGTGCTAGATGAACGAACGTCTCTCCACATGCTCAGTTCTGAGAGATAAGTGTGTGTGTAAGAAGTACTTCACCTAGCTTGTTGGGAACACAAAGTTTCTTATAAGTTGCAAACTCCACTCCGTACATATATATGGGTAGGTACTAGCTCCAACTCGGTTTTACAGTGAAAACTGCAGGAACTTCAAACCGGCACTAGGAAACAGACTGAGAAACCAGAGTAAAAGTTTCTCCTGCAAAACTTCCGTTTGTGCTAGATGAACGAACGTCTCTCCACATGCTCATTTCTGAGAGATAAGTGTGTGTGAAAGCCATACTTCACCTAGCTTTTTGGGAACACAAAGTTTCTCTTCAGTTGCAAACTCCACTCCATACATATATATGGGGATGTACTAGCTCCAACCCGGTTTTACAGTGAAAACTGTAGGAACTTCAAACAGGCACTAGGAAACAGACTGAGAAACCTGAGTAAAAGTTTCTCCTGCCACCCGTTCCCTTTGTGCTAGATGAACGAACGTCTCTCCACATGGTCATTTCTGAGAGATAAGTGTGTGTGAAAGCCGTTCTTAACCTAGCTTGTTGGGAAAACAAAGTTTCTTTTCAGTTGCAAACTCCACTCCATACATATATATGGGGAGGTACTAGCTCCAACTCGGTTTTACAGTGAAAACTGCAGGAACTTCAAACCGGCACTAGGAAACAGACTGAGAAACCAGAGTAAAAGTTTCTCCTGCAACCCGTTCCCTTTGTGCTAGATGAACGAACGTCTCTTCACATGCTCAGTTCTGAGAGATAAGTGTGTGTGAAAGCCGTCCTTCACCTAGCTTGTTGGGAACACAAAGTTTCTTTTAAGTTGCAAACTCCACTCCGTACATATATATGGGGAGGTACTAGCTCCAACTCGGTTTTACAGTGAAAACTGCAGGAACTTCAAACCGGCACTAGGAAACAGACTGAGAAACCAGAGTAAAAGTTTCTCCTGCAAACCGTTCCGTTTGTGCTAGAGGAACGAACGTCTCTCCACATGCTAAGTTCTGAGAGATAAGAGTGTGTGAAAGCCATCCTTCACCTAGCTGTTTGGGAACACAAAGTTTCTCTTCAGTTGCAAACTACACTCGATACATATATATGGGGAGGGACTAGCTCCAACTCGGTTTTACAGTGAAAACTGCAGGAACTTCAAACCGGCACTAGGAAACAGACTGAGAAACCAGAGTAAAAGTTTCCCTGCAACCCGTTCCCTTTGGCTAGATGAACGAACGTCTCTCCACATGCTCATTTCTGAGATATAAGTGTGTGTGAAAGCCGTCCTTCACCTATCTGGTTGGGAAAACAACGTTTCTTTTCAGTTGCAAACTCCACTCCATACATATATATGGGGAGGATCTAGCTCCAACTCGGTTTTACAGTGAAAACTGCAGGAACTTCAAACCGGCACTAGGAAACAGACTGAGAAACCAGAGTAAAAGTTTCCCTGCAACCCGTTCCCTTTGTGCTAGATGAACGAACGTCTATCCACATGCTCAGTTGTGACAGATAAGTGTGTGTGTAAGAAGTACTTCACCTAGCTTGTTGGGAACACAAAGTTTCTTATAAGTTGCAAACTCCACTCCGTACATATATATGGGTAGGTACTAGCTCCAACTCGGTTTTACAGTGAAAACTGCAGGAACTTCAAACCGGCACTAGGAAACAGACTGAGAAACCAGAGTAAAAGTTTCTCCTGCAAAACTTCCGTTTGTGCTAGATGAACGAACGTCTCTCCACATGCTCATTTCTGAGAGATAAGTGTGTGTGAAAGCCATACTTCACCTAGCTTTTTGGGAACACAAAGTTTCTCTTCAGTTGCAAACTCCACTCCATACATATATATGGGGATGTACTAGCTCCAACCCGGTTTTACAGTGAAAACTGTAGGAACTTCAAACAGGCACTAGGAAACAGACTGAGAAACCTGAGTAAAAGTTTCTCCTGCAACCCGTTCCCTTTGTGCTAGATGAACGAACGTCTCTCCACATGGTCATTTCTGAGAGATAAGTGTGTGTGAAAGCCGTTCTTAACCTAGCTTGTTGGGAAAACAAAGTTTCTTTTCAGTTGCAAACTCCACTCCATACATATATATGGGGAGGTACTAGCTCCAAATCGGTTTTACAGTGAAAACTGCAGGAACTTCAAACCGGCACTAGGAAACAGACTGAGAAACCAGAGTAAAAGTTTCTCCTGCAACCCGTTCCCTTTGTGCTAGATGAACGAACGTCTCTTCACATGCTCAGTTCTGAGAGATAAGTGTGTGTGAAAGCCGTCCTTCACCTAGCTTGTTGGGAACACAAAGTTTCTTTTAAGTTGCAAACTCCACTCCGTACATATATATGGGGAGGTACTAGCTCCAACTCGGTTTTACAGTGAAAACTGCAGGAACTTCAAACCGGCACTAGGAAACAGACTGAGAAACCAGAGTAAAAGTTTCTCCTGCAAACCGTTCCGTTTGTGCTAGAGGAACGAACGACTCTCCACATGCTCAGTTCTGAGAGATAAGTGTGTGTGAAAGCCATCCTTCACCTAGCTGTTTGGGAACACAAAGTTTCTCTTCAGTTGCAAACTACACTCGATACATATATATGGGGAGGGACTAGCTCCAACTCGGTTTTACAGTGAAAACTGCAGGAACTTCAAACCGGCACTAGGAAACAGACTGAGAAACCAGAGTAAAAGTTTCCCTGCAACCCGTTCCCTTTGGCTAGATGAACGAACGTCTCTCCACATGCTCATTTCTGAGAGATAAGTGTGTGTGAAAGCCGTCCTTCACCTAGCTGGTTGGGAAAACAACGTTTCTTTTCAGTTGCAAACTCCACTCCATACATATATATGGGGAAGTACTAGCTCCAACTCGGTTTTACAGTGAAAACTGCAGGAACTTCAAACCGGCACTAGGAAACAGACTGAGAAACCAGAGTAAAAGTTTCCCTGCAACCCGCTCCCTTTGTGCTAGATGAACGAACGTCTCTCCACATGCTCAGTTCTGAGAGATAAGTGTGTGTGAAAGAAGTACTTCACCTAGCTTGTTGGGAACACAAAGTTTCTTATAAGTTGCAAACTCCACTCCGTACATATATATGGGTAGGTACTAGCTCCAACTCGGTTTTACAGTGAAAACTGCAGGAACTTCAAACCGGCACTAGGAAACAGACTGAGAAACCAGAGTAAAAGTTTCTCCTGCAAAACTTCCGTTTGTGCTAGATGAACGAACGTCTCTCCACATGCTCAGTTCTGAGAGATAAGTGTGTGTGAAAGCCATACTTCACCTAGCTTTTTGCTAACACAAAGTTTCTCTTCAGTTGCAAACTCCACTCCATACATATATATGGGGATGTACTAGCTCCAACTCGGTTTTACAGTGAAAACTGCAGGAACTTCAAACCGGCACTAGGAAACAGACTGAGAAACCAGAGTAAAAGTTCCTCCTGCAACCCGTTCCCTTTGTGCTAGATGAACGAACGTCTCTCCACATGCTCAGTTCTGAGAGAAATTTGTGTGTTAAAGCCGTCCTTCACCTAGCTTGTTGGGAACACAAAGTTTCTCTTCAGTTGCAAACTCCACTCCATACATATATATGGGGAGGTACTAGCACAAACTCGGTTTTACAGTGAAAATTGCAGGAATTTCATAACGGCACTAGGAAACAGACTGAGAAACTGGAGTAAAAGTTTCTCCTGCAACCCTTTCCCTTTGTGCTAGATGAACGAACGTCTCTCCACAAGCTCATTTCTGAGAGATTATTGTGTGTGAAAGCCGTCCCTCACCTAGCTTGTTGGGAACACAAAGTTTCCCTTCAGTTGCTAATTCCACTCCATACATATATATGGGGAGGTACTAGCTCCAACTCGGTTTTACAGTGAAAACTGCAGGAACTTCAAACCGGCACTAGGAAACAGACTGAGATACCACAGTATAATTTTCTCCTGCAACCCTTTCCCTTTGTGCTAGATGAACGAACGTCTCTCCACAAGCTCATTTCTGAGAGATTATTGTGTGTGAAAGCCGTCCTTCACCTAGCTTGTTGGGAACACAAAGTTTCTCTTCAGTTGCAAACTCCACTCCATACATATATATGGGGAAGTACTAGCTCCAACTCGGTTTTACAGTGAAAACTGCAGGAAATTCAAACCGGCTGTAGTAAACAGACTGAGAAACCAGTGTAAATGTTTCTCCTGCAACCCATTCCCTTTGTGCTAGATGAACGAACGTCTCTCCACATGCTCATTTCTGAGAGATAAGTGTGTGTGAAAGCCGTCCTTCACCAAGCTTGTTGGGAACACAAAGATTCTCTTCAGTTGCAAACTCCACTCGATACATATATATGGGGAGGTACTAGCTCCAACTCGGTTTTACAGTGAAAAGTGCAGGAACTTCAAACCGGCACTAGGAAACAGACTGAGAAACCAGAGTAAAAGTTTCTCCTGCAACCCGTTCCCTTTGTGCTAGATGAACGAACGTCTCTCCACATGCTCAGTTCTGAGAGATAAGTGTGTGTGAAAGCCGTACTTCACCTAGCTTTTTGGGAACACAAAGTTTCTCTTCAGTTGCAAACTCCACTCGATACATATATATGGGGAGGTACTAGCTCCAACTCGGTTTTACAGTGAAAACTGCACGAACTTCAAACCGGCACTAGGAAACAGACTGAGAAACCAGAGTAAAAGTTTCTCCTGCAACCCGTTCCATTTGTGCTAGATGAACGAACGTCTCTCCACATGCTCAGTTCTGAGAGATAAGTGTGTGTGAAAGCCGTCCTTCACCTAGCTTGTTGGGAACACAAAGTTTCTCTTCAGTTGCAAACTCCACTCCATACATATATATGTGGATGTACTAGCTCCAACTCGGTTTTGCAGTGAAAACTGCAGGAATTTCAAACCGGCTCTAGGAAACAGACTGAGATACCAGAGTCAAAGTTTATCCTGCAACCCGTTCCCTTTGTGCTAGATGAACGAACGTCTCTCCACATGCTCAGTTCTGAGAGATATGTGTGTGTGAAAGACGTCCTTCACCTAGCTTGTTGGGAACACAAAGTTTCTCTTCAGTTGCAAACTCCACTCCATACATAACTATGGGGAGGTACTAGCTCCAACTCTGTTTTACAGTGAAAACTGCAGGAACTTCAAACCGGCACTAGGAAACAGACTGAGAATCCAGAGTAAAAGCTTCTCCTGCAACCTGTTCCCTTTGTGCTAGATGAATGAACGTTTCTCCACATGCTCAGTTCTGAGAGATAAGTGTGTGTGAAAGCCGTCTTTCACATAGCTTGTTGGGAACACAAAGTTTCTCTTCAGTTGCAAACTCCACTGCATACATATATATGGGTAGGTACTAGCTCCAACTCTGTTTTACAGTGAAAACTGCAGGAAATTCTAAACGGCACTAGGAAACAGACTGAAAACCCAGAGAAAAAGTTTCTCCTGCATCCAGTTCCTTTTGTGCTAGATGAACGAACGTCTCTCCACATGCTCATTTCTGAGAGATAAGTGTGTGTGAAAGCCGTCCTTCACCTAGCTTGTTGGGAACACAAAGTTTCTCTTCAGTTGCAAACTCCACTCGATACATATATACGGGGAGGTACTAGCTCCAACTCGATTTTACAGTGAAAACTTCAGGAACTTCAAACCGGCAGTAGTAAACAGACTGAGAAACCAGAGTAAAAGTTTCTCCTGCAACCCGTTCCATTTGTGCTACATGAACGAAAGTCTCTCTACATGCTCAGTTCTGAGAGATAAGTGTGTGTGAAAGCCGTCCTACACCTAGCTTGTTGGGAACACAAAGTTTCTCTTCAGTTGCAAACTCCACTCCATACATATATATGGGGATGTACTAGCTCCAACTCGGTTTTAGAGTGAAAACTGCAGGAACTTCAAACCGGCACTAGGAAATAGACTGAGAAACCAGAGTTAAAGTTTCTCCTGCAACCCGTTCCTTTCGTGCTAGATGAACGAACGTCTCTCCACATGCTCAGTTCTGAGAGATAAGTGTGTGTGAAAGACGTCCTTCACCTAGCTTGTTGGGAACACAAAGATTCTCTTCAGTTGCAAACTCCACTCGATACATATAGATGGGGATGTACTAGCTCCAACTCGGTTTTACAGTGAAAACTGCAGGAATTTCAAACCGGCACTAGGAACAGACTGAGAATCCAGAGTAAAATTTTCTCCTGCAAACCGTTCCCTTTGTGCAAGATGAACGAACGTCTCTTCACATGCTCATTTCTGAGAGATAAGTGTGTGTGAAAGCCGTCCTTCACCTAGCTTGTTGGGAACACAAGGTTTCTCTTCAGTTGCAAACTCCACTCCATACATATATATGGGGATGTACTAGCTCCAACTCGGTTTTACAGTGAAAACTGCAGGAACTTCAAACCGGCACTAGGAAAGAGACCGAGAAACCAGAGTAAAAGTTTCCCCTGCAACCCGTTCCCTTTGTGCTAGATGAAAGAAAGTCTCTCCACATGTGCAGTTCTGAGAGATTAGTGTGTGTGAAAGCCATCCTTCACCTGTTTGTTGGGAACACAAAGTTTCTCTTCAGTTGCAAACTCCACTCCATACATATATAAGGGGAGGTACTAGCTCCAACTCGGTTTTGCAGTGAAAACTGCAGGAACTTCAAACCGGCACTAGGAAACAGACTGAGAAACCAGAGTAAAAGTTTCTCCTGCAACCCGTTCCCTTTGTGCTAGATGAACGAAAGTCTCTCCACATGCTCAGTTCTGAGAGATAAGTGTGTGTGAAAGCCGTCCTTCACCTAGCTTGTTGGGAACACAAAGTTTCTCTTCAGTTGCAAACTCCACTGCATACATATATATGGGGAGGTACTAGCTCCAACTCGGTTTTACAGTGAAAACTTCAGGAACTTCAAACCGGCACTAGGAAACAGACCGAAAACCCAGAGAAAAAGTTTCTCCTGCAACCAGTTCCTTTTGTGGCTGATGAACGAACGTCTCTCAACATGCTCAGTTCTGAGAGATAAGTGTGTGTGAAAGCCGTCCTTCACCTAGCTTGTTGGGAACACAAAGTTTCTCTTAGGTTGCAAAATCCACTCGATACATATAGATGGGGAGGTACTAGTTCCAACTCGGTTTTACAGTGAAAACTGCAGGAACTTCAAACCGGCACTAGGAAACAGACTGAGAAACCAGAGAAAATTTTCTCCTGCAACCCGTTCCCTTTGTGCTAGATGAACGAACGTCTCTCCACATGCTCATTTCTGAGAGATAAGTGTGTGTGAAAGCCGTCCTTCACCTAGCTTGTTGGGAAAAAAAAGTTTCTTTTCAGTTGCAAAATCCACTCCATACATATATATGGGGAGGTACTAGCTCCATCTCGGATTTACACTGAAAACTGCACGAACTTCAAACCGGCACTAGGAAACAGACCGAGAAACCAGAGTAAAAGTTTCTCCTGCAAACCATTCCCCTTGTGCTAGATGAAAGAACGTCTCTCCACATGCTCAGTTCTGAGAGATAAGTGTGTGTTAAAGCCGTCCTTCACATAGCTTGTTGGGAACACAAAGTTTCTCTTCAGTTGCAAACTCCACTCCATACATATATATGGGGAGGTACTAGCTCCAACTCGGTTTTACAGTGAAAACTGCAGGAACTTCAAACCGGCACTAGGAAACAGACTGAGAAACCAGAGTAAAAGTTTCTCCTGCAAACCGTTCCCTTTGTGCTAGATGAACGAACGTCTCTCCACATGCTCAGTACTGAGAGATAAGTGTGTGTGAAAGCCGTCCTTCACCTAGCTTGTTCGGAACAAAAAGTTTCTCTTCAGTTGAAAACTCCACTCCATTCATATATACGGGGAGGTACTAGCTCCAACTCGGTTTTACAGTGAAAACGGTAGGAACTTCAAACTGTACTAGGAAAGAGACCGAGAAACCAGATTAAAAGTTTCTCCTGCAACCCGTTCCCTTTGTGCTAGATGAATGAACGTCTCTCCACATGCGCAGTTCTGAGAGATAAGTGTGTGTGAAAGCCATCCTTCACCTGCTTGTTGGGAACACAAAGATTCTCTTCAGTTGCAAACTCCACTCCATACATATATATGGGGTGGTACTAGCTCCAACTCGGTTTTACAGTGAAAACTGCAGGAACATCAAACCGGCACTAGAAAACAGACCGAGAAACCAGAGTAATAGTTTCTTCTGCAACCCGTTCCCTTTGTGCTAGATGAACGAACGTCTCTCCACATGCGCAGTTCTGAGAGATAAGTGTGTGTGAAAGCCGTCCTTCACCTGCTTGTTGGGAACACAAAGTTTCTTTTCAGTTGCAAACTCCACTCCATATATATATATGGGGAGGTACTAGCTCCAACTCGGTTTTACAGTGAAAACTGTAGGAAATTCATACCGGCACTACGAAACAGACTGAGAAACCAGAGTAAAAGTTTTTCCTGCAACACGTTCCCTTTGTGCTAGATGAACGAACGTCTCTCCACATGCTCAGTTCTGAGAGATAGGTGTGTGTGAAAGCCGTCCTTCACCTAGCTTGTTGGGAACACAAAGTTTCTCTTCAGTTGCAAACTCCACTCCATACATATATATGGGGAGGAACTAGCTCCAACTCGGTTTTACAGTGAAAACTGTAGGAAATTCATACCGGCACTACAAAACAGACTGAGAAACAAGAGTAAAAGTTTTTCCTGCAACCCGTTCCCTTTGTGCTAGATGAACGAACGTCTCTCCACATGCTCAGTTCTGAGAGATAAGTGTGTGTGAAAGCCGTCCTTCACCTAGCTTGTTGGGAACACAAAGTTTCTCTTCAGTTGCAAACTCCACTCGATACATATATAAGGGGAGGTACTAACTCCAACACGGTTTTACAGTGAAAACTGCAGGAACTTCAAACCGGCACTAGGAAACAGACTGAGAAACCAGAGTAAAAGTTTCTCCTGCAACCCGTTCCATTTGTGCTACATGAACGAACGTCTCTCCACATGCTCAGTTCTGAGAGATAAGTGTGTGTGAAAGCCGTCCTTCACCTAGCTTGTTGGGAACACAAAGTTTCTCTTCAGTTGCAAACTCCACTCCATACATATATATGGGGATGTACTAGCTCCAACTCGGTTTTAGAGTGAAAACTGCAGGAACTTCAAACCGGCACTAGGAAACAGACTGAGAAACCAGAGTTAAAGTTTCACCTGCAACCCGTTCACTTTGTGCTAGATGAACGAACGTCTCTCCACATGCTCAGTTCTGAGAGATAGGTGTGTGTGAAAGCCGTCCTTCACCTAGCTTGTTGGGAACACAAAGTTTCTCTTCAGTTGCAAACTCCACTCGATACATATATATGGGGAGGAACTAGCTCCAACTCGGTTTTACAGTGAAAACTGTAGGAAATTCATACCGGCACTACAAAACAGACTGAGAAACCAGAGTAAAAGTTTTTCCTGCAACCCGTTCCCTTTGTGCTAGATGAACGAACGACTCTCCACATGCTCAGTTCTGAGAGATAAGTGTGTGTGAAAGCCGTCCTTCACCTAGCTTGTTGGGAACACAAAGTTTCTCTTCAGGTGCAAACTCCACTCGATACATATATAAGGGGAGGTACTAGCTCCAACCCGGTTTTACAGTGAAAACTGCAGGAACTTCAAACCGGCACTAGGAAACAGACTGAGAAACCAGAGTAAAAGTTTCTCCTGCAACCCGTTCCATTTGTGCTACATGAACGAAAGTCTCTCTACATGCTCAGTTCTGAGAGATAAGTGTGTGTGAAAGCCGTCCTTCACCTTGCTTGTTGGGAACACAAAGTTTCTCTTCAGTTGCAAACTCCACTCCATACATATATATGGGGAGGTACTAGCTACAACTCGGTTTTAGAGTGAAAACTGCAGGAACTTCAAACCGGCACTAGGAAACAGACTGAGAAACCAGAGTTAAAGTTTCACCTGCAAGCCGTTCACATTGTGCTAGATGAACGAACGTCTCTCCACATGCTCAGTTCTGAGAGACAAGTGTGTGTGAAAGCCGTCCTTCACCTAGCTTGTTGGGAACACAAGGTTTCTCTTCAGTTGCAAACTCCACTCCATACATATATATGGGGAGGAACTAGCTCCAAATCGGTTTTACAGTGAAAACTGCAGGAACTTCAAACCGGCACTAGGAAACAGACTGAGAAACCAGAGTAAAAGTTTTTCCTGCAACCCGTTCCTTTTGTGCTAGATGAACGAACGTCTCTCCACATGCTCAGTTCTGAGAGATATGTGTGTGTGAAAGCCGTCCTTCACCTAGCTTGTTGGGAACACAAAGTTTCTCTTCAGTTGCAAACTCCACTCCATACATATATATGGGGAGGAACTAGCTCCAACTCGGTTTTACAGTGAAAACCGCAGGAACTTCAAACCGGCACTTGGAAACAGACTGAGAAACCAGAGTAAAAGTTTCACCTGCAACACGTTTCCTTTGTGCTAGATGAAAGAACGTCTCTCCACATGCTCAGTTCTGAGAGATAAGTGTGTGTGAAAGCCGTCCTTCACTTAGCTTGTTGGGAACACAAAGTTTCTCTTCATTTGCAAACTCCACTCGATACATATATATGGGGTGTTACTAGCTCCAACTCGGTTTTACAGTGAAAACTGCAGGAACTTCAAACCGGCAGTAGTAAACAGACTGAGAAACCATAGTAAAAGTTTCACCTGCAACCCGTTCCCTTTGTGCTAGATGAACGAACGTCTTTCCAAATGCTCAGTTCTGAGAGATAAGTGTGTGTGAAAGCCGTCCTTCACCTAGCTTGTTGGGAACACAAAGTTTCTCTTCAGTTGCAAACTCCAATCCATACATATATATGGGGAAGTACTAGCTCCAACTCGGTTTTACAGTGAAAACTGCAGGAACTTCAGACCGGCACTAGGAAACAGACGGAGAAACCAGAGTAAAGTTTCTCCTGCAACCCGTTTCCTTTGTGATAGTTGAACGAACGTCTCTCCACATGCTCAGTTCTGAGAGATAAGTGTGTGTGAAAGCCGTCCTTCAACTAGCTTGTTGGGAACACAAAGTTTCTCTTCAGTTGCAAACCCCACTGCAAACATATATATGGGAAGGAACTAGCTCCAACTCGGTTTTACAGTGAAAAATGCAGGAACTTCAAACCGGCACTAGGAAACAGACTGAGAAACCAGAGTAAAAGTTTCTCCTGCAACCCGTTCCCTTTGTGCTAGATAAATGAACGTTTCTCCACATGCTCAGTTCTGAGAGATAAGTGTGTGTGAAAGCCGTACTTCACATAGCTTGTTGGGAACACAAAGTTTCTCTTCAGTTGCAAACTCCACTCGATACATATATATGGGTAGGTACTAGCTCCAACTCGGTTTTACAGTGAAAACTGCAGGAACTTCAAACCGGCACTAGGAAACAGACTGAGAAACCAGAGTAAAAGTTTCTCCTGCAACCCATTCCCTTTGTGCTAGATGAACGAACGTCTCTCCACATGCTCAGTTCTGAGAGATAAGTGTGTGTGAAAGCCGTACTTCACCTAGCTTGTTAGGAATACAAAGTTTCTCTTCAGTTGCAAACTCCACTCCATACATATATATGGGTTGGTACTAGCTCCAACTCGGTTTTACAGTGAAAACTGCAGGAACTTCTAACAGGCACTAGGAATCAGACTGAGAAACCAGAGTAAAAGTTTCTCCTGCAAACCTTTCCCTTTGTGCTAGATGAACGAACGTCTCTCCACATGCTCAGATCTGAGAGATAAGTGTGTGTGAATGCCGTCCTGCACCTAGCTTGTTGGGAACACAAAGTTTCTCTTCATTTGCAAACTCCACTCCATACATATATATGGAGAGGTACTAGCTCCAACACGGTTTTACAGTGAAAACTGCAGAAAATTCTAAACGGCACTAGGAAACAGACTGAAAAACCAGAGTAAAAGTTTCTCCTGCAACCAGTTCCCTTTGTGCTAGATGAACGAACGTCTCTCCACATGCTCAGTTCTGAGAGATAAGTGTGTGTGAAAGCCGTCCTTCACCTAGTTTGTTGGGAACAAAAATTTTCTCTTCAGTTGCAAAATCCACTCCATACATATATATGGGGAGGTACTAGGTCCAACTCGGTTTTGCAGTGAAAACTGCAGGAACTTCAAACCGACACTAGGAAACAGACTGAGAAACCAGAGTAAAAATTTCTCCTGCAACCCTTTCCATTTGTGCTAGATGAACGAACGTCTCCTCACATGCTCAGTTCTGAGAGATAAGTGTGTGTGAAAGCCGTCCTTCACCTAGCTTGTTGGGAACAAAAAGTTTCTCTTCAGTTGCAAACTCCACTCCATACATATATATGGGGAGGAACTAGCTCCAACTCGGTTTTACAGTGAAAACTGCAGGAACTTCAAACCGGCACTAGGAAACAGACTGAGAAACCAGAGTAAAAGATTTTCCTGCAACCCGTTCCTTTTGTGCTAGATGAACGAACGTCTCTCCACATGCTCAGTTCTGAGAGATAAGTGTGTGTTAAAGCCGTCCTTCACCTAGCTTGTTGGGAACAAAAAGTTTCTCTTCAGTTGCAAACTCAAATCCATACATATATATGGGGAGGTACTAGCTCCAACTCGGTTTTACAGTGAAAACTGCAGGAACTTCAGACCGGCACTAGGAAACAGACGGAGAAACCAGAGTAAAGTTTCTCCTGCAACCCATTCCCATATTGCTAGATGAACGAACGTCTCTCCACATGCTCAGTTCTGAGAGATAAGTGTGTGTGAATGCCGTCCTGCACCTATCTTGTTGGGAACACAAAGTTTCTCTTCATTTGCAAACTCCACTCTATACATATATATGGGGAGGTACTAGCTCCAACTCGGATTTGCAGTGAAAACTGCAGGAACTTCAAACCGGCACTAGGAAACAGACTGAGAAACCAGAGTAAAAGTTTCTCCTGCAAACCGTTCCCTTTGTGCTAGATGAACGAATGTCTCTCCACATGCTCAGTTCTGAGAGATAAGTGAGTGTGAAAGCCGTCCTTCACCTAGCTTGTTGGGAACACAAAGTTTCTCTTCAGTTGTTAACTCCACTCCATACATATATATGGGGAGGTACTAGCCCCAACTCGGTTTTACAGTGATAACTGCAGGAACTTCAAACCGGCACTAGGAATCAGACTGAGAAACCAGAGTAAAAGTTTCTCCTGCAACCCGTTCCCTTTGTGCTAGATGAACGAACGTCTCTCCACATGCGCAGTTCTGAGAGATAAGTGTGTGTGAAAGCCGTCCTTCACATAGCTTGTTGGGAAGAAAATGTTTCTCTTCATTTGCAAACTCCACTCCATACATATATATGGGGAGGGACTAGCTCCAACTCGGTTTTACAGTGAAAACTGCAGGAACTTCAAACCGGCTCTAGGAAACAGACTGAGAAACCAGAGTAAAAGTTTCTCCTTTAACCCGTTCCCTTTGTGCTAGATGAACGAACGTCTCTCCACCTGCTCTGTTCTGAGAGATAAGTGTGTGTGAATGCCGTCCTTCAGCTAGCTTGTTGGGAACACAAAGTTTCTCTTCAGTTTTAAACTCCACTTCATACATATATATGGGGAGGTACTAGCTCCAACTCGGTTTTACAGTGAAAACTGCAGGAACTTCAAACCGGCACTAGGAAACAGACTGAGAAAGCAGAGTAAAAGTTTCTCCTGCAAACCGTTCCCTTTGTGCTAGATGAGCGAACGTCTCTCCACATGCTCAGTTCTGAGAGATAAGTGTGTGTGAAAACCGTCCTTCACCTAGCTTGTTGGGAACACAAAGTTTCTCTTCAGTTGCAAACTCCAATTCATATATATATATGGGGAGGTACTAGCTCCAACTCGGTTTTACAGTGAAAACTTCAGGAAATTCAAACCGGCACTAGGAAACAGACTGAGAAACCAGAGTTAAAGTTTCTCCTGCAACCCGTTCCCTTTGTGCTAGATGAACGAAAGTCTCTCCACATGCTCAGTTCTGAGAGATAAGTGTGTGTGAAAGCCGTTCTTCACCTAGCTTGTTGGGAACACAAAGTTTCTCTTCTGTTGCAAACTCCAATCCATACATATATATGGGGAGGAACTAGCTACAAATCGGTTTTACAGTGAAAACTGCAGGAACTTCAAACCGGCACTAGGAAACAGACTGAGAAACCAGAGTAAAAGTTTCTCCAGCAACCCGTTCCCTTTGTGCTAGATGAACGAACGTCTCTCCGCAAGCTCAGTTCTGAGAGATAAGTGTGTGTGAAAGCCGTACTTCACCTTGCTTGTTGGGAACAAAAAGTTTCTCTTCAGTTGCAAACTCCACTCCATACATATATATGGGGAGGATCTAGCTCCAACTCGGTTTTACAGTGAAAACTGCAGGAACTTCAAACCGGCACTAGGAAACAGACTGAGAAACCAGAGTAAAAGTTTCTCATTCAAACCGTTCCCTTTGTGCTAGATGAACGAACGTCTCTCCACATGCTCAGTTCTGAGAGATAAGTGTGTGTGAAAGCCGTCCTTCACCTAGCTTGTTGGGAACACAAAGTTTCTCTTCAGGTGCAAACCCCACTCCATACATATATATGGGGAGGTACTAGCTCCAAATCGGTTTTACAGTGAAAACTGCAGGAACTTCAAACCGGCACTAGGAAACAGACTGAGAAACCAGAGTAAAAGTTTTTCCTGCAACCCGTTCCTTTTGTGCTAGATGAACGAACGTCTCTCCACATGCTCAGTTCTGAGAGATATGTGTGTGTGAAAGCCGTCCTTCACCTAGCTTGTTGGGAACACAAAGTTTCTCTTCAGTTGCAAACTCAACTCCATACATATATATGGGGAGGAACTAGCTCCAACTCGGTTTTACAGTGAAAACTGCAGGAACTTCAAACCGGCACTAGGAAACAGACTGAGAAACCAGAGTAAAAGTTTCACCTGCAACACGTTTCCTTTGTGCTAGATGAAAGAACGTCTCTCCACATGCTCAGTTCTGAGAGATAAGTGTGTGTGAAAGCCGTCCTTCACTTAGCTTGTTGGGAACACAAAGTTTCTCTTCAGTTGCAAACTCCACTCGATACATATATATGGGGTGTTACTAGCTCCAACTCGGTTTTACAGTGAAAACTGCAGGAACTTCAAACCGGCACTAGGAAACAGACTGAGAAACCAGAGTAAAAGTTTCTCCTGCAACCCGTTCCCTTTGTGCTAGATAAATGAACGTTTCTCCACATGCTCAGTTCTGAGAGATAAGTGTGTGTGAAAGCCGTACTTCACATAGCTTGTTGGGAACACAAAGTTTCTCTTCAGTTGCAAACTCCACTCGATACATATATATGGGTAGGTACTAGCTCCAACTCGGTTTTACAGTGAAAACTGCAGGAACTTCAAACCGGCACTAGGAAACAGACTGAGAAACCAGAGTAAAAGTTTCTCCTGCAACCCATTCCCTTTGTGCTAGATGAACGAACGTCTCTCCACATGCTCAGTTCTGAGAGATAAGTGTGTGTGAAAGCCGTACTTCACCTAGCTTGTTAGGAATACAAAGTTTCTCTTCAGTTGCAAACTCCACTCCATACATATATATGGGTTGGTACTAGCTCCAACTCGGTTTTACAGTGAAAACTGCAGGAACTTCTAACAGGCACTAGGAATCAGACTGAGAAACCAGAGTAAAAGTTTCTCCTGCAAACCTTTCCCTTTGTGCTAGATGAACGAACGTCTCTCCACATGCTCAGATCTGAGAGATAAGTGTGTGTGAATGCCGTCCTGCACCTAGCTTGTTGGGAACACAAAGTTTCTCTTCATTTGCAAACTCCACTCCATACATATATATGGAGAGGTACTAGCTCCAACACGGTTTTACAGTGAAAACTGCAGAAAATTCTAAACGGCACTAGGAAACAGACTGAAAAACCAGAGTAAAAGTTTCTCCTGCAACCAGTTCCATTTGTGCTAGATGAACGAACGTCTCTCCACATGCTCAGTTCTGAGAGATAAGTGTGTGTGAAAGCCGTCCTTCACCTAGTTTGTTGGGAACAAAAATTTTCTCTTCAGTTGCAAAATCCACTCCATACATATATATGGGGAGGTACTAGGTCCAACTCGGTTTTGCAGTGAAAACTGCAGGAACTTCAAACCGACACTAGGAAACAGACTGAGAAACCAGAGAAAAATTTCTCCTGCAACCCTTTCCATTTGTGCTAGATGAACGAACGTCTCCTCACATGCTCAGTTCTGAGAGATAAGTGTGTGTGAAAGCCGTCCTTCACCTAGCTTGTTGGGAACAAAAAGTTTCTCTTCAGTTGCAAACTCCACTCCATACATATATATGGGGAGGAACTAGCTCCAACTCGGTTTTACAGTGAAAACTGCAGGAACTTCAAACCGGCACTAGGAAACAGACTGAGAAACCAGAGGAAAAGTTTTTCCTGCAACCCGTTCCTTTTGTGCTAGATGAACGAACGTCTCTCCACATGCTCAGTTCTGAGAGATAAGTGTGTGTTAAAGCCGTCCTTCACCTAGCTTGTTGGGAACAAAAAGTTTCTCTTCAGTTGCAAACTCAAATCCATACATATATATGGGGAGGTACTAGCTCCAACTCGGTTTTACAGTGAAAACTGCAGGAACTTCAGACCGGCACTAGGAAACAGACAGAGAAACCAGAGTAAAGTTTCTCCTGCAACCCATTCCCATATTGCTAGATGAACGAACGTCTCTCCACATGCTCAGTTCTGAGAGATAAGTGTGTGTGAATGCCGTCCTGCACCTATCTTGTTGGGAACACAAAGTTTCTCTTCATTTGCAAACTCCACTCTATACATATATATGGGGAGGTACTAGCTCCAACTCGGATTTGCAGTGAAAACTGCAGGAACTTCAAACCGGCACTAGGAAACAGACTGAGAAACCAGAGTAAAAGTTTCTCCTGCAAACCGTTCCCTTTGTGCTAGATGAACGAACGTCTCTCCACATGCTCAGTTCTGAGAGATAAGTGAGTGTGAAAGCCGTCCTTCACCTAGCTTGTTGGGAACACAAAGTTCCTCTTCAGTTGCTAACTCCACTCCATACATATATATGGGGAGGTACTAGCCCCAACTCGGTTTTACAGTGATAACTGCAGGAACTTCAAACCGGCACTAGGAATCAGACTGAGAAACCAGAGTAAAAGTTTCTCCTGCAACCCGTTCCCTTTGTGCTAGATGAACGAACGTCTCTCCACATGCGCAGTTCTGAGAGATAAGTGTGTGTGAAAGCCGTCCTTCACATAGCTTGTTGGGAAGAAAATGTTTCTCTTCATTTGCAAACTCCACTCCATACATATATATGGGGAGGGACTAGCTCCAACTCGGTTTTACAGTGAAAACTGCAGGAACTTCAAACCGGCTCTAGGAAACTGACTGAGAAACCAGAGTAAAAGTTTCTCCTTTAACACGTTCCCTTTGTGCTAGATGAACGAACGTCTCTCCACCTGCTCTGTTCTGAGAGATAAGTGTGTGTGAATGCCGTCCTTCAGCTAGCTTGTTGGGAACACAAAGTTTCTCTTCAGTTTTAAACTCCACTTCATACATATATATGGGGAGGTACTAGCTCCAACTCGGTTTTACAGTGAAAACTGCAGGAACTTCAAACCGGCACTAGGAAACAGACTGAGAAAGCAGAGTAAAAGTTTCTCCTGCAAACCGTTCCCTTTGTGCTAGATGAGCGAACGTCTCTCCACATGCTCAGTTCTGAGAGATAAGTGTGTGTGAAAACCGTCCTTCACCTAGCTTGTTGGGAACACAAAGTTTCTCTTCAGTTGCAAACTCCACTTCATATATATATATGGGGAGGTACTAGCTCCAACTCGGTTTTACAGTGAAAACTTCAGGAAATTCAAACCGGCACTAGGAAACAGACTGAGAAACCAGAGTTAAAGTTTCTCCTGCAACCCGTTCCCTTTGTGCTAGATGAACGAAAGTCTCTCCACATGCTCAGTTCTGAGAGATAAGTGTGTGTGAAAGCCGTTCTTCACCTAGCTTGTTGGGAACACAAAGTTTCTCTTCTGTTGCAAACTCCAATCCATACATATATATGGGGAGGAACTAGCTACAAATCGGTTTTACAGTGAAAACTGCAGGAACTTCAAACCGGCACTAGGAAACAGACTGAGAAACCAGAGTAAAAGTTTCTCCAGCAACCCGTTCCCTTTGTGCTAGATGAACGAACGTCTCTCCGCAAGCTCAGTTCTGAGAGATAAGTGTGTGTGAAAGCCGTACTTCACCTTGCTTGTTGGGAACAAAAAGTTTCTCTTCAGTTGCAAACTCCACTCCATACATATATATGGGGAGGATCTAGCTCCAACTCGGTTTTACAGTGAAAACTGCAGGAACTTCAAACCGGCACTAGGAAACAGACTGAGAAACCAGAGTAAAAGTTTCTCATTCAAACCGTTCCCTTTGTGCTAGATGAACGAACGTCTCTCCACATGCTCAGTTCTGAGAGATAAGTGTGTGTGAAAGCCGTCCTTCATCTAGCTTGTTGGGAACACAAAGTTTCTCTTCAGGTGCAAACCCCACTCCATACATATATATGGGGAGGTACTAGCTCCAACTCGGTTTTACAGTGAAAACTGCAGGAACTTCAAACCGGCACTAGGAAACAGACTGATAAACCAGAGTAAAATTTCTCCTGCAACCCGTTCCCTTTGTGCTAGATGAACGAACGTCTCTCCACATGCTCAGTTCTGAGAGATAAGTGTGTGTGAAAGCCGTCCTTCACCTAGCTTGTTGGGAACACTAAGTTTCTCTTCGGTTGCAAACTCCACTCCATACATATATATGGGGAGGTACTAGCTCCAACACGGTTTTACAGTGAAAACTGCAGGAACTTCAAACTGGCACTAGGAAACAGACTGAGAAACCAGAGTAAAATTTCTCCTGCAACCCGTTCCCTTTGTGCTAGATGAACGAACGTGTCTCCACATGCTCAGTTCTGAGAGATAAGTGTGTGTGAAAGCCGTCCTTCACCTAGCTTGTTGGGAACACAAAGTTTCTCTTCAGTTGCAAACCCCACTCCATACATATATATGGGGAGGTACTAGCTCCAACTCGGTTTTACAGTGAAAACTGCAGGAACTTCAAACCGGCACTAGGAAACAGACTGATAAACCAGAGTAAAATTTCTCCTGCAACCCGTTCCCTTTGTTCTAGATGAACGAACGTCTCTCCACATGCTCAGTTCTGAGAGATAAGTGTGTTTGAAAGCCGTCCTTCACCTAACTTGTTGGGAACACTATGTTCTCTTCAGTTGCAAACTCCACTCCATACATATATATGGGGAGGTACTAGCTCCAACACGGTTTTACAGTGAAAACTGCAGGAACTTCAAACCTGCACTAGGAAACAGACTGAGAAACCAGAGTAAAAGTTTCTCCTGCAACCCTTTCCCTTTGTGCTAGATGAACGAACGTCTCTCCACATGCTCAGTTCTGAGAGATAAGTGTGTGTTAAAGCCGTCCTTCAACTAGCTTGTTGGGAACAAAAAGTTTCTCTTCAGTTGCAAACTCCACTCCATACATATATATGGGGAGGTACTAGCTCGAACTCGGTTTTACAGTGAAAACTGCAGGAACTTGAAACAGGCACTAGGAAACAGACTGAGAAACCAGAGTAAAAGTTTCTCCTGCAAACCGTTCCCTTTGTGCTAGATGAACGAACGTCTCTCCACATGCGCAGTTCTGAGAGATAATTGTGTGTGAAAGCCGTCCTTCACCTGCTTGTTGGGAACACAAAGTTTCTCTTCAGTTGCAAACTCCACTCCATACACGTATATGTGTATGTACTAGCTCCAACACGGTTTTACAGTGAAAACTGCAGGAACTTCAAACCGGCACTAGGAAACCGACTGAGAAACCAGAGTAAATTTTCTCCTGCAAACCGTTCCCTTTGTGCTAAATGAACGAACGTCCCTCCACATGCTCAATTCTGAGAGATAAGTGTGTGTGAAAGCAGTCCTTCACCTAGCTTGTTGGGAACAAAAAGTTTCTCTTCATTTGCAAACTCCACTCCATACATATATATGGAGAGGGACTAGCACCAACTCGGTTTTACAGTGAAAACTGCAGGAACTTCAAACCGGCACTAGGAAACTGACTGAGAAACCAGAGTAAAAGTTTTTCCTGCAACCGGTTCCCTTTGTGCTAGATGAACGAACGTGTCTCCACATGCTCAGTTCTGAGAGATAAGTGTGTGTGAAAGCCGTACTTCAGTTAGCTTGTTGGGAACACAAAGTTTCTCTTCAGTTTTAAACTCCACTTCATACATATATATGGGGAGGTACAAGCTCCAACTCGGTTTTACAGTGAAAACTGCAGGAACTTCAAACCGGCACTAGGAAACAGACTGAGAAACCAGAGTAAAAGTTTCTCCTGCAAACCGTTCCCTTTGTGCTAGATGAACGAACGTCTCTCCACATGCTCAGTTCTGAGAGATAAGTGTGTGTGAAAACCGTCCTTCACCTAGCTTGTTGGGAACACAAAGTTTCTCTTCAGTTGCCAACTCCACTTCATATATATATATGGGAAGGTACTAGCTCCAACTCGGTTTTACAGTGAAAACTTCAGGAAATTCAAACCGGCACTAGGAAACAGACTGAGAAACCAGAGTTAAAGTTTCTCCTGCAACCCGTTCCCTTTGTGCTAGATGAACGAAAGTCTCTCCACATGCTCAGTTCTGAGAGATAAGTGTGTGTGAAAGCCGTTCTTCACCTAGCTTGTTGGGAACACAAAGTTTCTCTTCTGTTGCAAACTCCAATCCATACATATATATGGGGAGGAACTAGCTACAAATCGGTTTTACAGTGAAAACTGCAGGAACTTCAAACCGGCACTAGGAAACAGACTGAGAAACCAGAGTAAAAGTTTCTCCAGCAACCCGTTCCCTTTGTGCTAGATGAACGAACGTCTCTCCGCAAGCTCAGTTCTGAGAGATAAGTGTGTGTGAAAGCCGTACTTCACCTTGCTTGTTGGGAACAAAAAGTTTTTCTTCAGTTGGAAACTCCACTCCATACATATATATGGGGAGGAACTAGCTCCAACTCGGTTTTACAGTGAAAACTGCAGGAACTTCAAACCGGCACTAGGAAACAGACTGAGAAACCAGAGTAAAAGTTTCTCATTCAACCCGTTCCCTTTGTGCTAGATGAACGAACGTCTCTCCACATGCTCAGTTCTGAGAGATAAGTGTGTGTGAAAGCCGTCCTTCACCTAGCTTGTTGGGAACACAAAGTTTCTCTTCAGTTGCTAACCCCACTCCATACATATATATGGGGAGGTACTAGCTCCAACTCGGTTTTACAGTGAAAACTGCAGGAACTTCAAACCGGCACTAGGAAACAGACTGATAAACCAGAGTAAAATTTCTCCTGCAAACCGTTCCCTTTGTGCTAGATGAACGAACGTCTCTCCACATGCTCAGTTCTGAGAGATAAGTGTGTGTGAAAGCCGTCCTTCACCTAGCTTGTTGGGAACACTAAGTTTCTCTTCGGTTGCAAACTCCACTCCATACATATATATGGGGAGGTACTAGCTCCAACACGGTTTTACAGTGAAAACTGCAGGAACTTCAAACCGGCACTAGGAAACAGACTGAGAAACCAGAGTTAAATTTCTCCTGCAACCCGTTCCCTTTGTGCTAGATGAACGAACGTCTCTCCACATGCTCAGTTCTGAGAGATAAGTGTGTGTGAAAGCCGTCCTTCACCTAGCTTGTTGGGAACACAAAGTTTCTCTTCAGTTGCAAACCCCACTCCATACATATATATGGGGAGGTACAAGCTCCAACTCGGTTTTACAGTGAAAACTGCAGGAACTTCAAACCGGCACTAGGAAACAGACTGATAAACCAGAGTAAAATTTCTCCTGCAAACCGTTCCCTTTGTGCTAGATGAACGAACGTCTCTCCACATGCTCAGTTCTGAGAGATAAGTGTGTTTGAAAGCCGTCCTTCACCTAACTTGTTGAGAACACTAAGTTCTCTTCAGTTGCAAACTCCACTCCATACATATATATGGGGAGGTACTAGCTCCAACACGGTTTTACAGTGAAAACTGCAGGAACTTCAAACCGGCACTAGGAAACAGACTTAGAAACCAGAGTAAAAGTTTCTCCTGCAACACTTTCCATTTGTGCTAGATGAACGAACGTCTCTCCACATGCTCAGTTCTGAGAGATAAGTGTGTGTTAAAGCCGTCCTTCAACTAGCTTGTTGGGAACAAAAAGTTTCTCTTCAGTTGCAAACTCCACTCCATACATATATATGGGGAGGTACTAGCTCGAACTCGGTTTTACAGTGAAAACTGCAGGAACTTGAAACAGGCACTAGGAAACAGACTGAGAAACCAGAGTAAAAGTTTCTCCTGCAACCCGTTCCCTTTGTGCTAGATGAACGAACGTCTCTCCACATGCGCAGTTCTGAGAGATAAGTGTGTGTGAAAGCCGTCCTTCACCTGCTTGTTGGGAACACAAAGTTTCTCTTCAGTTGCAAACTCCACTCCATACACGTATATGTGTATGTACTAGCTCCAACACGGTTTTACAGTGAAAACTGCAGGAACATCAAACCGGCACTAGGAAACCGACTGAGAAACCAGAGTAAATTTTCTCCTGCAAACCGTTCCCTTTCTGCTAAATGAACGAACGTCCCTCCATATGCTCAATTCTGAGAGATAAGTGTGTGTGAAAGCCGTCCTTCACCTAGCTTGTTGGGAACAAAAAGTTTCTCTTAATTTGCAAACTCCACTCCTTACATATATATGGGGAGGTACTAGCTCCAACTCGGTTTTACAGTGAAAACTGCAGGAACTTCAAACCGGCACTAGGAAACTGACTGAGAAACCAGAGTAAAAGTTTTTCCTGCAACCGGTTCCCTTTGTGCTAGATGAACGAAAGTGTCTCCACATGCTCAGTTCTGAGAGATAAGTGTGTGTGAAAGCCGTACTTCAGGTAGCTTGTTGGGAACACAAAGTTTCTCTTCAGTTGCAAACTCCACTCGATACATATATATGGGGAGGTACTAGCTCCAACTATGTTTTAGAGTGAAAAGTGCAGGAACTTCAAACCGGCACTAGGAATCAGACTGAGAAACCAGAGTAAAAGTTCCTCCTGCAACCCGTTCCCTTTGTGCTAGATGAACGAACGTCTCTCCACATGCTCAGTTCTGAGAGATAAGTGTGTGTGAAAGCCGTCCTTCACCTGCTTGTTGGGAACACAAAGTTTCTCTTCAGTTGCAAACTCCACTCCATACACGTATATGTGTATGTACTAGCTCCAACACGGTTTTACAGTGAAAACTGCAGGAACTTCAAACCGGCACTAGGAAACCGACTGAGAAACCAGAGTAAATTTTCTCCTGCAAACCGTTCCCTTTGTGCTAAATGAACGAACGTCCCTCCACATGCTCAATTCTGAGAGATAAGTGTGTGTGAATGCAGTCCTTCACCTAGCTTGTTGGGAACAAAAAGTTTCTCTTAATTTGCAAACTCCACTCCATACATATATATGGAGAGGGACTAGCACCAACTCGGTTTTACAGTGAAAACTGCAGGAACTTCAAACCGGCACTAGGAAACTGACTGAGAAACCAGAGTAAAAGTTTTTCCTGCAACCGGTTCCCTTTGTGCTAGATGAACGAACGTGTCTCCACATGCTCAGTTCTGAGAGATAAGTGTGTGTGAAAGCCGTACTTCAGTAAGCTTGTTGGGAACACAAAGTTTCTCTTCAGATTTAAACTCCACTTCATACATATATATGGGGAGGTACAAGCTCCAACTCGGTTTTACAGTGAAAACTGCAGGAACTTCAAACCGGCACTAGGAAACAGACTGAGAAACCAGAGTAAAAGTTTCTCCTGCAAACCGTTCCCTTTGTGCTAGATGAACGAACGTCTCTCCACATGCTCAGTTCTGAGAGATAAGTGTGTGTGAAAACCGTCCTTCACCTAGCTTGTTGGGAACACAAAGTTTCTCTTCAGTTGCCAACTCCACTTCATATATATATATGGGAAGGTACTAGCTCCAACTCGGTTTTACAGTGAAAACTTCAGGAAATTCAAACCGGCACTAGGAAACAGACTGAGAAACCAGAGTTAAAGTTTCTCCTGCAACCCGTTCCCTTTGTGCTAGATGAACAAAAGTCTCTCCACATGCTCAGTTCTGAGAGATAAGTGTGTGTGAAAGCCGTTCTTCACCTAGCTTGTTGGGAACACAAAGTTTCTCTTCTGTTGCAAACTCCAATCCATACATATATATGGGGAGGAACTAGCTACAAATCGGTTTTACAGTGAAAACTGCAGGAACTTCAAACCGGCACTAGGAAACAGACTGAGAAACCAGAGTAAAAGTTTCTCCAGCAACCCGTTCCCTTTGTGCTAGATGAACGAACGTCTCTCCGCAAGCTCAGTTCTGAGAGATAAGTGTGTGTGAAAGCCGTACTTCACCTTGCTTGTTGGGAACAAAAAGTTTTTCTTCAGTTGCAAACTCCACTCCATACATATATATGGGGAGGAACTAGCTCCAACTCGGTTTTACAGTGAAAACTGCAGGAACTTCAAACCGGCACTAGGAAACAGACTGAGAAACCAGAGTAAAAGTTTCTCATTCAACCCGTTCCCTTTGTGCTAGATGAACGAACGTCTCTCCACATGCTCAGTTCTGAGAGATAAGTGTGTGTGAAAGCCGTCCTTCACCTAGCTTGTTGGGAACACAAAGTTTCTCTTCAGTTGCTAACCCCACTCCATACATATATATGGGGAGGTACTAGCTCCAACTCGGTTTTACAGTGAAAACTGCAGGAACTTCAAACCGGCACTAGGAAACATACTGATAAACCAGAGTAAAATTTCTCCTGCAAACCGTTCCCTTTGTGCTAGATGAACGAACGTCTCTCCACATGCTCAGTTCTGAGAGATAAGTGTGTGTGAAAGCCGTCCTTCACCTAGCTTGTTGGGAACACTAAGTTTCTCTTCGGTTGCAAACTCCACTCCATACATATATATGGGGAGGTACTAGCTCCAACACGGTTTTACAGTGAAAACTGCAGGAACTTCAAACCGGCACTAGGAAACAGACTGAGAAACCAGAGTTAAATTTCTCCTGCAACCCGTTCCCTTTGTGCTAGATGAACGAACGTCTCTCCACATGCTCAGTTCTGAGAGATAAGTGTGTGTGAAAGCCGTCCTTCACCTAGCTTGTTGGGAACACAAAGTTTCTCTTCAGTTGCAAACCCCACTCCATACATATATATGGGGAGGTACTAGCTCCAACTCGGTTTTACAGTGAAAACTGCAGGAACTTCAAACCGGCACTAGGAAACAGACTGATAAACCAGAGTAAAATTTCTCCTGCAAACCGTTCCCTTTGTGCTAGATGAACGAACGTCTCTCCACATGCTCAGTTCTGAGAGATAAGTGTGTTTGAAAGCCGTCCTTCACCTAACTTGTTGGGAACACTAAGTTCTCTTCAGTTGCAAACTCCACTCCATACATATATATGGGGAGGTACTAGCTCCAACACGGTTTTACAGTGAAAACTGCAGGAACTTCAAACCGGCACTAGGAAACAGACTTAGAAACCAGAGTAAAAGTTTCTCCTGCAACACTTTCCCTTTGTGCTAGATGAACGAACGTCTCTCCACATGCTCAGTTCTGAGAGATAAGTGTGTGTTAAAGCCGTCCTTCAACTAGCTTGTTGGGAACAAAAAGTTTCTCTTCAGTTGCAAACTCCACTCCATACATATATATGGGGAGGTACTAGCTCGAACTCGGTTTTACAGTGAAAACTGCAGGAACTTGAAACAGGCACTAGGAAACAGACTGAGAAACCAGAGTAAAAGTTTCTCCTGCAACCCGTTCCCTTTGTGCTAGATGAACGAACGTCTCTCCACATGCGCAGTTCTGAGAGATAAGTGTGTGTGAAAGCCGTCCTTCACCTGCTTGTTGGGAACACAAAGTTTCTCTTCAGTTGCAAACTCCACTCCATACACGTATATGTGTATGTACTAGCTCCAACACGGTTTTACAGTGAAAACTGCAGGAACTTCAAACCGGCACTAGGAAACCGACTGAGAAACCAGAGTAAATTTTCTCCTGCAAACCGTTCCCTTTCTGCTAAATGAACGAACGTCCCTCCATATGCTCAATTCTGAGAGATAAGTGTGTGTGAAAGCCGTCCTTCACCTAGCTTGTTGGGAACACAAAGTTTCTCTTCAGTTGCAAACCCCACTTCATACATATATATGGGAGGTACTAGCTCCAACTCGGTTTTACAGTGAAAAGTGCAGGAACTTCAAACCGGCACTAGGAAACAGACTGTGAAACCAGAGTAAAAGTTTCCCCTGCAACCCGTTCCCTTTGTGCTAGATGAACGAACGTCTCTCCACATGCTCAGTTCTGAGAGATAAGTGTGTGTGAAAGCCGTCCTTCACCTAGCTTGTTAGGAATACAAAGTTTCTCTTCAGTTGCAAACTCCAGTCCATACATATGTATGCGGAGGTACTAGCTCCAACTCGGTTTTTCAGAGAAAAATGCAGGAAATTCAAACCGGCACTAGGAAACAGACCGAGAAACCAGAGTAAAAGTTTCTCCTGCAACCCATTCCCTTTGTGCAAGATGAACGAACGTCTCTCCACATTCTCAGTTCTGAGAGATAATTGTGTGTGAAAGCCGTCCTTCACCTAGCTTGTTGGGAACACAAAGTTTCTCTTCAGTTGCAAACCCCACTCGACACATATATATGGGGAGGTACAAGCTCCAACTCGGTTTTACAGTGAAAACTGCAGGAACTTCAAACCGGCACTAGGAAACAGACTGAGAAACCAGAGTAAAAGTTTCTCCTGCAACCCGTTCCCTTTGTGCTAGATGAACGAACGTCTCTCCACATGCTCAGTTCTGAGAGATAAGTGTGTGTGAAAGCCGTCCTTCACCTAGCTTGTTAGGAGTACAAAGTTTCCCTTCAGTTGCAAACACCAGTCCATACATATATATGCGGAAGTACTAGCTCCAACTCGGTTTTACAGAGAAAAATGCAGGAACTTCAAACCGGCACTAGGAAACAGACCGAGAAACCAGAGTAAAAGTTTCAACTGCAACCCGTTCCCTTTGTGCTAGATGAACGAACGTCTCTCCACATGCTCAGTTCTGAGAGATAAGTGTGTGTGAAAGCCGTACTTCACCTAGCTTGTTGAGAACACAAAGTTTCTCTTCATTTGCAAACTCCACTCCATACATATATATGGGGAGGAACAAGCTCCAAATCGGTTTTACAGTGAAAACTGCCAGAACTTCAAACCAGCACTAGGAAACTGACTGAGAAACCAGAGTAAAAGTTTCTCCTGCAAACCGTTCCCTTGTGCTAGATGAACGAACGTCTCTCCACATGCTCAGTTCTGAGAGATAAGTGTGTGTGAAAGCCGTCCTTCACCTAGCTTGTTGGGAACACAAAGTTTCTCTTCACTTGCAAACCCCACTCCATACATATATATGGGGAGGTACTAGCTCCAACTCGGTTTTACAGTGAAAACTGCAGGAACTTCAAACCGGCACTAGGAAACAGACTGATAAACCAGAGTAAAATTTCTCCTGCAACCCGTTCCCTTTGTGCTAGATGAACGAACGTCTCTCCACATGCTCAGTTCTGAGAGATAAGTGTGTGTGAAGCCGTCCTTCACCTAGCTTGTTGGGAACACTAAGTTTCTCTTCAGTTGCAAACTCCACTCCATACATATATATGGGGAGGTACTAGCTCCAACACGGTTTTACAGTGAAAACTGCAGGAACTTCAAACCGGCACTAGGAAACAGACTGAGAAACCAGAGTAAAAGTTTCTCCTGCAACCCGTTCCCTTTGTGCTAGATGAACGAACGTCTCTCCACATGCTCAGTTCTGAGAGATAAGTGTGTGTTAAAGCCGTCCTTCAACTAGCTTGTTGGGAACAAAAAGTTTCTCTTCAGTTGCAAACTCCACTCCATACATATATATGGGGAGGTACTAGCTCGAACTCGGTTTTACAGTGAAAACTGCAGGAACTTGAAACAGGCACTAGGAAACAGACTGAGAAACCAGAGTAAAAGTTTCTCCTGCAACCCGTTCCCTTTGTGCTAGATGAACGAACGTCTCTCCACATGCGCAGTTCTGAAAGATAAGTGTGTGTGAAAGCCGTCCTTCACCTGCTTGTTGGGAACACAAAGTTTCTCTTCAGTGGCAAACTCCACTCCATACACGTATATGTGTATGTACTAGCTCCAACACGGTTTTACAGTGAAAACTGCAGGAACTTCAAACCGGCACTAGGAAACCGACTGAGAAACCAGAGTAAATTTTCTCCTGCAAACCGTTCCCTTTGTGCTAAATGAACGAACGTCCCTCCACATGCTCAATTCTGAGAGATAAGTGTGTGTGAAAGCCGTACTTCACCTAGCTTGTTGGGAACAAAAAGTTTCTCTTCATTTGCAAACTCCACTCCATACATATATATGGAGAGGGACTAGCACCAACTCGGTTTTACAGTGAAAACTGCAGGAACTTCAAACCGGCACTAGGAAACTGACTGAGAAACCAGAGTAAAAGTTTTTCCTGCAACCGGTTCCCTTTGTGCTAGATGAACGAACGTGTCTCCACATGCTCAGTTCTGAGAGATAAGTGTGTGTGAAAGCCGTACTTCAGTTAGCTTGTTGGGAACACAAAGTTTCTCTTCAGTTTTAAACTCCACTTCATACATATATATGGGGAGGTACAAGCTCCAACTCGGTTTTACAGTGAAAACTGCAGGAACTTCAAACCGCCACTAGGAAACAGACTGAGAAACCAGAGTAAAAGTTTCTCCTGCAAACCGTTCCCTTTGTGCTAGATGAACGAACGTCTCTCCACATGCTCAGTTCTGAGAGATAAGTGTGTGTGAAAACCGTCCTTCACCTAGCTTGTTGGGAACACAAAGTTTCTCTTCAGTTGCAAACTCCACTTCATATATATATATGGGGAGGTACTAGCTCCAACTCGGTTTTACAGTGAAAACTTCAGGAAATTCAAACCGGCACTAGGAAACAGACTGAGAAACCAGAGTTAAAGTTTCTCCTGCAACCCGTTCCCTTTGTGCTAGATGAACGAAAGTCTCTCCACATGCTCAGTTCTGAGAGATAAGTGTGTGTGAAAGCCGTTCTTCACCTAGCTTGTTGGGAACACAAAGTTTCTCTTCTGTTGCAAACTCCAATCCATACATATATATGGGGAGGAACTAGCTACAAATCGGTTTTACAGTGAAAACTGCAGGAACTTCAAACCGGCACTAGGAAACAGACTGAGAAACCAGAGTAAAAGTTTCTCCAGCAACCCGTTCCCTTTGTGCTAGATGAACGAACGTCTCTCCACATGCTCAGTTCTGAGAGATAAGTGTGTGTGAAAGCCGTCCTTCACCTAGCTTGTTGGGAACACAAAGTTTCTCTTCAGTTGCAAACCCCACTCCATACATATATATGGGGAGGTACTAGCTCCAACTCGGTTTTACAGTGAAAACTGCAGGAACTTCAAACGGGCACTAGGAAACAGACTGATAAACCAGAGTAAAATTTCTCCTGCAAACCTTTCCCTTTGTGCTAGATGAACGAACGTCTCTCCACATGCTCAGTTCTGAGAGATAAGTGTGTGTTAAAGCCGTCCTTCAACTAGCTTGTTGGGAACAAAAAGTTTCTCTTCAGTTGCAAACTCCACTCCATACATATATATGGGGAGGTACTAGCTCGAACTCGGTTTTACAGTGAAAACTGCAGGAACTTCAAACCGGCACTAGGAAACAGACTGATAAACCAGAGTAAAATTTCTCCTGCAACCCGTTCCATTTGTGCTAGATGAACGAACGTCTCTCCACATGCTCAGTTCTGAGAGATAAGTGTGTGTGAAGCCGTCCTTCACCTAGCTTGTTGGGAACACTAAGTTTCTCTTCAGTTGCAAACTCCACTCCATACATATATATGGGGAGGTACTAGCTCCAACACGGTTTTACAGT
Source organism: Camelus bactrianus (assembly GCF_048773025.1). Lineage (NCBI taxonomy): Eukaryota > Metazoa > Chordata > Mammalia > Artiodactyla > Camelidae > Camelus > Camelus bactrianus. The sequence continues at coordinate 7,261,294 of NC_133569.1, forward strand.
GAAAACTGCAGGAACTTCAAACCGGCACTAGGAAACAGACTGAGAAACCAGAGTAAAAGTTTCTCCTGCAACCCGTTCCCTTTGTGCTAGATGAACGAACGTCTCTCCACATGCTCAGTTCTGAGAGATAAGTGTGTGTGAAAGCCGTCCTTCACCTAGCTTGTTGGGAACACAAAGTTTCACTTCAGTTGCAAACCCCACTTCATACATATATATGGGAGGTACTAGCTCCAACTCGGTTTTACAGTGAAAAGTGCAGGAACTTCAAACCGGCACTAGGAAACAGACTGAGAAACCAGAGTAAAAGTTTCCCCTGCAACCCGTTCCCTTTGTGCTAGATGAACGAACGTCTCTCCACATGCTCAGTTCTGAGAGAAAAGTGTGTGTGAAAGCCGTCCTTCACCTAGCTTGTTGGGAACACAAAGTTTCTCTTCAGTTGCAAAACCCACTCCATACATATATATGGGGAGGTACTAGCTCCAACTCGGTTTTACAGTGAAAACTGCAGGAACTTCAAACCGGCACTAGGAAACAGACTGATAAACCAGAGTAAAATTTCTCCTGCAAACCTTTCCCTTTGTGCTAGATGAACGAACGTCTCTCCACATGCTCAGTTCTGAGAGATAAGTGTGTGTTAAAGCCGTCCTTCAACTAGCTTGTTGGGAACAAAAAGTTTCTCTTCAGTTGCAAACTCCACTCCATACATATATATGGGGAGGTACTAGCTCCAACTCGGTTTTACAGTGAAAACTGCAGGAACTTCAAACCGGCACTAGGAAACAGACTGATAAACCAGAGTAAAATTTCTCCTGCAACCCGTTCCCTTTGTGCTAGATGAACGAACGTCTCTCCACATGCTCAGTTCTGAGAGATAAGTGTGTGTGAAGCCGTCCTTCACCTAGCTTGTTGGGAACACTAAGTTTCTCTTCAGTTGCAAACTCCACTCCATACATATATATGGGGAGGTACTAGCTCCAACACGGTTTTACAGTGAAAACTGCAGGAACTTCAAACCGGCACTAGGAAACAGACTGAGAAACCAGAGTAAAAGTTTCTCCTGCAACCCGTTCCCTTTGTGCTAGATGAACGAACGTCTCTCCACATGCTCAGTTCTGAGAGATAAGTGTGTGTGAAAGCCGTCCTTCACCTAGCTTGTTGGGAACACAAAGTTTCACTTCAGTTGCAAACCCCACTTCATGCATATATATGGGAGGTACTAGCTCCAACTCGGTTTTACAGTGAAAAGTGCAGGAACTTCAAACCGGCACTAGGAAACAGACTGAGAAACCAGAGTAAAAGTTTCTCCTGCAACCCGTTCCCTTTGTGCTAGATGAACGAACGTCTCTCCACATGCTCAGTTCTGAGAGATAAGTGTGTGTGAAAGCCGTCCTTCACCTAGCTTGTTGGGAACACAAAGTTTCTCTTCAGTTGCAAACCCCACTCCATACATATATATGGGGAGGTACTAGCTCCAACTCGGTTTTACAGTGAAAACTGCAGGAACTTCAAACCGGCACTAGGAAACAGACTGATAAACCAGAGTAAACTTTCTCCTGCAAACCTTTCCCTTTGTGCTAGATGAACGAACGTCTCTCCACATGCTCAGTTCTGAGAGATAAGTGTGTGTTAAAGCCGTCCTTCAACTAGCTTGTTGGGAACAAAAAGTTTCTCTTCAGTTGCAAACTCCACTCCATACATATATATGGGGAGGTACTAGCTCGAACTCGGTTTTACAGTGAAACCTGCAGGAACTTCAAACCGGCACTAGGAAACAGACTGATAAACCAGAGTAAAATTTCTCCTGCAACCCGTTCCCTTTGTGCTAGATGAACGAACGTCTCTCCACATGCTCAGTTCTGAGAGATAAGTGTGTGTGAAGCCGTCCTTCACCTAGCTTGTTGGGAACACTAAGTTTCTCTTCAGTTGCAAACTCCACTCCATACATATATATGGGGAGGTACTAGCTCCAACACGGTTTTACAGTGAAAACTGCAGGAACTTCAAACCGGCACTAGGAAACAGACTGAGAAACCAGAGTAAAAGTTTCTCCTGCAACCCGTTCCCTTTTTGCTAGATGAACGAACGTCTCTCCACATGCTCAGTTCTGAGAGATAAGTGTGTGTGAAAGCCGTCCTTCACCTAGCTTGTTGGGAACACAAAGTTTCACTTCAGTTGCAAACCCCACTTCATACATATATATGGGAGGTACTAGCTCCAACTCGGTTTTACAGTGAAAAGTGCAGGAACTTCAAACCGGCACTAGGAAACAGACTGAGAAACCAGAGTAAAAGTTTCCCCTGCAACCCGTTCCCTTTGTGCTAGATGAACGAACGTCTCTCCACATGCTCAGTTCTGAGAGATAAGTGTGTGTGAAAGCCGTCCTTCACCTAGCTTGTTAGGAATACAAAGTTTCTCTTCAGTTGCAAACTCCAGTCCATACATATGTATGCGGAGGTACTAGCTCCAACTCGGTTTTTCAGAGAAAAATGCAGGAAATTCAAACCGGCACTAGGAAACAGACTGATAAACCAGAGTAAAATTTCTCCTGCAACCCGTTCCCTTTGTGCTAGATGAACGAACGTCTCTCCACATGCTCAGTTCTGAGAGATAAGTGTGTGTGAAGCCGTCCTTCACCTAGCTTGTTGGGAACACTAAGTTTCTCTTCAGTTGCAAACTCCACTCCATACATATATATGGGGAGGTACTAGCTCCAACACGGTTTTACAGTGAAAACTGCAGGAACTTCAAACCGGCACTAGGAAACAGACTGAGAAACCAGAGTAAAAGTTTCTCCTGCAACCCGTTCCCTTTGTGCTAGATGAACGAACGTCTCTCCACATGCTCAGTTCTGAGAGATAAGTGTGTGTGAAAGCCGTCCTTCACCTAGCTTGTTAGGAGTACAAAGTTTCCCTTCAGTTGCAAACTCCAGTCCATACATATATATGCGGAAGTACTAGCTCCAACTCGGTTTTACAGAGAAAACTGCAGGAACATCAAACCGGCACTAGGAAACAGACCGAGAAACCAGAGTAAAAGTTTCAACTGCAACCCGTTCCCTTTGTGCTAGATGAACGAACGTCTCCCCACATGCTCAGTTCTGAGAGATAAGTGTGTGTGAAAGCCGTACTTCACCTAGCTTGTTGAGAACACAAACTTTCTCTTCATTTGCAAACTCCACTCCATACATATATATGGGGAGGAACAAGCTCCAACTCGGTTTTACAGTGAAAACTGCAGGAACTTCAAACCAGCACTAGGAAACTGACTGATAAACCAGAGTAAAATTTCCCCTGCAACCCGTTCCCTTTGTGCTAGATGAACGAACGTCTCTCCACATGCTCAGTACTGAGAGATAAGTGTGTGTTAAAGCCGTCCTTCACCTAGCTTGTTGGGAACACAAAGTTTCTCTTCAGTTGCAAACCCCACTCCATACATATATATGGGGAGGAACTAGCTCCAACTCGGTTTTACAGTGAAAACTGCAGGAACTTCAAACCGGCACTAGGAAACAGACTGATAAACCAGAGTAAAATTTCTCCTGCAAACCGTTCCCTTTGTGCTAGATGAACGAACGTCTCTCCACATGCTCAGTTCTGAGAGATAAGTGTGTGTGAAGCCGTCCTTCACCTAGCTTGTTGGGAACACTAAGTTTCTCTTCAGTTGCAAACTCCACTCCATACATATATATGGGGAGGTACTAGCTCCAACACGGTTTTACAGTGAAAACTGCAGGAACTTCAAACCGGCACTAGGAAACAGACTGAGAAACCAGAGTAAAAGTTTCTCCTGCAACCCGTTCCCTTTGTGCTAGATGAACGAACGTCTCTCCACATGCTCAGTTCTGAGAGATAAGTGTGTGTGAAAGCCGTCCTTCACCTAGCTTGTTGGGAACACAAAGTTTCACTTCAGTTGCAAACCCCACTTCATACATATATATGGGAGGTACTAGCTCCAAATCGGTTTTACAGTGAAAAGTGCAGGAACTTCAAACCGGCACTAGGAAACAGACTGAGAAACCAGAGTAAAAGTTTCCCCTGCAACCCGTTCCCTTTGTGCTAGATGAACGAACGTCTCTCCACATGCTCAGTTCTGAGAGATAAGTGTGTGTGAAAGCCGTCCTTCACCTAGCTTGTTAGGAATACAAAGTTTCTCTTCAGTTGCAAACTCCAGTCCATACATATGTATGCGGAGGTACTAGCTCCAACTCGGTTTTTCAGAGAAAAATGCAGGAAATTCAAACCGGCACTCGGAAACAGACCGAGAAACCAGAGTAAAAGTTTCTCCTGCAACCCGTTCCCTTTGTGCAAGATGAACGAACGTCTCTCCACATACTCAGTTCTGAGAGATAATTGTGTGTGAAAGCCGTCCTTCACCTAGCTTGTTGGGAACACAAAGTTTCTCTTCAGTTGCAAACCCCACTCGACACATATATATGGGGAGGTACAAGCTCCAACTCGGTTTTACAGTGAAAACTGCAGGAATTTCAAACCGGCACTAGGAAACAGACTGAGAAACCAGAGTAAATGTTTCTCCTGCAACCCGTTCCCTTTGTGCTAGATGAACGAACGTCTCTCCACATGCTCAGTTCTGAGAGATAAGTGTGTGTGAAAGCCGTCCTTCACCTAGCTTGTTAGGAGTACAAAGTTTCCCTTCAGTTGCAAACTCCAGTCCATACATATATATGCGGAAGTACTAGCTCCAACTCGGTTTTACAGAGAAAACTGCAGGAACATCAAACCGGCACTAGGAAACAGACCGAGAAACCAGAGTAAAAGTTTCAACTGCAACCCGTTCCCTTTGTGCTAGATGAACGAACGTCTCTCCACATGCTCAGTTCTGAGAGATAAGTGTGTGTGAAAGCCGTCCTTCACCTAGCTTGTTGGGAACACAAAGTTTCTCTTCAGTTGCAAACCCCACTCCATACATATATATGGGGAGGTACTAGCTCCAACTCGGTTTTACAGTGAAAACTGCAGGAACTTCAAACCGGCACTAGGAAACAGACTGATAAACCAGAGTAAAATTTCTCCTGCAAACCTTTCCCTTTGTGCTAGATGAACGAACGTCTCTCCACATGCTCAGTTCTGAGAGATAAGTGTGTGTTAAAGCCGTCCTTCAACTAGCTTGTTGGGAACAAAAAGTTTCTCTTCAGTTGCAAACTCCACTCCATACATATATATGGGGAGGTACTAGCTCGAACTCGGTTTTACAGTGAAAACTGCAGGAACTTCAAACCGGCACTAGGAAACAGACTGATAAACCAGAGTAAAATTTCTCCTGCAACCCGTTCCCTTTGTGCTAGATGAACGAACGTCTCTCCACATGCTCAGTTCTGAGAGATAAGTGTGTGTGAAGCCGTCCTTCACCTAGCTTGTTGGGAACACTAAGTTTCTCTTCAGTTGCAAACTCCACTCCATACATATATATGGGGAGGTACTAGCTCCAACTCGGTTTTACAGTGAAAACTGCAGGAACTTCAAAACGGCACTAGGAAACAGACTGAGAAACCAGAGTAAAAGTTTCTCCTGCAACCCGTTCCCTTTGTGCTAGATGAACGAACGTCTCTCCACATGCTCAGTTCTGAGAGATAAGTGTGTGTGAAAGCCGTCCTTCACCTAGCTTGTTGGGAACACAAAGTTTCACTTCAGTTGCAAACCTCACTTCATACATATATATGGGAGGTACTAGCTCCAACTCGGTTTTACAGTGAAAAGTGCAGGAACTTCAAACCGGCACTAGGAAACAGACTGAGAAACCAGAGTAAAAGTTTCCCCTGCAACCCGTTCCCTTTGTGCTAGATGAACGAACGTCTCTCCACATGCTCAGTTCTGAGAGATAAGTGTGTGTGAAAGCCGTCCTTCACCTAGCTTGTTGGGAACACAAAGTTTCTCTTCAGTTGCAAACCCCACTCCATACATATATATGGGGAGGTACTAGCTCCAACTCGGTTTTACAGTGAAAACTGCAGGAACTTCAAACCGGCACTAGGAAACAGACTGATAAACCAGAGTAAAATTTCTCCTGCAAACCTTTCCCTTTGTGCTAGATGAACGAACGTCTCTCCACATGCTCAGTTCTGAGAGATAAGTGTGTGTTAAAGCCGTCCTTCAACTAGCTTGTTGGGAACAAAAAGTTTCTCTTCAGTTGCAAACTCCACTCCATACATATATATGGGGAGGTACTAGCTCGAACTCGGTTTTACAGTGAAAACTGCAGGAACTTCAAACCGGCACTAGGAAACAGACTGATAAACCAGAGTAAAATTTCTCCTGCAACCCGTTCCCTTTGTGCTAGATGAACGAACGTCTCTCCACATGCTCAGTTCTGAGAGATAAGTGTGTGTGAAGCCGTCCTTCACCTAGCTTGTTGGGAACACTAAGTTTCTCTTCAGTTGCAAACTCCACTCCATACATATATATGGGGAGGTACTAGCTCCAACACGGTTTTACAGTGAAAACTGCAGGAACTTCAAACCGGCACTAGGAAACAGACTGAGAAACCAGAGTAAAAGTTTCTCCTGCAACCCGTTCCCTTTGTGCTAGATGAACGAACGTCTCTCCACATGCTCAGTTCTGAGAGATAAGTGTGTGAAAGCCGTCCTTCACCTAGCTTGTTGGGAACACAAAGTTTCTCTTCAGTTGCAAACCCCACTCCATACATATATATGGGGAGGAACTAGCTCCAACTCGGTTTTACAGTGAAAAGTGCAGGAACTTCAAACCGGCACTAGGAAACAGACTGATAAACCAGAGTAAAATTTCTCCTGCAACCCGTTCCCTTTGTGCTAGATGAACGAACGTCTCTCCACATGCTCAGTTCTGAGAGATAAGTGTGTGTGAAGCCGTCCTTCACCTAGCTTGTTGGGAACACTAAGTTTCTCTTCAGTTGCAAACTCCACTCCATACATATATATGGGGAGGTACTAGCTCCAACACGGTTTTACAGTGAAAACTGCAGGAACTTCAAACCGGCACTAGGAAACAGACTGAGAAACCAGAGTAAAAGTTTCTCCTGCAACCCGTTCCCTTTGTGCTAGATGAACGAACGTCTCTCCACATGCTCAGTTCTGAGAGATAAGTGTGTGTGAAAGCCGTCCTTCACCTAGCTTGTTGGGAACACAAAGTTTCACTTCAGTTGCAAACCCCACTTCATACATATATATGGGAGGTACTAGCTCCAACTCGGTTTTACAGTGAAAAGTGCAGGAAATTCAAACCGGCACTAGGAAACAGACTGAGAAACCAGAGTAAAAGTTTCCCCTGCAACCCGTTCCCTTTGTGCTAGATGAATGAACGTCTCTCCACATGCTCAGTTCTGAGAGATAAGTGTGTGTGAAAGCCGTCCTTCACCTAGCTTGTTAGGAATACAAAGTTTCTCTTCAGTTGCAAACTCCAGTCCATACATATGTATGCGGAGGTACTAGCTCCAACTCGGTTTTTCAGAGAATAATGCAGGAAATTCAAACCGGCACTAGGAAACAGACCGAGAAACCAGAGTAAAAGTTTCAACTGCAAACCGTTCCCTTTGTGCTAGATGAACGAACGTCTCCCCACATGCTCAGTTCTGAGAGATAAGTGTGTGTGAAAGCCGTACTTCACCTAGATTGTTGAGAACACAAAGTTTCTCTTCATTTGCAAACTCCACTCCATACATATATATGGGGAGGAACAAGCTCCAACTCGGTTTTACAGTGAAAACTGCAGGAACTTCAAACCAGCACTAGGAAACTGACTGAGAAACCAGAGTAAAAGTTTCTCCTGCAACCCGTTCCCTTTGTGCTAGATGAACGAACGTCTCTCCACATGCTCAGTTCTGAGAGATAAGTGTGTGTGAAAGCCGTCCTTCACCTAGCTTGTTGGGAACACAAAGTTTCTCTTCAGTTGCAAACCCCACTCCATACATATATATGGGGAGGAACTAGCTCCAACTCGGTTTTACAGTGAAAACTGCAGGAACTTCAAACCGGCACTAGGAAACAGACTGATAAACCAGAGTAAAATTTCTCCTGCAACCGGTTCCCTTTGTGCTAGATGAACGAACGTCTCTCCACATGCTCAGTTCTGAGAGATAAGTGTGTGTGAAGCCGTCCTTCACCTAGCTTGTTGGGAACACTAAGTTTCTCTTCAGTTGCAAACTCCACTCCATACATATATATGGGGAGGTACTAGCTCCAACACGGTTTTACAGTGAAAACTGCAGGAACTTCAAACCGGCACTAGGAAACAGACTGAGAAACCAGAGTAAAAGTTTCTCCTGCAACACGTTCCCTTTGTGCTAGATGAACGAACGTCTCTCCACATGCTCAGTTCTGAGAGATAAGTGTGTGTTAAAGCCGTCCTTCAACTAGCTTGTTGGGAACAAAAAGTTTCTCTTCAGTTGCAAACTCCACTCCATACATATATATGGGGAGGTACTAGCTCGAACTCGATTTTACAGTGAAAACTGCAGGAACTTCAAACCGGCACTAGGAAACAGACTGAGAAACCAGAGTAAAAGTTTCTCCTGCAACACGTTCCCTTTGTGCTAGATGAACGAAAGTCTCTCCACATGCGCAGTTCTGAGAGATAAGTGTGGGTGAAAGCCGTCCTTCACCTGCATGTTGGGAACACAAAGTTTCTCTTCAGTTGCAAAATCCACTCCATACACGTACATGTGGATGTACTAGCTCCAACACGGTTTTACAGTGAAAACTGCAGGAACTTCAAACCGGCACTAGGAAACCGACTGAGAAACCAGAGTAAATTTTCTCCTGCAAACCGTTCCCTTTGTGCTAAATGAACGAACGTCCCTCCACATGCTCAGTTCTGAGAGATAAGTGTGTGTGAAAGCCGTCCTTCACCTAGCTTGTTGGGAACAAAAGTTTCTCTTCATTTGCAAACTCCACTCCATACATATATATGGGGAGGGACTAGCTCCAACTCGGTTTTACAGTGAAAACTGCAGGAACTTCAAACCGGCACTAGGAAACTGACTGAGAAACCAGAGTAAAAGTTTTTCCTGCAACCGGTTCCCTTTGTGCTAGATGAACGAACGTCTCTCCACATGCTCAGTTCTGAGAGATAAGTGTGTGTGAAAGCCGGCCTTCAGGTAGCTTGTTGGGAACACAAAGTTTCTCTTCAGTTGCAAACTCCACTCGATACATATATATGGGGTGGTACTAGCTCCAACTCGGTTTTACAGTGAAAAGTGCAGGAACTTCAAACCGGCACTAGGAATCAGACTGGGAAACCAGAGTAAAAGTTTCTCCTGCAACCGGTTCCCTTTGTGCTAGATGAACGAACGTCTCTCCACATGCTCAGTTCTGAGAGATAAGTGTGTGTGAAAGCCGTCCTTCACCTAGCTTGTTGGGAACACAAAGTTTCACTTCAGTTGCAAACCCCACTTCATAGATATATATGGGAGGTACTAGCTCCAACTCGGTTTTACAGTGAAAAGTGCAGGAACTTCAAACCGGCACTAGGAAACTGACTGAGAAACCAGAGTAAAAGTTTTTCCTGCAACCGGTTCCCTTTGTGCTAGATGAACGAACGTCTCTCCACATGCTCAGTTCTGAGAGATTAATGTGTGTGAAAGCCGTCCTTCACCTAGCTTGTTAGGAATACAAAGTTTCTCTTCAGTTGCAAACTCCAGTCCATACATATGTATGCGGAGGTACTAGCTCCAACTCGGTTTTTCAGAGAAAAATGCAGGAAATTCAAACCGGCACTAGGAAACAGACCGAGAAACCAGAGTAAAAGTTTCTCCTGCAACCCGTTCCCTTTGTGCAAGATGAACGAACGTCTCTCCACATACTCAGTTCTGAGAGATAATTGTGTGTGAAAGCCGTCCTTCACCTAGCTTGTTGGGAACACAAAGTTTCTCTTCAGTTGCAAACCCCACTCGACACATATATATGGGGAGGTACAAGCTCCAACTCGGTTTTACAGTGAAAACTGCAGGAACTTCAAACCGGCACTAGGAAACAGACTGAGAAACCAGAGTAAAAGTTTCTCCTGCAACCCGTTCCCTTTGTGCTAGATGAACGAACGTCTCTCCACATGCTCAGTTCTGAGAGATAAGTGTGTGTGAAAGCCGTCCTTCACCTAGCTTGTTAGGAGTACAAAGTTTCCCTTCAGTTGCAAACTCCAGTCCATACATATATATGCGGAAGTACTAGCTCCAACTCGGTTTTACAGAGAAAACTGCAGGAACATCAAACCGGCACTAGGAAACAGACCGAGAAACCAGAGTAAAAGTTTCAACTGCAACCCGTTCCCTTTGTGCTAGATGAACGAACGTCTCCCCACATGCTCAGTTCTGAGAGATAAGTGTGTGTGTAAGCCGTACTTCACCTAGATTGTTGAGAACACAAACTTTCTCTTCATTTGCAAACTCCACTCCATACATATATATGGGGAGGAACAAGCTCCAACTCGGTTTTACAGTGAAAACTGCAGGAACTTCAAACCAGCACTAGGAAACTGACTGAGAAACCAGAGTAAAAGTTTCTCCTGCAACCCGTTCCCTTTGTGCTAGATGAACGAACGTCTCTCCACATGCTCAGTTCTGAGAGATAAGTGTGTGTGAAAGCCGTCCTTCACCTAGCTTGTTGGGAAAACAAAGTTTCTCTTCAGTTGCAAACCCCACTCCATACATATATATGGGGAGGAACTAGCTCCAACTCGGTTTTACAGTGAAAACTGCAGGAACTTCAAACCGGCACTAGGAAACAGACTGATAAACCAGAGTAAAATTTCTCCTGCAACCCGTTCCCTTTGTGCTAGATGAACGAACGTCTCTCCACATGCTCAGTTCTGAGAGATAAGTGTGTGTGAAGCCGTCCTTCACCTAGCTTGTTGGGAACACTAAGTTTCTCTTCAGTTGCAAACTCCACTCCATACATATATATGGGGAGGTACTAGCTCCAACACGGTTTTACAGTGAAAACTGCAGGAACTTCAAACCGGCACTAGGAAACAGACTGAGAAACCAGAGTAAAAGTTTCTCCTGCAACCCGTTCCCTTTGTGCTAGATGAACGAACGTCTCTCCACATGCTCAGTTCTGAGAGATAAGTGTGTGTTAAAGCCGTCCTTCAACTAGCTTGTTGGGAACAAAAAGTTTCTCTTCAGTTGCAAACTCCACTCCATACATATATATGGGGAGGTACTAGCTCGAACTCGATTTTACAGTGAAAACTGCAGGAACTTCAAACCGGCACTAGGAAACAGACTGAGAAACCAGAGTAAAAGTTTCTCCTGCAACACGTTCCCTTTGTGCTAGATGAACGAAAGTCTCTCCACATGCGCAGTTCTGAGAGATAAGTGTGGGTGAAAGCCGTCCTTCACCTGCATGTTGGGAACACAAAGTTTCTCTTCAGTTGCAAAATCCACTCCATACACGTACATGTGGATGTACTAGCTCCAACACGGTTTTACAGTGAAAACTGCAGGAACT